>NC_081147.1:22406939-22715439 GCF_958295425.1 Solea solea
GGACGCTCTCCGGGCTCCGGCCAAACCTCCGCTGCCGCCGCCGATCACCAGGAAGTCGAAGCGGGTGGTCGCGTCTGAGGCCATGTTGTTGCGTCCGAAGCACCGCGAATGAGTGTCTGCAAAAGGACGAGAGAAGCGACTCAACCCGGTGATGAGTCTGTGTTCTTCTGGTTAACTGGACTAAAACTGCCATTACCAGGAAGCTAACAGTAGTATGTGTGTGTGTGTGTGTGTGACGCACAGACCATGGGGAGGGTCAATGAAAACCTACTGCTGTGTCATTGTGAATTGCATTATTGAATATTTTTTAACTTTTTTTTGTCAATTTAAACCATATTTAAATGTACAACCAGCAGGGCACTAAAGAAGAGGTGACATGAATATAAAAGTATTGTGTTTCCTTACCTTTTTAGCTAGGCAACCGCATGACTCGGCTCTCAACACCATGACTAAGCAAATTTATGAATACTTCTATTATTTTCTATTAACTGCCATTTCTGTACCTCTACTATGGTAACATCAACATGTTATATATGTTGTTTTAAAACATATACAAGGGCAGTCCACTGCCAAAGGGAAAAGGAATTGGCCCTTGTCGCTGGTTCAAATCCTAGGACAGGTCAAGGACTGGGATGCCCCTGCGCAAGATGATATAAGATAAGATAAAATAGTCCTTTATTTGTCAAATTTGCATTGTAACAGCAGCAAATACAGTAAAGATAAAGATAAATAATAAACATGCATTACCACAAAATTACAATATATAAAGATATTAACACTAACACTATGTATATATATATAAAAAGTTTACATTATAGACAGTTTGCAGAATGTACACAGTATGGGCTTGATATTTAGAGTAGGCATCCAATCTGTTTGGGGTAAAATGCAGAAGTCAAATTCACTATCTACAGTTTGTGTGGGTAATCAAGTCTGACTACTTCTAATTTTGAGAAGAATTTTGTAAATCAGACCATAATTTACAAACTTTAAATCACATTAAATGACTACTACTACAACTACTAATTTGAATCCATAATTCCTACAAGGTCCAGTGTGTGAGAACTAGTGACATCTAATGGCCAGACGGCAGACTGCAACCATAAAAGTCTCATTTAGAATTTTGCATACTTAAAACATAATTTACAAAATTAAAATCTCATCAAAGAAGACTTCAGGAAAATGTTCACTGATGTTATAGATCAAATTACAGTGAAATAGTTTTTCTATTGTTGTTTTATAACCAGTGGTGTCACCCCTCTGGTTGCTAACTAGTGTTGGGAAGTTCGACTCTTTTTTACTGACTCAGATCTTTTACTCTCGGACAGTAAATTGAATGAATCTTTTTTTGAGTCATTTCATTCATTTTTACAGCGGGTGGCGCTGTAGCCCTCTTGTGGGTATTGTAAAACACTTAACACATTGTTCTCAAACACTTAACACTGAAGGCAACATGGTTTGCTTCAGCTGACAAAGTATAATAAACAAAATGCCACAAGCAATTCAAACCATATGAAAACCTAGGAAAGCAAATACACACCACAATAAAGTGACTTGTGTCCTGTATCCTCCCTGCCATTGTTGCTTAACAGCACGATGGTGACTAGGCAGCTGCCTGCCATGTGGCGAAGGAAGGTACTGCATGAAAATGAACGAATCGTTCATGAACGACACATCACTATTGCTAACTGATTGCTAACTGATCATTTCCTGGGTTTTACTTTTCAAACAGGAAGCCTTCGTCCATTTTCATACAACAGTCATTGTTTTAAACATTTACACACATAAAACCCCAAAGGTCCAGTGTTTTGAGCAATTATTTAGTGACATCTAACGTTTGTAAATGTGTCAGCCTAAGTCTCAAACACCATGTGTATCACTCACCTCTGCAAAGCCAGAGACACTGACACAGTGGGCTTCAGTCTGCAGGTTCGTATTAACAGCATGTTTTTATTTGTTTCTAGTGCATTTTAATCTGCATTAATTGTTTGTTAACCTCTTTGTCTGTTTGTCTGTCTGTCTCACTCTCACTCTATGTTAAAAACGCCTGTGGCGTCTTCTTCTCAACACAATAACTACAAGCTTCTAACGCTTTCCTGTGTCACAAGACCGTGAACAGAACGCACAATCACCCGAGCTTCCGGTACGTGTCAAAACAAGAGCCCAGTGTTGACGAATTACTGAGAAAGCTGCACATAGTAGTAGTCTGAAGTGCTGGCGGGAGGTGGGAAAGTTCGAGAGAATTAACAACGTAAAATCACAAAATAATATAATATATAATAACATTTTTCACCTCACCTTGAACGGCTGGCATGAGTCTTAACACCTTCTACTGCCACCTTCTGTCTTGGAGTGTAAACACATGAACGCATTATCCCCTCAACTGACACGGTAGACTGTTAAAGGTACATTATGTAAGACATACAGTGTATTAAGTCATATATATCTGATTAACTGAACTTGTTAAACTGAAGCGGACAACAATGAAACAGGCAGTATATTCATAATTTTCATTTTTGGCTCATGTTTGACTTCTCATGGACTTCTAAAACCAACCTCAGTTGGCCAAAGTGCTTTACAGACAGAACAAATAACAATAAAAGAAAGCAACAAGTGCAACTGACAAAAAAAACTACACATACAGTGCTTAACAAATGTATTAGACCAACTGTCATAAAAACGAGAAAACTATAAATGTTATTGTTATGTATTTGGCAAATAACAAACTGTATTATTGAGTCGCTCATTGCTTCCCCAAGTATTCAGAAATTAATCGAGCAAAACATTGAACAACAAAAACTAATGTTTCTGTTAAGGAATGCAAGTAAATAACTATAATTTTACATCTTAATCAAGAAATAATCATGTGCTTTACTTCCTGTACATTTGATAATTCATAGATAACAACAATAATAATTACATTTTAGCATTAAAAATTCTACATACTGGTGTATTAACCATTACATAAACATAAAAAATTAGTTAGTGATAATTACCATTGCTGTTCATTTAGGGCAGCTGTGGCTTTGGCTGGTTGAATATTTGAATATGTACACTTACTAAGTAATACAACAACAAATAAAACATTAAAATTAATAAATATAAATAGACTAAACCTGCTAAATTAAACCAAAGTAAAAAAAAAAAAATTGTTGAAGGGTCTCGGCAGCTCTTGCGTGTGAAGGAAACAATATAAAATTATGACACAAAACGTTTATATTATATACATATAAAATCAATCACATTCTATTCTATTCTATACTGTTCTATTCTATCACCTATCAAGAAAAAAAATCTACATCAGATGTTTCTTCACGTGTAAAAAAATAAAACAGCATGAAATCTGAGATTTAATCAGAATTCTGACTTTAATCTTTTTTTTACATGTGGCCTTACTACTCTTCCGTACATACATAAGGGAATTGAAATGTACAATATTATTATTATTATTATTATTAATAACAAAAAATACATTGTTTTCGGTCAATGGTCAGTTTTTGACACTTTATTTTGAAGGCGGCAGCAGCTGTTTCCGTAATCGCCGTCCGTTGCTAGCACAGAGGGATAGATTCTGAGCTAAAATAAAAACGGCTCGGTTGGCAGTGTTGACAAGCACTACTATCACATCCAAATAAAGGATTTTAAAGGGATTTTTGCCTCGAAAACTTCGAAACAACATATCACAGCGGCCCGTGCAGAGTCCCCCGAGCAGGTACGTGCGTGTGGGGCTTGTCTGTTTTGTAAAGGTTTTACAGCTGAAATGCGGGCCGTCGTGTCTGCGACCCTTAGCTGTGGTCAGGTAGGGCCTTTCCCGTGCGCTCAGAGGAGGTTAGGAGGAATCATTGTATAGGAGGTGGATAAAATGCACACTAGTTAACCGCTCGGAATCTCTTTAGCTTTATTAAACAATCCGTGTTGTGCAGAGGAAATGGCTTCAGGCGTAGATCAAAAGCAACATGAGTGTGTGCGGGGGGGAGGGAGTCGATGGGCCTCAAAGCTCTGTGTTTACAGTCTATTTACATTCATGTCAATAAAGCGTTTTCCCCTCACGTTTTCTTCTTCCAGGGGGCAAACAAAGCTGTTCTGTCCACTATCTTCCCACTCTTCACTTCCCTGACGAATGGAGGGCAGGTGGAGATGGACGTTTACAGGATAATGTGATTGCAGCTTTTGCATTTGTGGGACCCTGCTGACCCAGATGACCCCCTGACCACACGGCACAACATGAAACCTGTCAGCTATCACAGCGTCCCGTCGTCTGTGAACGGAGGACACCAGAATCTGGGTCTGGATCGTGTGCGGTGTGAGTCAGATGTGATGTACTGTGGCAAATGTGGATTTCCTTCGAAGGATGTTGCGGCATTTGAGAAGCACATGCTTGAACACATGGGGACAAGATTTTACTGTTTCTACTGCAACAATGTGTTCTTCAGCGAGGCCGAGCTGAACACTCACTTGAAGCAGCACACTACAAACTATCCATATAAATGTCAGTACTGTGGACAAGGCTACATGCGGAGGCTGTGCCTTGTGAAGCACATTGACCGCCTCCATAAGAACATCAGTCAAGGACCTGCTAAGCCTGACGTGGTGAAAATTTCTCACGTGCCTGTCTCCAGTGCCTTATCAAGTGTGTCCAGTGCTGATTCATCGTCATTTAGACCTGCAGTTCGGGTGTCAGCTCCTGTCCAAAGGGCACCTGTAGTAAGAGTGAATAAAGATGAACTAAGAGCAAAAGCACTAGACTGTAATGTCTCAAACACCACCAATGGACATACAGAACATTATTCTCTTTTGAATGGACCCATACAGCACAACAGGGCTTTAACTGTTTCTCTGCCAGAAGAAGTAACAATCCCTGCTGGCTGCTTGGTTGAACTTGTCGAAGTGAAAACTGTAAACGGGACAAAGGAGCTGAAACTGAGGCTCGTCTCTCAACAGGAAAACAAATCGGTGATCAAAGACACAAGGACGACAGTCTCTCAGAACGCTGCACTGGGAAAGCCACTGTCTTCAGCACTAAATCATCAAATCGGCACAGTGAAAACTGGGAGTATGGGAAGGTGCACTGTCAACAGGAGACGGTGTGAAACAAAGACAGTGAATGTAGAGCGGCCCGTTTCCAAAAACCTCCCGAGTCAAGTGAGCAACGATAAGAGTGGATTCAAAAGAACATCACAAGAAATATTCAGTATGGACTCTAACACAGTCATTCCATGTAAGATTCCCAAAATCACCATCAGATCTGCTAGAGAAGGAACTAGTGGGATCAGAGTTACACAAAGAGAACCTGTAAGTCTTGTAAATGCAGCTTCATCCTCAGTCATCTCCACCAGGGTTGCCAACAGGCTGACCAACACCCTGCATCCAGACAACAGGACAGTGGAGGAGAGGAGAGATTTAATTCAAGCACATTCCAAGAGTATTCCACCCCAGAGGGCAAGTGACACAAAGAGCATTCATCGAGATGTGTTGGCAGCTTTTAAGCAGGAACTCACAGTGATCCACTCCAGGAAAAACACTGATTCAAAAATAATGAAGGATACAGTGGGCTTGAATCAGCCGTGTTTGAAATCAGCTCCTGCTCCCCTGAGTGTTCCTGCGGCCACTGCTGCCCAAGTGAGACCTCCAGCTGTTTCAGGAGGTAAAAATAGTGTTGTTGTAAATCAGTCTTTTCCAGCGCAGAGGACTTTGAATGAGACATCATCAGCCAACGGCCCTGTGCTTTCTAATGCAAATTCAAAGGTGTCTGCTTGGAGCCATAATGTCAGATTTAGTGAGAGAGCAGGAGAGGGAGACGAGACAGAACCTGAGAGTTTCCCAGTTATTTCTTCAGTGTTTTCATTAAGTCAACAAATGAACCAAACCTCCTTTCAGCCACTGGTAATGGCTCTGCGTGGCATAGTGATGGACAAGAGCAACGGTTCTGGTAGAACCCCTCAAGACCACATCAAGATAACAAACGGCACAGAGCAGATGAGAGAGGCGCCGGCCTCCGGGCCTGCACAGGTGACTGCGAAAGAAGAACCCTCCATCTGCTGCCCTGATGTGACGGAGTGGTCCATTGACTCTGTGAAAGTAGAGGAGCTGGAAAAGGGTGTCCAGCCCCATCCTGTACTGACCAGCCACCATATCCATGTGAAGGTGGAAAAGAACAGCAGTACACCGACAGACGACGATAATAAATTCAGTATAACACTTGCTTCAACGTGTCCCACCGATAAGGGATCGGATTCGAAAATCGTGTCGCATGTCGATGCGTCTGTGTCTACAGACGATCTAAGGCAAACTGCAAAACGTGAGCATGACGTTTCCTCAAAGTTCCTCACCGTCTCACTGAGAAGGGTACAAGTAGGCGTGTGGGAAAACAACAGGAAAGGAACGAAACTGTCAGATTTCCATATTTCCAAATGTGAGACTCATTTACCTGTGGGCAGTGTAACTGACTGTGCAGTCATTTACCTGATGCCACTGAAGGTGGACCAGCTGGTGAGAAGACCAGGCCCAAACCAGCCTGTAGTGGTACTCAACCACCCAAAGCCCCGGGCCCCTGTACAGGAAACCGGAGCAGACACTGTTGCCAACACTGGAGCCTCTGTGGTGGTTCCAAAGTGCCAAATCCTCAAAATGAAGCTGAGCAAAGTGATGGGGCAGAAATATGAGGTGAAGGGCTGCACTGTTCGAGTCTGTCCATGAATTTGTTGGACGATGCATCGGTGGAAGGATGTGTATATTAACGAGAAACTCAAGTAGTATTATGATGGGAAAATACTTCATTTTGTTCTCTGTTTGTCTGTGGATTGGCCTGGGATGGATTGTTCAAGTGCAATGCTTTTGAGACTGCGTTGGGTTCTTTGAATATGGCATTGGCCGGCCCGCTGTAGTAGGTGGCAGTCAGTGACAGACAGACACGTCAGAAGTTTGGGAAACCAGTAGATATGAGTTTAGGCATTCAAGCATGCTGTTTATTTAAAATTATATCTTAATTTATTCATTTTTTTCGTTGCATCCGTAATGTCTCGTGGTTCATCTGGTCCCTTAAAGATCCAAGCTGCTATACAGCATGTGCTGCAAACCCAGATTATCGAATTGTCACTTCAAAAATAAAAAAAAACAGTGTCATTTACAGTATGTAGGAAGGCCATGGATTTAATCATTTTTTAAATTCATGGTAAAATCAGTATGTGCCATGATTAAATGTTTGTTGTGCTATTTATGTAATATCTTGTGTGGCAAAATATCACATGCAGTTCAGAAAATGCACCACGAACAAGCTTTTGTTCCAACATCAATCCCTGTTTCTCTACAGTCGGCACATATTAGATTTATGTATAAAACTTTGAGCACATACATGCCCACAAAAGTCCTTACTCCCCTTATGTGCAGATGCTTATTTGGCATCCTAATTCAAGGGCCAACATTTCAGTGCTCGTGAGCTTGTAGCTGGTTGAGAGCACAACATTAAACTAGTCCGAAATCTCAAATTGTGGAGATCAGTCAGTGTTTTACATGTAGCAGTCAGTCAGTGACCTCCAACATTTCTGGCTGCACATTCCAGTCAGGTACTCTGCAAACTTCAGAAGTATTACATTTTCAGAGGGTCGGTCGTCAGTCGTCGGCCCATGAAGTGAACTGGACCTGTGACAAATCCAGTAGAAGCTTAATGTGTAAATACATTTACACTTGTGTTTGATGTTGGCCACACACTCTGTGTGCATGTGTGGGTTTCCTATGTTTTTGGGTTTGGATTCTCTCTTCTTTTTTGCCTTAACTTTATATTCACTATCCAAAATGGTAGTTGTAAAAAAAAAAAAAAAAAAGTTAAATGCCACATTTGACCACCAGTATTTTTCTGGCCACTCTCGATGACAAACTTCAACGTTTTGGACGATAACACTAAGTTGGGAGTGTCTGAACCCATCGTTGGGTCTGGTTTCAGAAAAGCTTGATGCAAAAAAATAAAATAGAAAAGTGACCTCAGTGAAGGCTTCCTTCTGTATAACTTACATTTCACCTCGAGATTTAAACAACAGAGATCTTACAGAGAAATTGTAAATGTTTATTTTGATGTTCACCCTCTCCCCTCCCTCCATGTTAGCCTGCACTTAAAATATGTATACTTTTTATAAATCCAAATGCATATTAATAGATTGTGTAATTTATCATAGGCTTGTTTTGGTTCTTTGATTGTCAGCCCTAGAAACGAGCGTCGATGCCGTAACAGTTTGCAGCCATTAGCCTGAACTCAAACTGGTCCATTGATTTTTAAGAATGCCATGCACTGTACTACTTGTTATAAATTTCTTATATTTTTATTTTCTTGCCATGTACAGAACATACTCAGTGACTGTAGTGATTCCTGGGCGCTCATACACTTTGTGGTCGTCCAAAAAAACATCAGAGGGTTGTAGTAAGCGAACTCCTGTCCTGATTCTTTGCAGATCTGCCTCTCTTCTTAATGGCAGCGTTATTACACCTGTGTGTTTTTGTTCATAATGTAATCATAATGTATGAGGTGCAGGTGCTAGACCTATGATTAAAGTAATAGGTTTTGGTTGCCCGCAGATTTTATTGTGTATATACTTAAGAGTATCAAACTGCAATGACCTGTTAACTCACTCCGAAAGGGAATGACTTAATATTCCTCCGCAACACTCATGCTGTGCTTTAATTTCTACTCACGCAGTGTTTAAAGCTGCTTTATGTACAATATTTCTTAAGTGTCTTGACTTTTGCCTTTTATTCGCCCCTCATGTGTGAAGTATGTTTTTGTTTTCGTTTGATTGACCGTGTTTATTACCGTGTTCTCATGTTTTTTATAAAAAACAGTTGTGTAACTTTTCCTTTTTCTATTAAAACAAAGTAAATATGGTTGGAAGTTCACCGATTACGTCGTCGATACCGATTACGTCGTCGATTATGTGCAACATCTCTTATCTTTGCACACAGATCATTTCAAGCCTTATCGGGTCAGAAGAGCGAACTACAGCACAGCTTCACCATTGTTTTGTACAGTTTTCCATATCAAGTACAAGTGTTGACTAACTATGACTTAACCACAAGTGACATGCACAACACCAGGACCTATAATCATACACACCTTAATCTGACAACCGTTTATACCATGTATGTTCCTTTGTCCACGTTAGATTAATCACAGATTATTATTCTTTTATTCTTACTATTGCTTAAATAGGGTTAAATGTCATTAAACCAGAGTTTGACAAAGGGATCCTGTTCCTTTCAAAGCTTAAGGCACATCTAGGTAATTTGGTGTTTGTATGGCAATCATTTTATTGACACATGCAAACACTTCAGACTTATTACTTATTTGTATACACAGTCAGCTCTTGCATTCATCCGTATCATTATTAGGTACACACAGAATGCCTGTAATGAAGTGTCAGGAGTGGCACTCAGGTTGGTATTCTGCTGCTTTTAGCTTTTCTTGCTTAATACCTTTAGCGGTAATGAGTGGTTATTTAAGTTATCTTTTGCTTTTCCAACCCTTGAGTTGAAAGTGCATGAAAATCATAGTAGATCAGCAGTTTGAGAAACACTAAGACCAGCAACAACTACATTAAGTGGTTCAAAATGTGCCTTTGAAATGTCAGAATACAAAGGCTGATGAGACATTTGTATTAACAAGCTGTTGAACAAGCTGTACCTAATAAAGTGGCAGGGCAGAGTGTATATGTATATGTACTGGATCTGTTACTGAAGAAGCTGGTTGACATCCTTCCTTGTTACTGCGTATGTTAGCACACAGTTCTCTGCATATTTGCTCCCACCGAGATTTCTGCCACTGATGAGTATGATCGGAAATATGGTGTGAAACTTGATGATGTCTGCCACCGAGTCAAACATCTAGTGAGAATATTTAAAAAAAAAGAAGAAAAGAAGTATGTTAGCCACAGTGAATATTTCTGAATGAATTATTTTCTACTATGGTCCCAGCTCGCCTCGCCTCGGCATGGCACAGCATGGTTTAGGTTGTTTTTCCGTTACAAAATAGTACACGCGACACACACACACACACAAACGAGTGACTAGTGACTTGTAAAGCAGTTGTTTTCAGTGTAACTGAATCATTAGAATCAGTTCATTAAAACTATTTATTTCACTTCGTCCATGACCGTCTGAAGTACAGCGGCAGGGTTTGTGATGCCGCTCGCCACTTCGCTTATTGGTACTGGTAATTATTGGGAGATTAACCCATATTTTAAGGATTGTTAAGTCTTTTTAACTCATGTACAGTTCGGCATTGTTCGGCTTGGTTCTTGTGTCAGACGTCTCTTCCTAGGCACTCTGATAGTATCGCCTCAGCTCTCTTGAAACAGGTACTAAAAATAAATACTATCGCTAGTGGAAAAGCAATTTAACCGTGCTGTGCCGAGGCGGTGGAAACACGGCATTAGTGTGATGATTTCTGTCCACTCACGTCATTGGATCGCTGTCCGGTTCCCAGTACGTACTTGCCGGCGCTCTCAATGAAGCGAATCTTCACGTTGTAAACCTTCTTCTCGTGATACACGGACAGAACCAAGGGTTCACTGTTGGTGTTGACGGAGCAGTCGCGCACCAAAAACGCCCCATCCTAATGTCGTGATGAAGAGGAGTTCAGCAGTATGACAAGATAAATGCTACAGATTTTCTGTTTTGTATTTATGAATGCATTAGTGGTTATTTAGGTAAACTCTGTATCGGGGCTTACATTTGATTTCATTTAGAAAGACACAATCTCGCTCACCTTTTAACCTGGCATCAGGCACAAATACTTTGTAACTGTATTTAAGTACAAAAATTAGCAGATCTGTACTTTGTTATTTATATTTCAAGCAACTTTTACTTTTACTACACTGCCTTTCCTCTTTATGAACTTTGTTACTCGTTACTACCAAATACAATCAGAAGAAGAAGAGTTGGTAATGGTCTGTACTTATATAGAGCTTTTCTAGTCTTTATGATCTGCTTTATACTACAGTTTTACCATTCAACATGGGGCTAAGTGTCTTGCTCAAGGACACACATATAGACTAGCAGAGCCAGCAATTGAACCCACAACCTTCCAGTTGAAAGACAACACGCCCTACCACTGAGCTACCATGGCTCAATCCTAACTCCTTACTTTTACTTCTTAAATTTAAGTATTTTATGTCAGAAAATTACATTTGATACTTAAGTACAATTATATACTTTAAGACTTTTACTTAAGAAATATTAATTAGTGACTTCAATTTCTGGTAACTTTTACTCAAGTATCCCTTTTAGGTACATTTAGTGAGCTGTGGATTAAGGCGAATGATGCTCATGCTGCCCAGGACAATAATTACAAAGTCATTTAACCTCAAGCTTGTTGTGGCAGCTATTGTCCATGAGCATTACTCTTCCCTCGTGTTTAATTAAGTTTCTATTTGACAGTGCTTGTGCGCTAATGCATGACATGACATGAATCACTCCACCACCAGTGTTTTTTATGATTAATCGTGAACCGATTAGTGTTTCTGTAATAGAGCACACATTGTTAAACATTAAACTGTCCCTGTATGTTTCCCCTCGCTGTCTGAACTGATTTTCTCCGGCTATGGGTCCAGACTTGCTCCCACCCGCCCCTGCGCTGCCGCTGTATACACACAAACACTCCCAAGAAGGACGTTAAGATGCATCCAGAGATTCTGTACCTTGTTCACCAGGTGCAAGGCGTGTTCAGCATCTGCTCGATTACAAGCCCGAATGTACCAGTCTTCTTCACAAGACATCTGCCAGCAGAGTTCAATGATTAGTGACTTTTTATGTTTATTTATTTGAAAAAAACATGTTTATATACAGTTTACCTGCTGTGGCTTTTCCTTTGGAACAAAGTCGTGCTGATCAAAGTCTCTTTTGGTTTGAGGCCACTCGTGGTGATGGTGTTTTTCCGGCGCCCTCTCTTTAAGGAGATGTCAATGTTGCCTTATTAAATCACGGCAGCTGTGTTTTGACACCAGCGATCTGTGACAGTACTCACCCGGGTTTCGCCGAGACCTGAACGAAGGAGGAGAGAGCACGATGTCAATCCATACATGCACGTAACGCGACACAACTCCAGAACTCCAGAAATCAATGTGTCACCTTGAGTCTATGTGACGTGTATCCTGATCCAGAAAGTGTCTTCTATGATTGATGTGCAGGTCTGAAACGGGTTCTGGACTCTGTGGACCTAAAAGCGCCATTATAAAAGCCGTTAAAGACATCACCAAAATGACGTTCACATATTTAGCTCAGTCTAGTTCTTACCCGTGGCCTGTGAGCTGAACCCGTTCTGTCGAAAGTAATGAAAGGATATGAGACATGACACGAGCGGTCTGTTACAGGTGCCGTGTGTAAGATTTAGCAACATGTATGAGCTGATTATCCCTCACCTCAACCTTTCCTTTCAAATGTGTGCGAGAATGACATGAAGCCTTTAGTTTGCATTAAAACTTGTAAAAAGACGCTGGTCCAAAATAGCAGCCTGACCAAGGTTATAATAGTTTTGAAAACAGGAAGCAGCTGCCCCCCTTCATTAATTTTTTAGGTTTTTTCAAATGAATTCCATGCCTGGCCTCCAACTCAACTCTGTAGGTCCTGTCAGAATGATGGATTCCTGATTGGTCTTCCCAGCCTCATAACAGGATATACAAAGATAGCAATTGTTTAACTCCTTACCTTTTGAGTGCTCCTTTCTTGTCCACTGAAACAAATAAATAAATAAATGAATGAATAAAAGAAAATAATATATACATAAAAAAAGAATCACAGGGCCTCAGTCTTGTGGCTGTAATAATTTTTCTATCCAGCAGATGGTGCTACAGCTGCACAGCACAACCTGGACTCTCAGACGGGGAGTCCTCTCATCTTTAACCCTTCATTTCAGGGACATTCTTTGTAGCAGCAATATCAGCTCTGACACAAATGACAATGAAACAGCACTCACTTTCTCCAGCAAGGTTTGTGAGGAGTGAGTCCGGGTACTGAGTCCAGCTCAGAAGGCGGAGGTGACGGAGAGCACCTGGAAGAACACCCAAGGCCTTTTATAATCCACTGGTGATTTATACTTAAATAGTCATTATACATAAATAGTCATTACTACCTGTGTGAGTGCTGAGGGGAAAAAAGAAGAAAGAAAGAAAGAAACGTTATTATAATCAATGCAGTTCACACGCACAGAAACATTACATGGTTACAAGTACAGCTGTTTACCTGCTCTTCTGTCTGCACAGTTACAGACTTCGTATCTGTAAAATCAGCATGTTAACATGTGTCATACTGCTGTGGGCAAGTCGGGTAAATTCTGCATATTTGACTGCATGTTACCTAATCTAATCTTTCTTCTGCTAGGCTTCAGGTCTCTGTTTACAGCAGGCGCTGTGATTTCAAAGAACAAATGCAGAGTTACATGTTTGTCAAGATTGTTTTCATGTGGTAAAAGTACTATATGTTACAAAATGTACCCGTTAAAAAAAGAATAAAAGAACCAACGTTATTAAAAAGTACTAAAAGGTACAGAGTATGACTATGTATATACAGTATATTCATTACAAACATGTACAAGCATGATAAAATGTTGCATAGTGAATTAAATACTAAATAATGGTAGAATATCTTTTATTATAAAATACAATTAGGTTGCATAATTTAAGTTTTGAACACTACATTATGAAACCACTCGGCTACAACTGCACACACAAGCGATTGCCTTGACTCGTGTTTCTGGTCACCTGACGAAGACAAAAGCACCAGACAATAATCTACACATTATTTGCAGATACGACTATTAAACCATATTATTGTTCTCCGTATTCAACCAGAGCTGCAAATTTAACACTTTTGTCTTATTTTCAAAAAATTGCTGTGGATTCTTAATACATTTGAAAACATTGGCTACTTTACCTGCAAAATGAGGGGCTTTTCTGCGCGGACTTCTACAGAGGTTGTTGGAGTTACCCTAATAATAATAATAATGATAAAATAATAATAAATACATAAAATTATACTAATAATAATAATAATAACAATAATAATAAGAAGAAAGATGAGGACAAGAAGCTGGAGAAGAAGAGGGAAACTAAATAACAAAATACAAAACATGTTATATATGAATTTTAGAAAGCAATTATACGTACGTACACATACACATTAGTGTAAAGACGTGAAAAATAATACATCATAATATATCAGAAGTAGCAGCAAATATAGAACATTAAAAAAAATCACTTAAAATCTATATTTCAAAGATACACAAACAACTAAAAGTTGCAGTTGTCAATTTACCTTAAAACGATTATTGGAAGTTGTGTTTGTCAGAATTATTTGCATTATTTTGAAAAGACATTTGAAGCATGCTCCTTTTTGTGCCATGTCATGTCATTTTTTAGTGATTTATAATTTTCATTTCATTGAAGCACTATAGATGCACCGTGATAGATACACTCAGAGAGTGTGTAAAATGTGTTTGGAGGAGAAGATTTACAGGAAGTTT
Organism: Solea solea; assembly: GCF_958295425.1. Lineage (NCBI taxonomy): Eukaryota > Metazoa > Chordata > Actinopteri > Pleuronectiformes > Soleidae > Solea > Solea solea. Next base: position 22,421,440 of record NC_081147.1, read on the forward strand.
GTGCTTTTACAGGAGGAGAGGAGAGCAGACCACACACACACACACACACACACACAAAAGAGGAAAAGAGGAAAACCTCACAGTGAAGTGCGACGACAGGCCCTGCGACGACGGCCTCAGAGGATCTCGGTCTAGAAGGCAAAAGAAACGTTGATTAAACAGTTTGAATTCACTGCTATACTTTCACACTCTGCCTCTGTATCAGTCCCGGTTACTTGGTAACTGTAACTGTATTGATTACAGACGGAGAGAGAGAGAGAGAGAGCACATTTAAGCACCACGTTCACTGTATGTTTAGTTGTAGACGTGCAGCTGTGAGGGCTCCTGGCTGTGGGCCACATCCACGCAGGAGAGTAAAGCCAGTCTGTTCACACTACATGCCTCTCCCTCTGCTCTCAGCTCCTGGGTAATTGTAATCTCCCGCTGTCTGACTCAGCCGACAGATGGCTCTGGAGACCCACTGGCAGATCATGCTCGTTCGGCATGAGCTCCAGCTCTCAGATCCACCACTGCTTTCATTGTCATCACAGTCTTCTATTACTATTCCTTCATTCAGCTCCTTTGCAATTACGCCTCCTGCAAACCTTTTGCGGAGGAGTGCACGCCGCTCACACTTTTAGTTTTACAGTTTGGTTTTTAAGTTTTAAATATAAATTATTCAAAGAGTATCGAGGCTGGTCACTTTACGAGGTAGAGAGGACACAAAGGGGCAGCTTTTAATAAGCAGACGGGCGACATGCTGAGCCTGTTCTTCTCTGCATTCCTTACAAGTAGTTATTTAAATTATTATTTAACTTGAACCAGTCTGGTGCTTCTCCTCTGCTCTCTGAACTCTCTGAGCCGCTCACTAATATCTCCTCATTTGTCGAGCGTTCTCTGTAAACTCTGTGGATGATTATGCGGGGGTAGAGCGGCAGTTTCTGAAATCCTCTGGCACCAAGCGCCATGTGAAAGTCATTTAAATGACATTTCTTCATCATTCTGACGCTCTCAGTTTGAACTCCTGCTTGCATTGAGTAACAAACAGTTCAACACATGTGTATATAAAACACTACATGTTTATTAAAACGCTGCCTAGTTGATGAATGATGAATTCTAAATGTAACGTAGCTACTTTTTCCAAATACTCTTTGAAAAGTTGATGTCAATTTATTTTTAAATGACCAAAAACCTCATTCGATCAAGGAGAAACAAAACTAGTTTTGCGAGAAGTGAGACTTAAATGACTCACAAGGGCATCAGACACACCTGTGCCAGGAACGAATGAGTCGATAAAGTAAAGTACCGGCATAGTCCTCGTTCATGGGCCTCGCAGGAAGTATGCGCAGCCTCAGCGCTTCCTCTTGGTCGTCCACCACGTCGTATTCATGCTCCGTGGCGCTTCTGGAGCTGAGACAACCCTGGTTGTTCCTTCTGAGGGTTCGATCCTGTGTGAAAGACACACCCCATACACAACCACAGGATAAAGTACCATTATGCCAACTGAGTTCATAGAAAATGAGAAGCTTTCAGTGAGAGAGAACAGAAAGGTTGTGTGTTATTGTGTGTGTGTGTATAGCTTGTAATAAATCGTCTTGGCTTTAGGGCACTACTATGAGGTGTTGCAACACGACCCACTACGCTCGCCTCCTCAGGTGTTTCCTTTTTTACTGACACACTCGCACAAACACCAACATGCACACGTTTCAAGTCAGACATGGGGGGGGAAAAACCCACAATCACGGTGTTAAAGGACGTGCAAAGCGATGAAGAACAACGCTCATGACTTTGTGACAGGAAACCAAGTTTGACTGATTAAAATAAGTCGCACATGTAAATGTTATCAAATTTCCTGTTCCTGTTCAACTGCTTTGGTTCTCAATGAAGCGTCTCTGTGTGTGTCTGTGTGTGTGTCTCTGCTGGAAGAAGTCCATTATCGACAGTAACCTGATACCTGGTACTTTTTTATTCTTTTAGCACCTGCTCAGGCGTGGTTCCGAGCGACCTGAGCCGATGCTAAAACGTGACTTCGACAGACCGCTGGCCATAGTTTTGTCAGAGAGCGTCTTCACTGGACGAGTCATGAGCGCGACGTACGACCACTGTTGTAATGTAACGAAGTACAAATACTTCGTCATTGTACTTGAGTAGTATTTTCACATATCTGTACTTTTTACAACTTTTACTTTTACTACATTACATTTCCTAAATAAAACGTGTAGTTTTGCTCCGATACATTTCCCTTCGTTACTCGTTACAACAAAATAAAAGTTGAGTTGGTGACGTAATGCCTGTTTGTTGTCGCTAGTTGTTTTTAGCGGCACCAGCTGTTAGCCGCTCAGCTGTTAGCCGCAGATTTCGGCTCCAAGTAAACTTAAAACTCACCAGCGGCTCGTCGTTTACCGTGTCTGACACCGAGGCTCTGGTCTCCGGGTTTCTGTTGTACACTCCGGACGCCGGGTTTCAGCTATCAGCTGTTAGCTGAGCGGTGAGCTAATGAGCTCACGCAGATTTCGTCTCCAAGTTAAATTAAAACGCAGTATGACGTCACCACAGACGCATTTTATATCAGAAAATTACTTTTGGTTACTCAAGTACAGCAAATGTCAGGTACTTTAAGACTTATACTCAAGTAATATTGTAAAAGGTGACTTTAACTTCTATTCAAGTCATTTTCTGCTAAACTACTTACGTTCTTTTGCTCAAGTATCGCGTTATATAACGTTATATAAGACTGCGTACGACACAGGAATCAAGCCAAAAGTTCTAGATCAGTTTAAAAAGACTTAAAGAATCCTGAAAACATACGTTAATCTCCAACATTTAGCAAGATACATTTCTAACATCTCAATATTTAACAGAGGATTCTGATGTATTTAGTGACAGCACTGCTGAAAGCATTAACTGAAGTATTAACTGAAGCATTTACGTATTTGCAGAGCAAATGCAGTAGTGTAGAAGCAGGTGCGTTTACTCATGAGTGAACAATAAACCACTGATAAAGCCCTCCGCAGCGTTTGAGGTGGAGTTACTGTAACTATGGCTCCGGAGAGTTCTCAGCCACACCACGGTTCTCAAGCTGTGGTGCGTGCACGCACCACCGGTGGTGCGTGCACCACCGGTGGTACACAAGCTTCCCCTGGCAGTACGCAAGCTTCCCTTGGTGGTACTCGGAGGAAAATCAGAAATACTGTTCTGTGCGTAGAAAATTAAATAATAATAATAATTAGAGTCACCTTATCGCATGCTCCATCTTAATCTAATGACACTATACCAGTGTGTGAAGTATATGTGAGGAAGAGGAGGAGGATTATGAGAGAGCAGATTATCCTATAAGGAATAAATCTGTTGCTGATTTTGCTCGACCTATTTTCACCGCTGTATTTTAACATTCGTGATAATGGTGTTAATATTTTCTCAGGTGGTATAAAGAAAGGTTTACTATAACATTTGAAGAGGAGAAAAATCTGCATTTGCTTTATAGGATCATTAAGGTGTAAAAAAAATGTATTCTGTAAAATATTCCGTAGAGAAGCTAGATTATTATTATGGTGAGGATGAATTATGTTATCAGTGCGGTTTATAAGTCACAGCCAATCAAAACATCTGCTTCTATTTAATTTAAAACCTGAAAAAAGTCTATGGCTTTCCTTTTTCTACACCCACATGCAAAGATGCAACAATTTATAGAGCAACTGTGCGTCAACCATCCCATATTTATTAGGTTATTATTCAGAGTTATTCACCGAGAAATGCAGGGGTATAATTTGAGTGTGTCAACATTGATTTTTCTGACTTCATGATGAATATTTATGTGATTTAATCGTCTCTAACCAGCTAAACGTATTACATTTTTAGGTTAGACATTTCATTTCACATGTTTTTTTTTAAATTATAACTGCAGAATATGCTCCTTTAATTCCATTAGAAAGCTGTCACAACTCACCACCAAGTCCAATTATGTAAATGCATTAACACTGACATTAATGTGTCACTTAACAGTTTAATTACACGGCGTCGCTCGGCCTTGTAGCCACATTGGATTCAAACTCTTCTAAGTGCTTTTAAATGCACGTATCATCACGCCCTTACAGGCGCACAGTGGCGTTGCATCACGTTAAGTGTTTGCGTCTGTTGTGCGTGGGATTTTAATCTTTCGTTACAAGGACGTGGCACGAAATGGCTTTATTTTGAAGAGTCACCGTGACCCTGGAGGTCCCTGGAAGCAGAAAAAAAACAATGTTTGCACCACCTCTATGCTGCGTGTCTGCAAAGCACTGAGAGCTTCTATTGAAAAGCAAAGTGAAAGCGTCGGATTAAAGAGGCAACATCAAATATTCACTACTTTCATTATGGGCTGTTTAAGAATACATACGTCAGTTTAAATAAGGGTAGAAGGAATTGGCTTTTATAGATTACAGGAGCAAAGCCAGGGGTCGATGACCTTGAGTTATTTTGAGTTATTTTCAGGATGTATTGCCTTTTTACTCTTTATTTTTGGAGTTAAATCTTGCTTAATTTATCTTATGATAATTATTAGTTGTAAAAAAAAGGTAAACGTAAATTGGTGTTTTATTGCAAGTATGATGGATCACGTACGTGTATTTTAAGAAAGCGTGTTGTTCATGAATTTTAATGATTTTTGCTTACAATTCAATGGGGTTTTTTTGTATGTGAAGTTTAATTAATTCATTCATTTATTCACTTGTGCAGTGACACCTTATAGAAATAGAATAAACTGACTACAGTGACAATAACCTTCCTTCACACAGTTTATTTACATTACAAGCCGATCATTGAGGTGATTATTGTGCAGTCTAAATTCATTAGAGCAAAAATAAATAAATAATTGAAGCATTTATGTTGAATTATTATTTCAATTTAACTCCGAATGTAGCGAGAACGTGCACTTGTGAATTATCATAAAAGCATCCAGTGTCCCAGTGTGTTGTTGTGGCTGCGCACTAACAATGACAGATCAGAACCTCTCTCTTTGCTCATTTCTGTACTAAAAAGGTAATTATCATTGGGCTACAAACTCCCAAAGTTTCCCCAGGGAACATTCAAGTGGAACCAGCAGGGGAAACGGCACGGACGCGGCAGCAATAACTCACCATTATCACAGTCGACTCAAGGCTGTTCCCTCTCTTTCTCTCTCTCTCTCTCTGCAGCTAATGAGCGGGGGAAACAAAAATGGGAAACATCATTAGTTTTAGGGAGTCACTAAAAACCGTGGCCTTCTTACACAGTCTGTCCTTGGACTTTTTCCACTTCACACAACGAAGATGAAAGACAGGGTTACATAGGAAAACACATGGATGCTTGTTTTTACACTTCTATGATTCAGTGAGAAAGAGACATTTCCACAAAATGCGTTGTTTTCTTGTATTATCACTGGTTAATCCCCATAACATCCCCGAGGTGCAGATTAATTGTTACTAGGAAGAGAATAAAATTAAAGTTATGAGACTGTTTTATTTAACTTCTTTTGCTCTGCTTGATGTCTTCTTGTATTTGTTGTGCTTTTGCCTTGATTTATTTTGACATTTTATCATTTTTGCCATTGCTATTCTTATTTCGGTCTATGAGGGCTTTTTCTCTGTCAAATCACTACGTAAACTTGTTTGTTTTAAAGTGCTATGTGAATAAAATTATTGTTATTATTATAATAGTTATTGTCGTGTAAGCAATACGTTTTCATATAGATGTCATCACGCGCTAGCATTTCCCACATTAGACAGAATACAAAGCACAAAGACACAACTCATAAAAGCAAACTCTAAATCTAAAATCTTGAGCTTAATGAAAGGTGCTTTACCAGTAAATTAAGGCTCCACATAAAGCAAAAACATATATATATATGTCATTAAATATAATATAATAAAATGGACTTTTCATTTGACTTCCATATTTACTCTCTGCCCAGAGTCAGACACATGAGTCACATCCTCCATTTGTGAAGCACTGAGGATCCTTTTTTTGAAAGACACGCGAAAAGGAAGAGAAGTGCAAGGTCACGGCCAATCAATCACTCTTTGATTGTCATATTTATGGACTTTGAATCCTCCCTGACTGTGAAGGAAAGCAAAACAGGAAGCAGGAAGGAAACTTGCCCCGAAATAGAAGTTGGGACTTTTATGAAATTCTATGGAAAAATGTAAAAAAAAAGACACTACAGGCTACCGACTCACAGTCCCACAAGGGAGAGTCAAAGTCAGTGTTGGATTTGGCACTTTGCTCCGATACTCAGCAGAGCTGTCTGTTTACTTTGCTGAGCTTAGACGGCAAATGGGAAGAGGTGTTGGAAGAGAAGAATTAGATTACCAGCCACTGTGCTTGAGCAGTCAGTGTAGTAAATAAAACTTTTACCTGCTGGAAACTGGGTACGGAAGATTTGTGGTAACGCGGAACACCGCGCTGCTTAAAGATTTGTGAGCTGGCTTTGCTGTAGGCATCGAGAAAGGGGCTCAAAAACTTCACATAATGTGTTTGACTTTCATAAAATGTCTCATATTGTTTATGAAAACCAGCGACAGCCAATTTACCCAATTGAGTTCTCTTGTGTGGCAAATTAAGTTAACTTTCGCTAGATTTACGATCATTTAGAGAGTTCACATTTTCCAATTATAATTTTGTATACATAGTGTATGAAAGTAAATCAAACAGCAAGTGGAGGCTTTTGAAAATTTTAATCTCATCTTGAGCAGAAACTTCAAAGACTTGATATTTTCAGCGTCTGTGTCGTTTTGGTTCGTATACGCAGTCGTAGATACGTTAAATGTCACCTACCTTTCTCAGAAGACGCTCGGCGAGCACATCTGTGGCGGCGAGTGTCCAGAAGTGTCTGTCTGGTTTGGTTACGGAGGTAATGAGAACACAGTTTGTGTTTTCTCTCTCATAGAGACACATACACTCCTGCAGTCAAACAGCCCACTGCAGTAACCCAAAATGACTTCCTGTGTGGTGAATAACTGGCCTCTTATGTGTCTCAACAGTTTTGTTTGTTAATGGTTTTTTTTTTCTTGTGCATCCTTGCGTGGATTTCATAGGTTTTTCTGTTCATGTCAGTACAGAGTGTGGAGTTTGTAAGACTGGCACATTCTTGTTTGAAAATGTGTACAGGGCTAATTTCAGCCCCACTCGACCGTGTGATATTTTAAGGGTCCTTGAGTTTTGTGATCATTGTTTCCTGTGTTACCTTTTGTTTCATGCAACCACAGGGCAAACAAAAAAAAAACAATCCTCATCTTTGCGAGTTCTGTAAACCAGGGTCAAATGAATTTAGGTATATACTCCAAGTTTGAGAGAGGAACACAGTGACATTTCAACGTCTGCTCTCCCAAGTGCAAAAAGAAGCAGGGTGACATTTTCCCTTTTTAATTAAGTCTGACGTTTTATTCAAGCTTAAACTTTCAAATAACATTTAATATTAGTTTTCATTTCGTAATTCAAACAGCAAAAGGAGCCAATTTTTTTTTACGGCGCTCAGGTGAATCAGGGGTAATTATGTACATTGCTGACTTAAACCACTCACATAAACCAAAAATGCAGACAATGAGGGACATTTAACTCAAGCCATTAGCCCTCATAACAACTGAAATGGGGCAGAAAATCTGCTGAATCATGCTGAGAATATTTTCTTATTCGACCGTAAGGCCGGGTTTTATTGGCCCACGTAGAGGACACAGTGACAGCAGTTAGCGATGAAGAGTTTCAGCCAGTCCAGGTGATGTTCTGCTTAAAAGCATCCTCCTCTAACATTCAAGAGAATATAAGCACTGCTGGTCACAGCTTCTTACAGTCATTTTTGACATTAAAACATAAAGAAATATTCTTTTTGGTCAAAAATTGTGACATAGAAATCACTGCATAAAATCACTGCAGTCAGAGAATCACATGTATTTTAAAAAAGCCACATCGGCACAACACTTTTCTATTGGACAGAGCAGCTGTAACAATCTGACATTGTGCAGGGACACCTTGAGTGTGCATAACAACGGAAACGACTGTTACCGTCAAACCAGGAAGTTGGTCTATAAACAGTGATGGGTGTATAAACAGCAGACTGATTGTCTTTCTGCTCAGATTAAAAAACAACCACGTCTTAAACCTGAATAGTTGGCCGACTGTTTATGTCTTCGGGGCCCAAAGGATATAGTTTTAACAAAATCTATGTTAGAAATAATGTTTAGGACTAGTCTGGTGAGGTATCTTCTATCTAGGCAAAATAATACTCATGTCTAGTTTAACTGAAATGAATTTGTAATTGTATGGATATTTTTCTCTCTCTGTTTATTGTGTCTTTTCTTTGTTTCTTTCCCTTTTTTTTTTCTTTTCTATTATATTTGTTTTAGTGATTTTGTATTGAGGGGGAGGATTTTATATAAGCCCTTTGGGCTTCTTTTCCTCTCCTGCACAAATATTTGCCTTTGTATTATGAAATACAATTCTTGTTTTATCATTGTGCATATGAATAAATAATAAAAAATATATTTCTGTGCTGACAAAGTGATTACAAGAGTAATTTGAACAAAATGCACAAGGATTTGTCTGAATCAAGCAAAATCAAGTTACAGAAATGAGAGGACTAAAGAGAAAAATGCCCTTAAAATCGGTCCCAGCCGTCACACAAAAGCACTAAAATACACACAGTTGTTATTAGGTACAGTTAGTGCATCAGTGCTGCCGGCATATGCCGCATATGACGAAACTCTCTCTTTTGTGTTCTTGTAAATGGAACACTGTGTCTCGCTGTCTGTCTCGACTGTATTCCAGGGCCTTTTCAAAAAAGAGATGCAGCTGAGCACAGATGCGCACAAGGTCAGCCTCTCTCCTGTGGTTTCTTCTGCAATGGTATAGCATGACTTCCTGTGAAAGATTGCCATCTAGCCTCTCATATTCTCACTGATGCTTATCGTTTGAGCCACAAGCGCCAACTCCCTGAACATCTCTACACCTTGCCGCCCCCCCCCCGACAACAGCCCCATCAGCCTGTCAATCTGGCAGCTCATCCTGTGTCCTCCTCCCAGCAGCCAAACTGAACAGTTCCCCCCCCCCTCCCTGTTCCATCTCGGACCTGTCATTGAGAAATAACATCCAGAGTCTCACCCTGGGGGGTGAGGAACATGGAGATGGATATGGATATGGGTGAGATGTGTGTGTGTGTGTGTGTGCTTGGTGTGTGGCAAAACTTTTTTAACAACATCTAATCAGCCAGTTATATGGCAGCAACTCAATACAATAAGGCACGTAGTGTCACGAAGTGTCAAGTCTGTTAGTGTTTTTGTTTTGCTTAGTTTAGTTATTGTGTTAGTTTAGGTTTAAAGTCACGTTAAGTTCATGTCACTTTTGGTGTGGGTTTGATTTTCACTTCCCCTTTTATTTTGGTAAATGTCATGTCTTCCTGTCGCGTAGTTTCCTCAGTTGTTTTGACACATCTCCCCTAATTCCCTCATGCACTTCACCTGGTGATCCTTTAGTAATCACTCGCACCTGCCCTTGATTCCCTCTCCCCTATATAGTGTCCCCAGTTCCCTTGTCATTTGCCAGTGCGTTGTTTATGATCGTAGAGTTCACATCAGCGTCTGAGTTTGTCTCGCCTTAGCTCAAGTGCCAAGTCTAGTCTTGTTTGTTCTCCTTCTGTGAAGAAGTGATTTTGATTTCGTCAAGTATAGTCTAGTTTAGTTTCTCCTTCTACGAAGAAGTGATTTTGATTTTGCCTGCCTTCTCAAGAGGAAAATAAAGACTCTTGAGTCATTCCTTGTGCCTCCTGTCTCGTGCATTTGGGTCCAAGCACTGTATTCACCGTTCCTAACACGTAGACATGGCCAAGTATCCAAGGTGGAGTGCTTTTTTGGGTTGTTATTGAGTATTGAGATTTTCCACACACAGCAGAGAATGGCCTGAAAATGTCCAGCGAGCGGCAGTTCTCTGAGCAACAAGGCCTAGTTAAAGTTGACATAGACCGGAAGCTCCAATTAACGTTGTGTATGTCTGTGTATCTGCGTCATGACCTCGTTTATGAAACCCTAAAGTTTCAGAACAAACAGTTAAGCCACTGCTGAGAAAATAGAGTTTTATTGTTTTCCTGGGCTCTGCGAAGTTAATTAATACGGGTGGGCTATAACATCAGAGGATCACTTAATTGTCCTGTGTACGTAATAAAGTGCACACAGAGAGTGGATAGTACTGAAATGAAGTGAGGGTTATTCATGGGTGTCTTATTGAATTTAAAGTGCTGTCTAAATTCTCCACAGGAAGCATCACCACCCAAAACCACACTAAGTTCAATATGATGACGTGTCAAACACCTGCAGTGACGCAGTAAGAAAACCACAGACACAGACAGAAACACATTTCTTATTAAATTTCACTGAATTTGACATCAAATTTTGCCAACATTACGTGACTTTTCTTGCCACGTCGCCCACTGACCTCGTAGTTCATAGCTAACTAGCATGCTAGCACGCCAAGATAGCAAACAATGATCTGCTAAACGTCTGTCTGTTCGTTTTCGGCACAGCTAGCGTTAGCATGAGCATCTGTTTTGCAGTTCAAATGATGTAGCGTTAAGCTAACCTTGGCCCGGTTAGCCCGTCTCCTCAAATGTTGAATATCAAGTCCCCGTTGAAGTAAAGAGGAAGGATTAGGAATTAAGAGGAAGACAAATTGTAATCGTATTAACACCAGCTAAAGGTGAATCAGTAAGGGATTGTTTTCTGCCGGTGAAAATGAGAATTCAGCATTATCGCCGCGGCAGTCTGGAGCTGTGATAATTGTTTAATTATGGGATAACACTCAGGTCACTGTTAATCAGAACCACAGTGTTGTGCCTGAAGATGGTTTTCAGATGAAGAAGAGAAATAGAGGTCTTTTCTTTCATCCTCTTTTTCACATTGCTATACCTCAATATACAGTCTTGTAGAATTCTTGTTTTCAAAAACTATGTCTCCAGACACAGCTTTAAGTTATTTGTAATATGTTTTTTATGCATAAAAGGAAGAAGACACTATTCTAAATAAGTTTCATGTCTCCGGAGACCTGACTTATACACACACTTAATTATGGATGAAATGACAGGCACTTGGTAAACTGCATCTCTTAGTCAGCGCATGTAGAAGCACACAGTAGCAGTTGTATTTTCTAATCTATAGCTTATAAGAGAAGGATGAGATAGTGTCATATGGTGAGATAAGATCCGAAAGAGGGAGGAGTAGGTATAGTCTGGCCGGTCTGGCTATCTCTCTGATGAGAGTGCGATTCAGCGGCGTGAATAATTAAAGCTGGGAGCACTGATAGGAATCTGTAGACGCTTGGCTCGGATAATACTGGATGGATATCAGGGGGCTTTGGTGCAGGGAGGTGGTGGCTGCGATGACATTAGTCACTCTCTCCGTGCCCCCAGGCAGCCATCAGGGCACAGAGCTGAAGGTCAGGTTGATGATGGATGGACAAAGACCAGCGGTGAATCACCGCTGCTTTTGACGAGAAAACGAATGTCCGGTACATGAAATATTATCCTCATAGAGGAAGATATCGGATCTGATCCTGAAGCAACGTGTCATGGCTTTGTGATCTTTGTGAGAAGATGTCGTCCATTAGATTGAAATGCAGTTTGTGACAAGGAGTGGTGGAAGGGAAGCAATGCATTTTTCCCCTCATTAGCAGAGGAAGCATACACTGTAGTTACATGATTGTCAAGAGTTTACAAATTTGTCTTCCTATCTACTTTCAGCCCCTATTTTTTTGATTGTTACCCACCGAAGGATGGAAAGTACTTGTGTGTGTGTTTGCTGTTGGTCAAAGGGTCACACTGTCAACTCAGATTTCCTCTCACCTCCCTATAATATCATCATTTTTCTTTTCTCGTTGCTCACTGATTCAGCCCTGCATGCGCAGGTTTGCAAGATGATGTGTTTGATATGATAAATCAGTCCCTCTGCAATCTGCTACAACGTCCCACTCAGTATTATTAATAGGTGAAAATTAAAATTCACACCATTTGTCTTGCAAATGATGCTGCTCCACATTTAGGTGACTACAGTGTGCAGCAGTTGAAACAAGCCTCTGTATGAACCCGACCTCAAAAGAGTATCCTCCTCCTCCCAGAACATTAGTGTGATTTTACACGGTAGGTTTCTTTCTCAGTCATCTCCGCACACTGCTCCATTCATTATAATGGTAGCAGTGTGTCACCAGAGCCTCCACAATGGCAAGAAGCCCCATTTTCAGGTCAACTCACAGCCAGAATGATTCCTTGATTATTCCTTATTTATCCCAGTCATTCCCCCCACTGCGGTGTTGAGTCTCTGGAAGATGTGTGTCTGAGTGAGACGAACCAAGGCTAATGAGCTGAGCACTGCTGCCTGCTGATTGTTAGGAAGGAGCCGTGTTTCACTCAGAAGACAAAATCACCAGCACAGTATCTTATTCAGAGGAATATGTATGTTTGCAATGCTAATGTGGAGGCGTTCGCTGCCTTGTTTATATTTATATAACACCCAGATGTGCATCTGATAAAGACTCACGTAGTTAATCTTTATCTGATTCGCACGTCGAGTACATGCAGTATTTTGCAGTGTCATTTACGTTTGAGATTAACTGGCGTGTAAACGTGTTTGGCTAATGTCAGACTGCATCACAATCTCATGTGAAGCCGAGGATGAGTCTGGAAATGGTGCAGTCACTTATCACTTTTAAGAGGTGTCATCAACGGACGTCTGCGGGTTAGACCTACATCCAATCAGACCAGTGATCTGGACAACGTATGCAGAGTGATGAAAAACGACACTAGTTTTCTAGGAGCGATGGCTATCTAGTAAGGGCGTCTGACAACTTTTGCCTTGGGGAACTCCGCAGCCCTTAAGCCAGCCCAGTGGAAATCACAGTGGTTTTGATTGATTCTCTTTTTAGGAGATTCTGAAGTTGGCTGAAACTGCGTCCTTGCCAGACCTTACTGCCAAGTGAAATCTAATCAGTGGCATTATGATTTTACAGGTATTGTTTCGCTGCACTTTGAACACATCAAACCGAAACACGGCACACATAATACTAAATGCACTCCCATTTGTGCTGCTGTAGAAACATGACGGCACAAGATGGTAGCCACCATATAGCTGGGCCCCTTATATTTTGATGTGTAGTGTAGTCAAGATTTATACAGAAATATTAACAGAAAACACACATTCACAAAAGATATCCAAGTGTAATTTCATGAACAGTGTATTAAACATGCATACATATGCAAAACAAAGAAGGGTCAAACTGATAAAAACTTCTATGTTTTCATTTCCTGCAACCTGGATCACACCGTGTACCGTTTTCATCAGTGCTTCATCATGATCAGCACTGATAGCATCCTTGTGTATCTAAAATAAGATAAAACAAGTATATACTTTGTTATACACTCAAAATTACAAAGCAGCTGCAATGTTGTGATTCACTTTGCTGCGTGTGGTTGTATTTATGTTCTGCCTCCTCCATTTTTCTTAGGGAAGTGTGCATTAAATCCCAGAAACTGCTGCTGATGAGGCCACGTGTATGTTAGTTTGCTGTAATTTGTGTTTGTGTTTTGTTGTTTTCACATCAGCATGAAAAAAAAGATCAAGTGCCATAGAGAACTGAAAAAGAAGCAACTATTTATATATACTATGCGAATTTGGAGCAAGAGAAAATTTGGATTGAAATTGGCACAAAGACAATTTCCAATTTGTGGTTTTGCATCTTCACTGTGTCACTTTTTACATCTCACCTACGCACCTCAATATAATGAGCCGAAATCACCTTATTAAACCTTATTAAAATTACATTAAAGTTACATAGACCTGGGAAGGTTTTGGCACGCACCAAGGGCTGGACATTTTCCCCCAGAGTGGACTTGAATGATTATTTTTTTAAATATTAATCTTTTAATTAGTTTCTGTCAAGTTCTCAGTTGATCAAATCCTTATTTCAGCTCAGTGCTGGTGCCGGGCAAAGAAATGAAACTGCCGTAACACGATGTACTATGGAGGTCAACGGAGACCCAACAACACGAAAAATGTTGAGTCTGATTCAGGCTGAAGGAACACGAGCCCAGATACGTTAAAGTTTCAGAGAACTTTGCAGAAGAAAACGTGAAGAAGGTCAAAATTCATCATTTGAATATATACTGTACATACACATATACAGACATTACTGCAACCAGTGGGACCAGGAATAATTGATGAGCAGTATAATGGTCAAGTCTAATTAATACATCCTCTTGTGCACTGAATCTTGATCTTTATCTCCTTGGTCACCTCACGTGCAACAGCCTGTTGGGGGAGCAGGCATCGGTCTCCCCGAGCGGCTGCAGGTTCACAGCTCAGGTCCTCGTTCTGGCTGCGGCCCTCCGGTAAATGTGGCTCTACATCACCTCAGACACAATCCATCCCCATTAACGTTGAGCGAGAGGAGCCCATTTCATCCTCATCCCCCTCAGCACCTGAGTCCGACAGCCGCTCCGTTCACATAATCCACAGAAGTCATTGCGCGGTGCCCCGCTCGTGAGGTTAAAGTGGTTTAAAGGACACGACGGGGCAGAGAATGGAAGCTAATTGACTGTGCAATGACTGTAATGATGTGATCCCGGCAAGAGTGTGAAAACGGTCATCGGATCCTCTGCAGACTGTGAGCTCCACAGCTGCAATTAGCGCTGCTGCTAACGGGGAATATAAAAGAGACGGCGCTGGTGCACTGAAAATATTGACTATTGCTCCTGGTGTGGACGAGCAAAGGGCAGATATTTTTACAAGCAGACCCAAGACCCACCCCTTTCGTCTGGATTGAATTGATTTATTTATGTGAAACACGTTGTGTCACATTCTATTTGTGTGAAAACTTTGCAAATAAAGATCGATTGATTGATTGCTTTCTCCCGGTGATGCCAAGTCAGCAGAAGAAAGCAGAGAAAGCTTCCAGATGGCTCTGGCTAAAGCTTAGTGAGCTAGTAGTCGCCACTTGGACACAGGTGGGTCACCTGGACAAGGGAGTCTGTTGTGTCCAAGTGAAGGCATCAAAGGATGCTTTGAAAACTAAGTCAAGTCTATGCAAGAGAGGGGGAAATGCCAGAAATCTTATATTTTTTTTTTTAGCAAAATAGTGGTTAAATATGAAGTCAAAATGTCAATAGCGTGTTGTTTTTCCTCCCCGACACGTCACCTCGGGGGATTATGACAGACTGACTGACAGCAGCACAGTCAACATTCTGACACTTTGAGCCGAAAAAGTGTGGGTCTGTTTTGCATATTCTCTACATTTAACCATGTTCTCTGTAAAATGTTTATCACATGTACGAGCTGGAGGAGGGATCCTTGCTCTACTTTCTGTGTTTTGTACGACTATGAACAGATTTTAAAGATGATTTCTAATATTTAGTGATGATTCCATATTCTTTGACACTTTGGAAAGGGTGTTACACTCAGTGGGACTAAACCTTTTTACAACTTCCCTTTACTGTAATATTTGTTTTACTCATGACTTTTATTAGTAGTCTGTATTAATCTGAATGAGACGTCGTCATAATTTAAAGAGGAAGTATTGGAGGAAATATGAAACTGTGCACATACTGAAGATCCCTTTTTGGGTGTTTTTTCCCACTTCCACCACTTGGTGGTGCCAGTATTCACACACATCTCTGTCTCCTCCTTGTTTGCTCTGTAAATATAGTGGATTTTATGACTAGATTTTATGGTGGACTCTCATAAAGAAGAATGTGTCAAAATAAGACAATTTTTTTTGCCTGTTATACCTGCAGACGGTTGTAGAACACACACACACACACAGTAAAACAGAGTCATGTCTGTTTGCAGGGTGACGCGAGGTTAAACTTTATTGTCCACAGTGGCTCCACATCAAAACACAACATAAATACAAAGGCAATGGAGTTAAATTATAGGCAATTAAATTTAGGGAGGCAATTTAATAATGTAACAATTAAACATTTTAATTGTACTCGGTAAAGAAAAATATTTACCTGTGGTAAGCAGATGGAATTGTGGGAGCAATGAAAAGAAGAGTGTTTTTTACTGTAGTGTGATGATCCCTGGTGATTTAGAGTAACAACCACACAATAAAAAACATATATTTGAGTTTTTATCTAGAAACTTTCACTTTCTCTTTATTAGTTTTGTTTAAGACATAAAAAATAAGTAAATTTAATTTGACAAAAATGTCCAGGGAGCTTGTGATGTTGTTGTTTTTAACATCTAGAATATAAAAACTTCAATGTTGACAAATACGGTGAAGTTGTGTTGCATAAAAAAATAATAACGATAAATACGAAAAATTATTATGGTATATACAGTATACGATTGCTGTTGAATATGCAGTGTTGTACTTTATTAGCACTAGAGAGAAGCCAAATACCAACCCAGCCAATGCAGTCTGAGGCTTTGGAGTTTGATGAATGATGATGATTTATTGAAATGGTAGTGGAAATGGAGGTGGAATGAGTGGGGAGCTAACTGACTGAGGCAAAGGGCAGGAGGCCAGTGAGGGATGGCAGAAGCGGCTGAATGAATTGGGGGGGGTGGGGTGGTTAGGCTGGAGGTAGCATGTGACACAGAGTATAAGTAGGAAGGCAAGGCACACTATGGATCCTCAAGCACAAGAAAGACAGGTAACAAATATCCAAGCACGAAACAACAAAGCTAAGTTCACGCAGGACATCAGAGACGCCTGAAGCGTTCACTACACCACTGAGGCTGAAACAACAATCTGGCAAAGTGAAGACGGAGTGAAGGGCTGGGGTAGATAAACTGCACGATGATCAGCTTGATGTAAGGCAGATGTGTCTAATCAGTTTGGAACCAGGAGGGTCAGAGAGGCAGCCACACACACACACACACACACACAAACACACAGCCGGTGTGGTCTTCTGTGGCTGCAATCCAACTGCTTCAAGATTTAACTTGCTGTGGGTTCAGCTATGATCGTTCGTGTACCGTGGTTGTATTGAGTGGTTATTTGAGGACACTCTCCTCTGATCTCTGGCATCAACAGAGTATTTTTCGCCCAGAAAACAGTGGCTCACTTGTTTTGTTTTATTTTCTAACTCTTTTTTTTCTGTAATTTTCTGTAAACCCTAGTGATGCTCGTGCATGAAGAATCCCAGCGGATCAGCAGTTTCTGAAATAGCCAGATCAGCCCTGTCAGAGCTGATAATGTAACAACTACGCATGATGTCACAATGACACCTACTGTTACAAAAAGAAAGTATATACACAGTATATATTCAGACTTTTTATTCAATATATTCTTAAATTAATTTCCTGAATGGCATAATATATGCCATAATATGTATACATATATATATATACACATATATGTGTATATATATCACACACACTCGAGGTCACCTTACAGAAACAATTACATTTCTTTCTTTACTTACATCCCATGTCAGCTGAGATTGGCGACCCTCATGTGGAGGATAAAGCGGTAGAAGATGAGTCAGTGAGTGAGTACCGGTGAGTGTTAGATGTTTACACAAGCTTACACTGACAGAATGTAGCTGTAGTGCTTCTCAGTTGGAAAGGATGCACTCTCACAGGTACTTTGTTCACCAAAGCCTCATGTGGAACAATTTATCTTCTTAAAAAGCTGACTGACCTGAGGTCAGTGGTCACAAATCTAACTCAAATATTTTAGTTGTTGTGAGCATTTTAGTCTGAAGAGAGTCAGCGCCGGATTTTCTTCTCAAACTAAAACGACAGGTACATTATTAAGCCAAACTTGAAGTGAATCAAACTTAGTTTTCATAATAAAAGATCAGCATGTGCAGGAAATATGATCTCGCTGACGTTGACTGTGACACGACTGTTGATTGTCACCGAGACGTTTGATCTCTTTGGGATTTTCACCGTCAAGAGTCTCGACAGTTTACTCAGAGTACAGAGGAAGAGGAACAACATCCAGTGAGTGACAGTTCCGCAGACAGAAAGGCCGCGTTTTAAACAGAGGTCAGAGGGCAACTGGAAAGACTAACTCAAGCTGACAGAAAGGTTACAGTAACTCAGATAACGGCCATGTCAGAATACAAAATGTCCAGGATGTCAAAAACCTCAAGATGCATTGGACTACATTTTTTTCCAAGTGTAGTTGTTTTAATTTGGTAATCTCTTTTCATTCCTAACATCCTGTCAAGTTTCCCACCTGTGTGATTACTTGCACCTGTGTCTCATTGTGTCTCCCCCCCCCTCCCTGTATCCTTACCTCACATCGTCCTCACCCTGCTGTGAGTGTTTCAGCACCTTGTGTATTTTCCTCAAGGGTTATTTGACCCTTGCCTTTTTTTGACCTTTGAGTGTTGCCTTGATTTTTGTTTGATCCAGACCATGAACTCTTTCGGTGCGTCCAGACAGACGTGCTCACTCTGCTCGCGGGGATGTGAGTAAACAGGTTTTAAGCTTGATGTTACATGGTGGAAAGTCCCAGAGTGATTGTAGGTTCTTCTCGGCTGTAGGTGAGTAACTTTTCATCTATAATTGATCGGAAGTAGCATCGTGATCATTAGGACAAAGATTACATTTTTGCTATAGTTTGGCGTACTGATCGCAGCTGTGTTTGGTAATTTTCTGTCAGTTATGTAAATCCGAACAAAGGCTTTCAAACACCAAAGTCACAAAATACTTAATGTGAACAAATCAGCAGCAGCAGCAGCAGCAGCTGCAGCAGCTGCAGCACATCAACAATGACCATGGTATAAAATCACACGTTTTCTCCACGGACTTAAGAGCGGGGAGTGACTGGTTTGCAAAGCAACACAAACTTCAGACAGAAGAGAACGTCTAATGGCAAGATAAAGCAGCAAACCTCTTCTTCAGATATATTTGTGACACATTAAGTATCTTAAAGTAGTTTCCATCCCCTCCTGGATTAATACTTCACCAGTGTCTTAACTGCTTCTCATGTGACTCAAGTGTAGCAACAGTGTAACATATAATGGGGTAAAAAAAAGAAGCTACTGTGGCCTAATGTGCACACAACAAGATGAAGAATAAGTATTTTAAAAAAACAAAAACTGACTGCATTGTGTTTTCCATACAAAAACTTGTCCTAGATTAAAAAAAACAACAAAAAAACCCATCTCTGCGTAAAGCCATGAAATTATTACATCAAACTGAGACATCAGGGTGCACTTATTGTTATTTCTGCTTGTAGATGAGGGTGGGGGCGTCGACTTTCATTCATTCATTTTCTACTTCATTTTTACTTCATCCTCCAGCTGACAGGCAGAGTACACCCTGCACAGATCGCCAGTCCATCACAAGGCCAACATACACTCACACTTATAGTCAGTTTCCAGTTAACTTAAACCCCACTGTTGCATGTTTTTGCATGCAACAAAACCACACACACACACACACAGGGAGAACATGCCAACTCCACATAAAAAACGGGCCTCGGTCAAAGTCAGGATCCACACTGGTGACCTTCTTGCCACTGCAACACTGTAGACTCAGTGTAATCTCAATGTGTGACTCACTGGTAATGGAAATGGTAGCCAGACATATTGTTAAACATTAACCCTTTAACCCTTTATCCTGTGAGTAATAACTTTCAATAACTGCCAGTTATTTACAATTTTACTGCATGTTTAAATAGTGTATGAACAATTTAAAATGAAGGAAACCCAAAAGATTTATTGAGAAAAAATATGGAGGTTGTACACGAACACCAGATTTTGCGTGTTAAATGTGAAATTTTTAACAGTACAACACATATTTAAAATAACACTTGTTTGAGTTTTTGTATCTATCTATCTATCTATCTATCTATCTATCTATCTATCTATCCCGAATCCTCATTTTAGCTTGAATGGAGGGAAACTGTTATCAATCTGTTATCAACCTTCAAACTGGCAGCTCCAGTGGCAGCCAATCAAATTATGTAATCCAAAAATCCCAGCACAGGCTCGAGCCCAGGGGCCAATGAGCATCTATTCTGGTCAAGAGGGGGCCGGTCTAGAGAAAATAAGTGGGCAAAATAACACAACTGTTCAGTCGGTTTTGGACAAGGACAAGGTTGTTCTCCCCATTACGGATGTTTTTTTGTTTTTTTTTGTCAGACAGAGTCCAGCCAACACTGGTGAACGTCACATCACCATCACTTTAACCACATTAACAACTCTTACCACAGAGTTAATCATGACAGACAGACACCGCTCTTGTCCTCCTTTTCAGTCACCTCCTGCACCAAGCGTCAGACCGCTGTCGCTGTCAAGTGTGAGAGCGCTGCATGTGTTGAAGGTGACATAGACCGGAAGCTCCAATTAACGCTGCGTTTGTGTGTGTATCTGCGTCATTACCTCGTTTATGAAACCCTAAAGTTTCAGAACAAACAGTTCAGCCACTGCTGAGAAAATAGTGTTGTATTGTTTTCCTGGGCTCTGCGAAGCGGATCGACACTTCCTTAATTTGATGTCGTCATCAGAAATCCTCACCACCGTAGCGCCTCCCGGTGCGGGCACTAGTCCGGGCACATCCGGTTGCGTACATTCAACCGCAGAAGAAGAACTACTCTCGTTGTAGCTGCTGAGATGCAGAGCATCCACCGTGCCAGAGGGGAAGCTGTGTATCTGAGAGCTGGCCTATCTATTACGTCACTTCCAGGTACCTGGCCAATCACAGGACAGTTGTAAAGCTCTCGTTGGCTGGCCAATCACAGCAACTGTTTGGTCTGAAACAGCGCGGCTGACGAGAGCGTCAGTGAGGAGATATTTTGATCGGCTCGTTTGCAGCGATTAGGAGGTTTTTAATCATGAAAACATGTTAATATATGTAAGTAGACCTCCATAACTAACATATATGTGTGATACAAGCATTCGATGTCACCTTTAAAATGAGCATCTCTGTGCGGGATTACGAAAGGTCACATTTACCTGATTAAAAAAAAAAAATACTATTCATCACATAAGAAATGATTATTCTTGAATATTCTCTAGCAAAGTTCATTAGCATTAGCTGCTGGACATTTGTAAGCCATCAGAAAGGACAACCTTAATTTAAAGGGCCGTTTCACCCATTTATTTCCCACTTGGTCAAATGAAGAATAAACTTAAAATGATTATGAAGCTACTGTTTGTTTAATTTGACCAGTTTGTTTTTATTATCAGATCTTTTACTCATAAAACTTGATAGAAACACAGTAAAGATGACTTTGACATCGACTTTTTCAATCCAAACTTCCTCTGTTGTTGTCGGAATGTGTCTCAGATCCACTGTCTGATGATGAAATAACACATTTATCTCTAGAAATTAGAAAAAAATAGGGAACTATAAAACCTTTTGTGAATGGTGCAGCAGTTTTTTGATGTGTGTATATCGATGTTTTATGACTTTGGACAAAAACCAGGGTCTGTTGATACCGTCATACGACTACTATTCCCACTCATAATGCTACAGTAGGCTGTTTAATCTTAAATGAATGTATAACATGTCACTCTTCTTATCTGACTCTTCCTCGCTATGGAAATGTGACTTTGTTGCCTCTCGGTGACATTGCACGTAGGTTACCTTTTTACACATCGTGCAGCTGGTTGTGTTCGCTGTAAATGCAAATAACAGTGAAGCTCGGCTGTAAAACCCAACACGCCACCTCCACTCTCACGCTCACATACTCGGGGGTCAAAGGTGAACCGTTCCTTCGAGCTATGGGAGCCAACAGGAATGTGTTATAGTCGTGATATAGCAGCAGGTTGTAGCAGCGAGGAAAATCCACACTACTATGTTTTTTTTATGAAAATGATCTGCTTCCAGGTAAACATCTCACGTCTGTGATCAGAAATAATCCGCCTCCATAATAACACGCTTATAAACCTACGTCACGTGACCATTCAGGCACACTTGGCATCAATAATGGAGAAAAATGAAGAGATGAATCTGAAAGTAACAGCTGATAGTTGGGTTGAGACCAATAAGAACCAATCAGGAATTGAATTCAGTTAACTGAGTGTTGTGTTTCTGAATTCTGGGAGCTCTTAAACGCAGATGTCTTGTGGACCACAGGTGCACACAAATCAGAATTTATGCGTTTTTTTAAACACGGTATGGATTTAGCCTAAGAAATTGCGGCGCACTACTGGGAAAGAGATAACCCGCAAGACATAGCTCTGCCTTTGCCCCCTCTAATCCCCTCCACCCTTCTCTTTTCATCTCGCTCTCTCCATCGCTGGAATTGCAAATGGGTATGAATGTTTTTTTTCTGCCCACTTTGCCTGAAAGCTGCATATTAACAATTGCATTGCGCCACAAATGACATCTCCGAGGTAGGGATCGACCTTCATTCCTCTGCAGAGGGCACGCCAGTAAATCCATTTCTCCAGAGATGCGGTTCACTGAATAACAAATCGCGGGGGCAGACGTGGTTTTCTCTCCTGTTAAAGAAACCTATTGCTAGAAGCTTCCCCCACAGGGCCTGTAACACCAGGGGTTTTATTAAAAGGAGAGAGGAGTGGACAAACGGGGAGTGTGTGCTGCTTTTGGAAACTTCACCTCCATCTCCTCACTCTTCTTCTGCTGATAATAGTCTTGGTGAATTACACTTATTACGATGTGGAAAAGGTAATGAAGCTTGTGTGTAATAAACAGTCAGCTGCTTGCTTTCTCCCTGCTGTTCACACATGCACGTCGTTATCAATGATGCCCTCAGCATCACCAGGAAGAAATGCGCGGCCCCATTTTCCACTCGTATCTCTCAGAACATATTCCCGCACCTCATTTCCCCCTATGAACCAAATCAGCCCCGGGGTGCATCAGTCACGTGTCAAAATCTACGGCTGGTTTCTCACGGAACACCTTATTTTACTTTTATGACCAGTGTGACGTTGTTTACACGCCGTACACAAAATGGCTCCCGCACTGATGTGGCCGATAAGGGCTTTTAGTCGTGGTCCAAGGTGACAGCAACCAGATTACAAGTTGCCCATTTCCCTTATTTATTCCGGTGACCTAGAAAGGAAGAGCAGCTTCAGTTTACTTTTTTTTTACCATTTACTGTCTATGTTGTTTTATTGAATCTTCCTCCTGAGAGGTAAACTTCCTGTGATTTGAGAAAAGATTGGCTTCCAGACTGAGGGGAGGTAAGAGTCGCAGGATTTGTAGAAAACTATTTTTGAAACCTCATGGGTCTCAGGTGATTTAGATTGGATCTAATTGTGCAGTTTTGTTTTGTATAAACTCAGCTTATTCTAATAGTTCTATAGTATCTTAATAAAATGATTGCAACAGATATCTGGAAATGCAATTCAGTTTTTATCTAGGTATGTTCAAGCCTGATTTATACGCCGTCCCTTTTTTAACATTCTTTCATTTCTTCATTCAACAAAGTTGTTGAGGAGGAAGAGATTTTAAGGGTGCTTTCATATCCTTGTTTTTCCTTTTCTGTTCTTTGAACTTTTTTTGTTTGCTACTTTGTCAAGCCCTAGTAGTTTTTCCCTCGAAAGAGTGATTTTGTTTGTTAGCTTCAGCCTTTTTTTGTTAGTAGTTTTTCCCTCTTAGGAGTGTTTAATCTGTTGCACTTTGAAAATACAAGTTTGTTTATTTTTCATTTCGTCTTGCGAGTCGTGCAATTGGGTCCGAGTCCTTGTCCCGGCGTGACATAGCCTAGTTTGATTTGGAAATTGGTATATCGCCATCCAGAGAAAGGGCAAACACCAAATTTGTGACGAATCACATAACTGTTTACAAGCACGTAGCGTCGAGGCCATGTCGAGTCTAGACTGCAGTGTGAAAATGAATCAAAGGAGGACAAGAAACGGAGGTGGTCAATGTGTCAGAGAGTCAGTTAGTGCAGGTCATTAGAGAAAAAAGTGTCTGTCCAGATGAAATTATACAACAGTTTTTTGTCATAAATCTAAAATCGTGTGCAGATTTTTTGTGCCTTGCTCCTGTTGTTGAACGTCGTCTTACAATGGAAGTGAAACATTGCTCGGAGAGAGTCCGTGCCAAGTTTCCACAGATGTTTTACACTTGCAGGGGTTTAAAGCCAACAGGATTTCACTTTGAAGGCACACCATACTTAAGGCACCATAAATAGACATGTGGCCTCTTACACGGAGCCGTAGCCTTCAGTCAGACACTGAGGCAAGTGTCTGTCATTTGGAAAGCTTTGACCGTTAGCCCCAGAAACTGGAGGTGGTGCAAAGTCAGCATGACCCACATCCAGAGTGGTCACACTATTAGGTCAAATGTTGGAATTTTCTCCTTTGCTCAACCCATAATCCAACTTAAATCTTTGCAACCTTGATGCCCGCCATCCTTAGATTATATAAGAATAGTTTTTCTTGCTTCTGTGTTCAGGTGGAAGAACATTTTGTTCTTAACATTTTTTTGGCAACATCAGGGGAAAAGACTAAAAAGGTTTTGATGCAAAAGGGCTGAGCACACGTGGGACACGGATGTGCTAAGAGCCCTCACATTGCATGTACTTCACTTCACAAAGATGTAGCGTGCACACGCGGGCGGCCTTGTGGGGATCCCCTCAGCTACAACCCTGTTAAGTGCATTGTAGACACCCACTCCCGTGTGGGAGGTAGTTCCAGCACACATGCACGCATGTGAGACTGAGCCTCGCATCAGCTTATTAAATAAGTGGAGGTTCAACATGGTGAAATGGAGCAGCAAGGAAGAGTTATATGCGCTGCCTCCGCTACAGAGTTGGTGGACCGCCAGCATCACCATAAGCAGTCAGTCAATAGGCTGACTCAACAGTGTGTGAAATTAAGAAGGAAACAGAGGTAGACAGACATAACGCCTCTCTACAGCTTCCCCCCTCACTCCTGCAGACACACACCAGCCCAGCGGCACAGACGCTGCCGCAATCACAGCAGCAGCAGCAGCACTTCTGTGTCGCGTGCTCGTCAAAAACAGACAAAACATTTTTTTATATAGAAGACGACGGAGAAGTTACGTGAACGTGTGATGTGAGTTACAGGTTTAATTAAACCTGCAGGGATGGAAGTGCAAACATCCGTGGCACCACTTTGTCTGGTGATTTCCAACATGTGAAGAGAAACAGCTGCAGTCGGTGCCGTTCAAATAAAAAGCATAACTTTTTTTTTTGACACCTGAACAACAGGAATAAAACAGCCTAGAAGTCAAGCAAAGCACGACATGCTGTTTAAATCCACATGTCTGAAGTGCAACTCCGACAAAAACCCGACTATCTATTGTCACATCTCCACTGGGAAGTGGTTTAGAATCTCCCCATCTTCCCTTTTTCCCTTGAAATGTTAATGCAGATCTTGTTTTTGAGTTTCGGAAACAAAATCCTTTTCTGCCGAGAGCCTCGCTTTGTCAAAGCAGGGAGGAGCCACATTTCCATACGAAATGTCTGGTCTGAATGAAACTACCATCAAGTTAAATTCCGAACCGTAGCCTAATGATGAAGACGGCAGTTGCCAAGGCGATATGCAAAGCAGCCTCATTGACTCCGAGCTAAACTATGAGCACCGCCTACAAAATGGAGACAGAGGAGTTGAAGCAAATCCTGTGGACAGGAAATAAGCAGCCTGTGTGTTTTTACTCTGCACTGTAAAATAAAATGATGAAATTACCAACAAATGCTACACTAAATTGCGCGTAAGAGCAGTTTTTAATATTTCCAATGCTACTCGAAATGTCCAAAGTTTTGATTGCTCCGTCTACTCAACTACATTTTTATTCAGTTCATTTGTAGATTACATTTATCTTGTAAAATATGACGCATAATTCTAAATGACGTAATTAAAAAAAATATCCTTGCACATTTGTGCAACAACCAAACCAAATGTGTCGGATGCATTGCATACAATGAGCTAAAAAGTGTCATTTAACTTGAGGAGTTCATAGAGTTGAGAGGGGGAAAAGTAAAAAGTGCTACTTTTTAATCAAAGCGATTGTGATGCTAATGGATAAAAAGTGTAATTAAACTATCCTGATAGGAGAGATAAGAGTGTATAGTTCCAAACAAAGAAGTCACTATAAACCTGAGGACAGCAGACGAAAACGCATTGTTCAATTTGTCCGGAACATGCAATGTTCATCAAGTGTTGTTTCAAATGTTTCCTCTTACAACGTGATCGTGTCCTCACTGAAAGCCGCCCTCTGAAGATGAGTGCGAGCGGCCGAGGGAGACGGGAAGACAATGTCTGCAGAGACGTTTCAGATTAATATTGACAAAAAGGACCAAAGAGCTGATGGAATTTCATTGACCTATGGCAAACGGCGCCGTGTTGCACAACCGGATCAATGTCCTCGCTGTGTCTCTTCTCCGCTCACCTGTCTCTGGGGGACTGTTAAAGCTCAGGCTTGTTCTTGTTGGCTAACAGAGAGACAGAAGAAGGAGCAGCTGTAGACGTTGACAGGTGTGTGCGAGAAGGTCTTCAGGACGGTTGGTAAGTGTGTTTTTTGTTTTGATCGGACGGCGAGTCAAGGTCTCAGCGGCTGTCGACGTCGAAGGGAAAGTAAGAAGTGGGAAAAAAAGATGTCCGTGATGTGGAAGGCTCCTGCTCAGATTCTGCCTCTGACAAGTTGACAAGGCCAGCAGGCGAAAATATCTGCTTTATCTGTGATTCTGTGAATATTATGTGAACAAATGTGTCAGGTCAAGATCGCTCTCTTGTTATGGAACGACTCAAAAGACGGGAAATGCTGCCTTATGTCTGTCACTAAGTATAAAGCATTTATAACACGAGTGCCAGTGGATGCAGCATCTTTATCTGTGTCTCACTCCATCTTACTGTTGTATTTGGACAGCCGGTGTCCAAGAGGAGAGGAATTGGGCTCGTAACTGGGAGGTTTCAGGTTCAAATCCTGGGAAGGGTCAGGGGTCTGATCAGTGCTATACTCACCCAGCTTGTGATTGTACACTACTAGTGTGTAATAAGGATGAGTTAAATTCACTATCACATGACTAATTCTATTTATGCGTATAGTAGTAAACCCTTTAACACCAGCGTATCGTCTGCGACACAATTGGGGTAGCGCTCTTTACATTGCCGTAATTATGTGACAGTTTGTGCTAACGGTACGATTCCAACAGTTTCTGAAAGCTAAGAAGTTGCTCTTCAAAGCCAGCATGTGCTTGTTATGGTAATTTCACTGACACCGATGCAGGAAGGCGGCAAATCAGCGCCATTGTGTCCCCCTCTCCACACACACAGGGAATTTGATCCAAAATGCCTAGAAGACGGTTCTTTCAGGTGATAAAACCACCACTGAGGTTTAGTGATTGGAAATAACAATTACAGTGTTTTTTTTTCTAAATTTTTTTTTGTTCTTCCTGACTTTTAACTGGTAATATACTCTTTTCACATGCAGTAAATTGTAAATAATGAGTGTTCAGAGTGGGAAAATGGGCAAACGCACTTCATCACAGGACATTTTCTGGCCCTTTCATGGCTACAATGAGACATTTTGAGGCTTGGGTGTTAAAGGGTTAACAGTTATCAACAGGAAACTGAAATATCTCCAGATTGTTCACCGTAAGTTATGTCACTCTGTTCTCTTTCCCTGTTTTAACCTGATTATAGTTGATGAGCAATTAACCACAGGTACTTGTGAGCTCATGTTTCAGAACCAAATTAAAACAAACACCTGCTTTGGGCCAAGGCTGCTTTTTTCCCTCATGGTGTAAATGTATCTTCAGTGGTTAAGATTCATGTTGTGTGGTCGGTGTCTCTCAAATGCCGCAGCAAAACTTTCTGAAACATGGTCACAGACTGTAGTTCTGCTGCTGCAACTGGCCTTAAACACCACCTCTGTGTGAGGGTTTGACCTCAAATTGGTGTGACCCTTAGGAAACAATTTGTCAGAACGTAACATTCAAACTTTCTTGCAGTACACAGTGTCCAAATGTAATTGTTGGTTTGCAGAAAAGTAAAATAGCAATGTTTTCTGGTAAAAAAAACAAACAAACACCAAAACCTATTTCTGACTCATAGTAAACCCAAAAGAACAAAAACATGCCAAAAAGGAATTTGTGGTAATGACATCTCAGGTAAACAACACATCTGGAATGACAGACGATTTTTAAATGATTGCGTTTCAATTAGTGAAAAGATTGCATCATTCCTCTCCAGGTGAGAAGCAATAGATCAGCCGTGCAGGTCATTGGATTTCAAGACTCGCGGGTGAAGGGATTTGGTCAATCATGAAACAGCCAATTGATTTTCCCCGCTTTTATTTGCACAACCTGGCACGAGGCAGAGTGAAATTTCCCTCCCCGGGTTGCGCTGATTGAATGTAATTCTGTCCGTAGGCAGCGAGCACATTTACCACCTGTTTTCTATTTTCCTGGCTTGACATTTGGGGATATGATATAAACATTATGATATGAACCCACCGCAAAAAAAAGAAGAAGTGTGCTTCAACCTCGACTGTTGCAGTTCCTCTCACTGGAGTGTTGTGAGTAAAATAAAAGCATGCCAAATGTCAAGTCAAATGAACATTTGGGTGAGTAAAGCAGCCTTCGTTTCATGCATTTAACCGTGTTTATGTAATCTCACACTATAGATTCAGACCTTCAGATGGTTCCTCAGGGCTGACCAGTACCATTCACCTGTGCTCCTGCTCCTGTCGTCGCCTTCTTTATGAGCGAGAAGCCTTGTTTTAATTACAGCATCGTTAATGTGTGTTTTTGTTCTCCACCGACCTAAAACAGGAGTGCGTCGAGAAGCATAACACCGTGCAGAACCAGGGGACATTGAAGCCAACACATGGTTTACTTATTATGATCAAGGCAACACACACACACACACACACTCTGTTTTCCATGACTTCAGAGGACATCAAATGTAAGCCCCTGGTATACTTGCGCCTTCCGCACACATGCCGCGGCACAAACCCTGGTATACTCGTGCGTCAGGGTCCTGTAGTATCCCACTTCACCATCGGGTGGCGGTACAAGTGTAGACTCAGGGAATAGGAGGAGAAGAGAAGAAGAAGAAGAAAACGATGTTACAGCTCCTTCGGACGCGTCTGGTTTGAGCAGCTCACGGATGAAAGGCCCGTCGGGCAGGGGAGTCGGGGGGTCAGCCAGGTCGAGGCTTGGATCACGATCCTTGGCCACCACTTCCTGTGTTGTCTAAGCGCACCCAACGCGCTACTTGCGTGCGGAAGTATCCCAGGGCCTATACCAGACTTATTCTAACCTTAACCATAATTACTACTGGCTTAATCCTAACCATAACCTAACCCTGACCCTAGCTTTAAAACATGTCTTCACCTTAAAATGTAGTCATTTACGTTATGAGAGCTTGATTTCTGTCCCCATAAGGAAGACAAGTCCCCCATGACTGTGTAAACAGATTCAGGTCCCCACAACATAAGGAATACCAGGTACACACACACACACATGCACACAAAAACCACCCTGATGTAATGTGAACCATAAGTGATCTGGCTTTGATGTGAACCATCTGCCATTATGTATGCAAAGAACATTTGTTTTCATGCCTGGAGAACTAACCGAGTTTTGTCTTTTGGACCAGAGAGAGACAGAGAGACAGAGAGACAAGGTTTTCTTTGAAGCAAAAGTTACATTGCGACATTACTTTAAGTGTCCACATAAGCTCACGTGACGTCATGGTGGATGAATTTGAACAGCCCCGCAAAAATGTCGCTGTTTAGTTTTCTGGTAAACAGTGGAAGCATGCAGCCGTACAGATGTTGTACACAGACATGTTGTCTGTGTACAACATCTGTATACAACTATGTTTTTAATGTGATGGATCAGAGCTGCGGACTAGCCAAAGGAAGATTTGTGACTGAGTATTCACGAACTCACTCAGTCATCTTCTACCACTTCATCCTCCATGAGGGTCGCGGGGGGCACTGGTGTCAATCCAAGCTGACATAGGGTCAGGTCACCGGTCCATCACAGGGCCACATAGAGACCAACAACCATTCACTCACTCACTCACATTCCAAAAAGGCAACAGTATAGTGTATGCTGCTCATGGATATTTGTGTTTGTGGGTCCATTCCAAGGTTATTATAGTTAACGAAAGTAATGAAAACTAAAATTGAAAAAAAAATTTCGTCAGCTGAAATAAAAATAAAAACTAGGGTTTAAAAAACAACATCGTCTTTGTAAATGAATTTCATTCACAATCCTTTTGGGTTCATATGAAGTGTATTTATTTTTTCTCTGTCTGCAATTCTGAAAGGTTGTTATATTTGAGACAGCGCTTTCATTCATTCATTCATTCATAATAATAAAAAAAACATTTGTCATGTCGTTAATTGGGTTGGTTCATCTAAGTGAATCAAACCTCAAGTATTTTATTGGGTTTATTTTGCTCATGTTTTTCCTCAGATGGAGCTCCTGAGACTCCAGGCTCACAAACAATGTGATGTTATTTCTTCTTCTTTATGTTGTTATGTTCATGTGTGTCTTTAGTCTGTTACCTTTCACACTAACTGCATCCAACCTCTGCCATGACCAAGAAAGCTGGTGGTGTTTAGTTGTTGATTGTCTGCCCCGCCCTGATTGTTTCCACCTGTTCCCCCCGTTACCGTGTGTGTATATTATGGTCTGTGTCTGCCTCTCAGTATTTGCTCCTTGCCACTGTCTCGTCAGGATTTTATACTTTTGTTTGTGACTTTTTCAAGCCTTTGTATTTCGAGTGGTTTTTCCTCTCGAAAGAGTGATTTTGTTTCTAAGCTCTAGCTGTTTTTTGTTAGTAGTTTTTCCCTCTTAGGAGTGGGTTTTTCTGTTGCACTTTGAAAATAAAAGTTTGTTTATTTCTTACTTTGTCTCCCGAGTTGTACAATTGGGTCTGAGTCCTTGTCTCGGTGTGACAACCTCAGTGCACATTTTGCACTTCAGTCTTTCTTGCAGACTGTTATATTTGATTCAGGGATGGTTGTTCATTTGTCCTAATACAGTTTTAAAATGGCATCTTTTGCTGGGTTTTACTTACGACCTTTTTGAATCTTGCACCTGGCAAATACTCTCTAAAAACTAGCAAACCTGATCTAAAACTAATTAAAAAAATTATTTTTTTTTAATCCTTAGAACACAGAGCTGCTTTTTTCCATTACTATGTTTAAACATACAGTATATACGGAATTTGCAAAATAGCTTTTTTATATCCTGTTTTTCAGCACAATCTATAGCCAATCTGAAGAAAAAAAAAGTCCTTTTCACCATCTATATAAACACACCTGAGCAAAAAGTACTTAAAATGTGTGAAATTTGGAAATACGTCACAGTTCAAAGTTCACTTGGCTCGTTTTCAATGAACAAAAGGCAAAGAAAAACAGTCCATTTTGTGACTTCTGCACAATTACTGCTACTTTATTTCACAATAAAAAAAAATTTTAAATCCTGAATATGTGACCAATAAACACACACACCCCAGGATGTCCATATAAGGAGTCCCCATAATGTGTAAACAGATTGAGGTCCCCACAACATGAGGGACACACACACACACGCACACACACACATGGAGGACCATCTTCCTTCCTTCATCCATGTCATGCATCACAACATGAAGAGGTGTCTGTTAGCAGTGAGAGTTGTCTTTGGCCATGGAGACGTATTCCTCTGCCAGAGGAATCCATACCAGGAACTGAGTGATAACGGAACACAGCAACGAGAGTGACTCACAACATGTCCACTCCAGCCGAGATGAAAAGACTGACGTGCACATACATCCTACACTTTTGCTGCCTTTAATCTGTTTACCAATAACCTGTGTATTTATGTCCCATTAGCTCAGAAAGAGAAACTGTTGTAGCCTCTGACTCTGAGGTAAAACGCACATTTTTCCCGATCTAACGTTATAAATGTTATGTTGTAGCACAGGAGGAAAAAAACCCCGCTCATAAGCATGCAGAGAAATTGATGACATGTGTAATCGCCTGAGAGAGAATCATAACTTTGAGTCATACGCTGGTGGTATTTTATTTAGCTGATTCAATTCATTCCCTGTAATGTCGTCATTTACTACCAAAATAGCTTTCTGTGTATACGGGGGGGAATGGGAAGGATCCTCAAATCCTTCACTTTTCTTTTACAGCCAAATGATTCATTTGTTTGTTTCTTTTCAAATGAAATACTGTAGAAGCAAATTGCACAAAGACACAAAATGTTTGATTTACCACTCTGGTGTTAGGGTCAGAGCTGAGGAAGAAGCATCTTACTGAGAGCGATATAGAAGCCACCCGTCACTGTGACTGTTGATTTCACCATAGTCCTATCCTAAAGCATTCAATTATTCATCATCTGTTTGACTGTAAACGGGACCATCATTTACAAAATGGATATTATCCTGTATTGAGAAGACGCTAAACGTAGTGATTCATCAGTCCAGTAAGAAATATGCTAATGTTCTGCTAAAACAGACTGCTTTTAGAAGCTAGCAGCGTCGCCCCCCGATGGCCATTCAAAAGGCTGCAGGTTTCATGCACTCCTGGATTGGATTCACTCGTTCTTGGTTCTGTTACCTTTTTAGTGTATGTATGTATGTATCAATGTCTCGGGACTACAGATATAATTTAGCCTGTCACAATGTCTATAATCTGGCATATTTACATTTCGTGTTTGTGAAACCCGGAGAGGAGGAGAACATGCAATGAGGATTCAAACTTGCAACCTTCTTGCCACTAAAACACATTGTGGCCTATATTTCCATGTTGTTGGTGTTCTTTAATGTTTCTATCTAAATACAAATATAAATCATCTCTGCCCCTCCCTCAGCTCCCGGACCACTGCCATTCTGGTTCATAGCCTCATCACCTCCCGCATTGATTACTGTAACGCTCTTCTTTTTTTGGTCCTCCTCATAAATCAGCCCATGTGCTCCAACTGGTTCAGAACTCGGCAGCCCATTTAATCACCAAACCCCCCCCCCCCCCCCAATCTACAGCAGCTTCACTGGCTTCCAATAAAATTCTGTATCACTTTCAAAATCCAAAAGGCCATTCCTCACCTCACCTGGTCCACATTGCTCCTCCTCTCCTCATCTCACTGTCCCACTGTTCAGTGTTCAGTGAGCTCCACTGGTTACCATTCGCCTACAAAGAGCTCCATGGGACAATCCAGACTCTTTTTGTGTGTCGGTCCAGCGCTGAATGACCTACCGAGTGCTACCAGAACAGGGGCGTCCCTGTCTGTCTTGAAGAAGCTCTTGAAAACCGAGCTCTTCCAAGAGCATCTTCTGTCCTTACCTTACCCCCTAACCCTGCACGATCTCCTTCTTCTGTACTCGGATCCACCTCTGCACTCTCACCCTCGGTTATTTCCAAGACTTTTTCTATGTAGCTTATTCCTCTTTTGGATAAAAGCGTCTGCTTAAATGCTTCAATGTAAATGTCCCCTCCCCTCACCTCACCACCATGGGGATCAGTGCTTTCAGCTCTGGAACTCCGTACCACCTGACCTCCGTAATATTGACTCTTAACTCTAACCCCTAACCCAAATCACACCTGTGTAAAGAAGCATGCAAATTATAACCACCTACACACTTTTCATTATTGTGAAATTAATTTCAATGTACACCATCCTTGGGTGTTTTGAAAGGTGTCTTTTAAAGTAAATGTATTATTATTATTATAATAATAATGAAATAAATATACAAAATCATATTTAGTAAAGGCATAATAAATCTGCCACTATAAAAAAGACTGAAAATGGTGCAGTTACCTGAGCACCGAGATTCAAGGTGTTCAGATGCAGATACGGGCGCTCTTGCAGCCCGTTCATATAAACCACGAGGCAAACGGTTCCACGCCGCAGACTCTTTCATTTCAGTTCAGTGTTGAAAGGGTAATGAATGGATGGCAGCGCTGAGAAGCAGACCCCGTTCACTACTCAGCAGTTACCCATTTAAAGCTGGATTACGTTGCCAGAAACCGACGTGCAGTTATGCATTTTTTCAAATCGTCGC
This sequence comes from Solea solea, assembly GCF_958295425.1. Taxonomy (NCBI): domain Eukaryota; kingdom Metazoa; phylum Chordata; class Actinopteri; order Pleuronectiformes; family Soleidae; genus Solea; species Solea solea. Next base: position 22,455,317 of record NC_081147.1, read on the forward strand.
TCTCTGCTGAGGGTAGATTAAAGAATTTTTTTTTTGCACATACAGTAATTAGTGATAGTGAATTTGACCTCGGCATTTAACCCATCCTTATTACACACCAGTGGTGAACACAGAAAGCAGCACTTATCTTCTGCCCAGCAACCCTTCCTTCCCTGGGATCTGAACTGACGACCTTCCTGTTAAAAGCTCAATTCTTTTCCTCTTTGCAATGGGCTGATGTCGATGCTGCAGATAAAGTGTGAAAAGGTTTCCATTTATTTACCCGTTATGTCTTGTTTTCAAGGTTACTCTCGTCATAAAGGAGCAGTGTTATCTGAGGTACGACTGCCTTGTTAAGGCTGCACAAAAGCTTCCAGGAAAACCAGTAGGGTGATGCAAAGCTACACGTTATCTTTAGTGTTTTGTCTTTTATGGATGTGCAGACAGTCAGTGCGGCAGTAAACGGCAACCTGGGGTAACTTGGGCAAAATGCAGCAAGACGCAGATTTGAAAGTTAGATTCAGCCTTTTTGTGACTCTCGTGTATTGGAGGTCCATTTTCTAACAATAAGTGACACTCAGCGCTCTGTTTACCACGCGCATCAAGGAACTACGGTGGCCAGCAGATGCCAGAAAGGATGCTGCAGGTTCTGGTCCAGGCTCTTGTTATCTCACGCTTGGACTACTGCAACTCCCTCCTGGCCGGTCTCCCGGCATGTGCCATACGACCTCTGCAGCTCATCCACAATGCAGCAGCTCGACTGGTCTTCAACTTACCAAAGTTCTCTCACACTACACCGCCCCTCCGCTCCCTTCTCTGGCTTCCTGTAGCTGCTCGCATCCACTTCAAGACTCTAGTGCTTGCGCTCCATGCCACAAACGGATCCGGTCCAGCCTACATCCAGGACATGATCAAACCCTACGCCCCAGCCCGCCCACTCCGCTCTGCATCGGCAAACCGGCTTGCTGCCCCCTCACTGAGTTGTACCCTTGTTTGTGCCCAAATGTTGAAATCCACTTATTGTAAAGCGTCTGCTGAATGACATGTAATGTGTGTTATTCTTTCTTTGTGGCATTGCTATGATATTTTCATCACGTATGTAGTATTTACGTAACTCGGCCCACACGTGGCGAGCTGAACTACACTGTACAAAATCGCAAAGGGACCTATACTTTTAATTATTATGCAGTGGCGTGTCTGCATTTCTCCACCATCCAAAACATCCATGTCCTGCAGCCCCTAAACAGAAGATAAGCGATCAGTCAGTTTATTTCGCAATCATGCTGGAGGAGGATTCTCCACAATCTGGCAACCCAAAAAGGCTGTTTACATTACAGTAATGCCTCTAATTGAGCTGTAAAGCTTCAATAACTTAAGCATCAATCATAAATAAACCTTTTAGTAAGTGGCACCATTACCACCTCAAATTCCAATGTTGTGACTGTAACTTTTACATGCGAGGTACAAACTGTTTGGTTCAGCTAACAAGAAGAAAAGGAGAAGAGAAGAGGGAGAGAAAGAAAGAAAGAAAGAGTGGATGCATGTGTTATTTCTGCTGGGTTTCACACAGTGACTGGACAAACAATCTATTCCAATTAAAGTGAGCCGCAGCCTGGGCGACTGCAGGAAGGGGCTGTGCTCCATCGGTTCACATCATCCTTAGAAAACACCCCAGAATGGCTGATTGTGATTTGGAGGAAACAGGCCCCTTCAGGAACAACGAGTGTGGGCCGGGGGGGCAGGGGGGGGAGGAGATGTGTGTATGTGTGTGTGTGTGTGTGGGGGGGGGAACAGAGGAGGAGGAGGAGGACACGGCCATTTATCCTCGTCGCAGCCCCTCTTTGCCGCGCTCACTGTGTGTGTGTGTGGGGGGGCGAGGAGGCAAATTAATTATGTGGCTGAGATTAATTAGGTGATGTTAAGGGAAATCTGTGACTGTAAAACTTTAGAGGGCTGCACAGCTGACTAGACTAATGGGGCGTTCATGAACTCTTAATAGATGCTACTCTGATGTTGAGCAGCGAGGGCGTCCGAAATGATTCCACACTGCTGCCGTGATCGATATCTTTTATATATATATATGTATATATATGTTAGTGTGGGATCAAATAAAGTTTTGTAAATGTAATGTGTCGCACACAGAAATACACGCTGCAGCAATTCTGTTCTTTTTAGTTTTTTCCTTGTTTTTATGACTATTCACATTGTTTCCAGATACAGCAGGGAGAAAACTGAGCGTGCATTTATTTATTTATACCACAAAGTTAAAGCCGATATTGCTTCAGATCCCAGTGCAGATAAAATTGCCTGCATTAAATAAAATCAACAAAAAGTCACTCAAGATCATTGAAAAAATATCTTTTCTCATGTGTTTTATGTCTGATCTTATCGTCCGAACAAAGAAATGTTAGAACTGTTCAAAATAAATGCACGTCCATTACTTTCACGCGATCACTAAATGAGTTCCCACAATGCCTAATTAAGCGTATCAGCTCTACGCGACTCTCTCTCTGTATTTCACAGTGTAGAGGGGCTCAGATCTCTTGTTTTACGTCCCCCACCAATGGAGGCAAAGCAGAAGTCAACCGACGCGGCTTCAAATAGTTGGAGAATCCCTTAAAAAAAAAAAGGAAGAACTCACTAGACGTTCCAGAAGTGGTTTCTAATATTTAAATTAGCCTGAACTTTCACTTCCGGGCTTACCATCTTATAATGTGTCCATCCATCATAGGGCATAAAGCATAGGGCGAAAAGCAGGCACACACGGGGGAGAACATGCAAACTCCACACAGAAAGGCCCTTGTTCCGACCGGGCGGCGAACCTGGGTCTTCCTGCTGCAAAGATAGATAGATAATGTGTCTTATAATACAATGATTATCAGTTAAATAAATAAAATGATAATTTTTTACTTGTATCTATTTATACACTGTACAGGGCGAGGTCATGTGCTCTCCAAAGGGTCACATGGGAAGGAAAGAAGATGGATGGATGAATGAATGACGTTCTGCAATGGAAATGTGTGATGATTTTCTTAAAGGCTGCATGTGATATCGTTCTCCAGGCCTTTAAACGGTGAAAGGAAACCATCTGACAAGTTTGAAGAGGAAACGTCTCTTCGTGCTGACCTGCAAACAACGCACTGTCACGTGAGATGTGACGAGTGACCTCAACCACATCCGCTTTACCACACAGGGTCGAACAAACCGATGTAGTCTCTTTTATTCTCTACAAGGTTTTTTTTTTGACAAATTGCAAACAAAATGGAAGGACTCAAGAGCAATAAAGCCCCCGTCAAAGAAACAACGACGATGATGCAGTTTTATTTTCTTGATTTTGAACAGTAAGTCACTCCAAACGCACCCATCCAAAGGTCACCGTTGTAAAGTACAACCTGGAGACATGACACCATCACAACAGAAAGAAAAACACAGCATACCAGTGTGACGTTATCACTGCCCATTTCCAAACAGCACGAGAAGAGACGAGGCTGCACCTCATAACTCACCTCCACACACTCATTTTCTGTTTACTCTGCCTCCTGGTTTCCTCCTACACTTTGTAGCCCAACCTGTTTTTCTTCTGACTGCTGATAGTCGACACTATCATTATTATCATTATTATTACCATAAAAAAAAAATGCATGCATGCAGATGCAAATATTAGAAAGATGAGGGAATTTTATTCATCCTGCTCTGAGGGTGAGAAGAGTAAGACAGATTTTTTTTGCTTTGGTCTGCATTTCCGGGCCACTGAGGTTGACACGAGCTCAGCTGCAGAGTGAATCTAGGCCACATTCAAATATGAAATCGCGACTGCAGGTTTCAGGAGCTAAAATGTCTTTGAGACAGTGAAAAGATTGGAATAAATAATCCCTTGGAAAAAAAATGGAGTGAGAAGATCGCACCCTTGGGCATAAACAACGCAGACTTGTCCTGGTTTGTTCACCCGCTCTTAATTTAACACCAATCCTAAATTCAGGAGAGTGTATTTTTAAATCTACGTGTGACCGAATGAACGCAACTGTTTCACGGGAGGATTGTGTCATCGGACGAACAAAGACTGCTGCGTGTACTGTACCTGACAAACAGGATATTCAACACAGCAAAGATCCTTAATGATTGTAGCGCAACCTTTGTTTAATGCAGCCTTTTTCAAACTGTGGGGCGGGCCCCCCTGGGGGGACGTGGAGACTTTCCAGGGGGGCGCAAGTTCTGTTTCTTTTTTTAAGTCCTAACTAAAGTTTATCAGGCGGAACTTTTGGTCTCGCTGTAACCCTCAGGACTCACTTAAGTGACGTACCACAACAAAATCTACACTGGTGACAAGGTTTGGATAATAGAGAAGTTTTTGACAGGGGCAAAAAGAAAACTGTGCAATGTTTCGGAAACTAACAACAAGCCAACGTTAGCCGAGCGGAACAATGATGCACAACGACCAAAACATTGGCAGGGGACAGCATTTGTATAGCTAAAACAAAAAAAGTTATTTGCCCAGCAAATTATTGATATTGGTAAAGTATTCTTTGTTATCCAAATGTATTTATTGTTTTAAAAATTGACACTATTATCGTTCTAATTGCACATTTTATATTTTATGTCATATTTTTATTTGAAAATTGCTTTCTCAAAAAGCAATATTGAGTTTATTTGTATTTGCTAAAGCAAAAATGTTATTTGCACAACATATTATTGAAAGAAAAGTGAAACGTTTCTTCTAATATTGATTCAATAAATGTTATACTTGACACGTTGTTACTGAGGGGGGCCCAACAGAAAAGGTTTGAGAACCACTGGTTTAATGTGCACATGACAGCACGCACGTACAGGCTCGACAAAAGCCCACGTAGATGAAGGTAAATGCAATCAGAGCTGTGCTCAAAATAATCCACAGCAGTAAATGCAACCTATAGACACACCTGTCATCCGAGCACGCAGACACTCAATGAAGGAAGGTTAGTAATAGATGAATAAGAATGGACCGAAAAAAGAAAAACCATCAGACATGCTAAAAATAAAATACGTCTTTATTATGATATTAATTCTTCACTTTAAAAAAATCTATTTACAGTCCATCATACTGATGTTCTCATAGCTTTTATACGACTGACTCTTACAGAAAAGGAACATTTCGAGTGACAGAAAGACAAACACGTACATATTCTGACGATGGCGTGCGCCCGAGAGCGACTGAGGAAATCATAGCAGCGGGTCCCTAAGAAACGTGGTTACAAGTTAATCGCGTCATATCGTGTGAGAAAGAGAAACGAGAAAGTGTTGACAATGTCAAAAAACAGCCTTTAAGTAACTGGTCTAAAGTCTGCACGTCATCATGAACGTCAGAGCGAGTCTCCTGCTTTGATCCGACGAGCTGAGGAGCGCCGAGAAAAGTGTCAGAAAGAAAAAGACAAGCAATAACAGAGCATGTCATGAGCTGCGGTTTGCCCTGATATTTGGCTCAATCATATTCCCTGGGTACAAAAATAGATTTAGTTTAAAATGTACATCAGCCTCGTGCCGCCGCCGCCGTCATTGTTAGTGTGTCATTGTTCGTTCACTTCCAGTTGAACGTTCGACCCACCAGCTCAAAGAACTTCTTGTTGGGTTCGTGAAAGTACTGGTAGAGTTTCTGCAGGATGTCCGGTGCCACGCGGGGGTGCGCCCTGCCCTTCGAGTCGTGCAAACACCTCTCCCGCCCGTGGTCCCTCAGACAGTAGAATCCCTTCGTTTTATTGAAGTAAAAATTGGAAGGATTTATCTGGGGCTCCAGTTTCAGGAAGCGCTCCACCTTTTTCACCTCGGGGAAAGGATCCCTGATTAACTCGTCCCCGTCCACCACGTGAATGTTCTGCAGGGGGAAATACTGCAGCCAGTTCTGCATGTGCACGTAGTACAGGCTGCGATTGAGAGCCTTGTATCCCAGATTGATCTTGCCGTCCTTCACAAGCATGGACTCGATGGGCTGGTAGCGCTTGTGCTTCTGGAGGCGGTTGTAGAACACCTGCGTGTAGTCCGAGAGCACCCGCTCGGTGGGGTCTCTGAGGATGAGCAGCAGCTTGATGTCGGGGTTCATCTGGTGGATGCGTTTGGGGACTTTGCCGGAGGTGAAGTAGGCTGGCGTCTTCTCCACCGTCAGCTGCTCGGGGAAGGCGTAGGGCATCTGGCTGAGATACCAAGGCAAGCCCTTCTGGAAGTGGCTCTCCCAGTCGAAGAAGTGCACCTCGTTCTGTGCCGCCGCCACCGCACTGTGCAGGCTGAGCATCTCGATGAGTGCCCGCGTCCCCCCCTTCCTCACGCCGATAATGATGATCTGAGGAAGCTGCTGGAGGGTCCCGTTTGGGTGGGCGGTGGTGCCGTTGTCGGTGGGTGTCGGGGTGGGAGGCGAAGGTGGCCCCGTGTCAGTCATCGGTCTTGAGGGGATGGGGGGAGACTGCATGGCGAAAAGCAGCAGCCCGAGGAGCACGGCTGCCATGAGGGAGGTCCTGAACCTGGGGGATTTCAGCCTGGCGAAAGAACAAAAACTGTATCCCACATTGAAAGAGCAGCTGCCTCGGGAACAATGGTCCAACTGGAATGCAACAGAGCTGCCTCTGCTCTGCCGTCAGCGGTGGCTGCGAGGGGGAGAGAAAACAGCTGTGATTACAGAGGATACCTGATAACATGCACGCTGGCTCACAAGGCTCAGGCTTCAAAAATGACACTTTTATGACTCAGGTGCACGTTTTACATACGCAGCCACATTTGCATATAATCCACAAAGTGGGATTAAAATGTTTAATCCAGCAAGAAAGTGAAATAACAAACTAGAATCAACATTTATAACAGGAACAACATTAGCATGAGGAACATATCTGCCTTTTATATCATGTATTTTAATACAGAAATTCATTTAATTACCCACAACTTCACAATAAACACACATTAAGTGGATTTTATAAATCATGTGATACCATGTGTGGATGTTATGCCTTAGTAAATACGGAATGCCAAACATCAGAGGAAACATTTACTTGTAAAAACACGAGGCAGGTGTTGCTGACACTGCAAATTAAAGACAAGTCAAGCCTAAGATGGCAGGGTAGACACCAGAGGAGCATGTGTCTTCACCTGCTCTCCTGTCTTCACTGCACATATTTGATGCCACAACAGTCTCGTTACATGCTCGGCCGTTACGCGCCGTGCGCGCCACGCGCGGAAACCTCACCTCGTTCAGACTAGGCTACAATCCTCCTCCGCTCGACGAACAACAACATTTCACTCCGTGCAGCAGCGTCTCTCGTTCTCCGCACAACAGCAACAACGATACTTCCACAAGAGCAGATGGATGAATGAATGAATGAATGAATGAATCCTGCACCGTCTCCGTCCGTGCAGTTTTGCCCCCGAGCGCGCAACAAAAGTCGCCTCCGAGCAGCGCGCAACTTCTCCACAGAGGCTCCACAGAGGCTCCACTCCGCTGTGTCTGACACGCACACGCAGAGCTGCCGGTATTTGACTGTCAGCTGTTGTTGAGTGGAAGCCCACGCCTCCATCGCGCTCCTGCACAGCCACGCCCCCCCGTGACTCAGACTGTTGAAAATGTCTTGGCGTTGGACAGTGTGGTGTTGTGTGTGTGAAGTGGGGCAAGTGCTGGTCCTCCCCTGATCTGTATGAGGTGTTTATGTTATATACAGTCGTTGTTACTCAGTCATTAAACACAAAATCTCAAAGAAGATTCCTTCTCACAACTATTTGTTGCAATATTTATTCCAATTACAAAACTGGAGTTAATTGATCCCTAACCAGGGCCGGCCCTATGCATTTTGGTGCCCTTCGCGAGATTGGGATTCGGCACAGACCACACTGGTTTATAGAAACACAGTTGTAACCCTTGTCATTACCGCGACCCCTAGACTGTTTGTGATAGCTAGACAATTAATGTAGAGAATTAACTATAGCCTTCCTGTCAGCCGTATGTCAGCTGAGATTGGCACAGCAACTGAGCGCGACCCTCGTGTGGAGGATAAAGTGGTAGAAGACAGATGGATGGATGGCGAGCGGAAAAGCAGAGAAAAAAGAGCTTTACGCCCATTATGCTTGTCATTACGGTAGAACCTCAGGACTTCCTGTGGAATGACCAATCACAGGCGAGATTAGACGTCAGCTTCTCGGTACCGTAATTCCTAAACGGTTGAATAAATAACTGAAAGTTATCTTGGAAAAAGGGGCAAAAGCACTCACTCACTCACTCACTCACTCACTCGCTACAACCATAAAATCTAGATAAATCCTAATGTGATCGTCAGCTGACCACAATAAGACTAACGCACTGATAAACAAGTCATAAAACGCTGTATAGTAGGCTATGGTAGTGATAACAGTCAACACATTTATAATAGAAAAATGCTGCACTGCAAGCAAAATTTGCAAAAAAGACAAGATAAATTAAGATAATCCTTTTTTCTTCCCACGTGGAAATGTGCAGTGTTATAGCAGCTGACAAGGCAGAAAAGTAGAAATAAGACAAGACTATTAAAAATGTGCAAGAAACAAAAAGATAACGTCTAGTAACATAAATAAATAAATAATAATAAATGGTAATAAAAGAAACAGTCAGGCGATCGGACTATACACACGCGGAGGAAAACAGTGTATTTATTGGCCGTATACGTCTGACTCCGCCTCCATAGGTGGCGCTGCATCTCTTTCCATAAGCCAGTGAATCAGTCTTCGTACCTGCTGCACCTGCACGTTAATCGTGATACAAATTAGACTCTTGTGGTTCCTGTGTTGTCCCAAGAAAGATGCTGATGTAGGATTTATGGCACTAAATTCTTAAAATTCATTGCTAAACACTCTTGGTAACTTCTGCTGACGCCGACTGCAGAGCATCTCTGCGTCTGCATGGCTGACAGCTTATCAGAAGGAGTCAGGCTGGCTTGTCGAAAATCCGGACGTGACCGTGTAAACATATACAGTCGACTGGGTGCAGTAAATAATTTAGCTATATAATCTAATCCAAGAGGTTTGGAAGCGACGCAGCGAGGAATTAAGAGCAACAAAGCAGCGTCATATCAGTAAAAGAGACAGCATCAGTTGGTTCATGGCACATTTAGCTCGACTCTAACAGAAGGATGTCATAAGACGAGGACAGTTTTTTTTGTACTTTGTAATTGTGTATCTATGGACAAATATCTATAAACTACTCAGGAGGTACAGCAGGGGGCGACTCCTCTGGTTGCAAAAAAGAACTGGGTTTGAATGTAACTGTATGGTACAATGGTTTATAACGTTAGTGAACTTTTCCTGACTCCTTCGTCCAATGGGCATCCGGTCACTGGTTGCAAAACCTCCGTGTGGTGCTGGTTAAAGCTGCTAAACGGGAGTTGGGATTCTCCTGGGTGACTTCACGACTGGTTGCCACTCGAGTGTAAACACAGCGATCTCCACTGAACGCCACTGTTTGGTGAAATTGTGGTTTGGCGCAAGATTGAGGTGCTGAGTGCAGAAAATTAGCTGCTCCCGAAAAGAGCGAGGGCCTTCTCAGGATTCGGATTTTCTAAAGGGCTTTTCATCCAAGTCTCCAGGAGTTCTCACTCTCTCTCTCTCTCTCCCTCCACTCTTTGCTTTCAGGGGAAATCAATGGAAAAAAAGAGACAGAGCAGTTATTCATTCCTGGCATTCTCCCCCTCCTTTGTCCACAGTGACCACAGTGAGTCCAAGTTGCACAATCCCACCACCTGTTGAGCCAAACAGTTTGACCAGAATATTCTGCAAGGATAACTGCTCACAGGCAGCGAACCCAACTCTGAGTCAGGTTCACGTGTCGTCGCTCCGGAATCATGCAGCAGGAAGCTAGCCCGTTAAAGCCTGGTTGTGTTGTTTGTCTAATCGTGGCGTAGATAAACTAAAATAAGTCATTGAGTCCCGTTTTGCAGCAGCACTGACTGCACATTCACTGACGCCATGCAGTTGCTTCTCAACTTTCTGTGAGTCACCTTGGTGGTGTGTACAGTCAGTGTGAGAAAGTTGGAGACGATGAGTGAGTAAGCGGCACATCATCATCATCAGCATCATCGCTCATGTCAAAGGACGTTGCCGGTCGGTGTCAGAGATGAGAAAGCAGTGACAGGAAGTGAAACTGGCTTCTTTGCTTTTACTGTTTTTTTTTTCCCCCCCACACACACACACACAAAAACGACAGCGACAAAAACGTGGCAACACCTTCTTTGTTTGAGTCGATCTCATCGTATTCAGATCAAATCTGCGTCAGCTTTAATTGGCCTGTGGAGGCAAAGACGGTCCACGCTGATATTTCTCCCAAAAAAAAAATCCATGGAAGGGCTGAAGGGCTTTCCATCTGAATATGGATGAATATGATTTTTAGTCTTGTTTGCAGAAATTTCTGCTGCGTAAGTTGTTTTAACTTGAAGGCCATTACGGACATTAAAGCGCTGCTCTCCGCGTACCAGAGGGCTCTGAGCGGGAGGAGGTTTGGGTTGCCACGGCAAAAAAGGTCAACGCCACTTCTAAAATACATTGTTTCCTCCAGAGAGAATTCAATTTATTCGGCGTGTGAGCGACAGACAGGTGCTGGGTCCTCAGATTCTGCCCTCACTCTCTCCCACGGAAGTGTGAATTCGGATTAACCCTCAGAACACAGAGCATTCAGGTTCTATTATGTTAAAACAAGAGTGTCTTTTTCAGCACAGCCTATAGCAATGTGATGAAACTATTTATTTTTATTTTTCATTTTTATTTTATTCTTATTTTTATTTTAAAAATGTTGTGAATGTGTGTTTCCCCCCTGGAGGAGGAATAAAGTTCAATTCAATTCAATTCAATTCAAACTATATATATTCACCAACTCTATGAACACACGTGAGCATAAAATACTCAACATCTTTGAAATTTGGACCAAAGTTCGCTTAGTTTGTTTTTATAAATATAAAAATAAAAAAAAACAACAATCTATTTTGTGACCTCTGCACAATTATCACTACTCCAGACTTTATTACAAGAACATTTATGAAACAGATGTATGAGCAGGAAAAAACAGATACCTTTAAGACATTTATGTGTGTGTGTGTGTGTGTGTGTGTGTGCATGTATTCTTATACCTCTTACGTCCTCTTTAGTCTCGGCCAGTTCCGTCTCTAATGTGTGTAATTATTTGCTTTTTGCACCTGTGTGACAAAAATGTATTTTATCATTGCTCAACAATCCGGATGCATGTTAAAGTGCTTCCAAAGTTGGAGATGGAGATGATGTTGTCACCTTTTTGGCCTCCTCTCATGTAAAGCAGCTCAAGTGTAAATTAGCTCCACATTGCAGAAGCCCACTTTATGTACAGTGCAAACCTGAACTGCAACTTTTTCGACGTCAAGTTCGTCCTTACAGCCTTAAAACAACATTCTTCTTTATAAGTATTGATCCTTGATAGAGTAAAATAACATTTAAAGGTGTCTCACTTCCTCAGAACATATTCATTTCACCTCTATTGTATGTCAGACAAATCTTATTACAAGAAAACTGTCAGTGCCAAAGAAAAACCGGTTTTATTTGGCTCTGGCAGGCTTATCAGATTACAAATGGGCACACGGAACAGTTTTAATGTTTTAATAAATATATACGGTACGCAGGCTCTCTCTGTGTGTGATGAGCCCTGATACCAATCTGTTTTGGAAACATTACAGTTTACAGTACCTGAAAATGTTTTAATAAAATATTTAAAAGCAGCGTAGGCAATCTATTTCCCGAAGCTTTTTGTCATATGTCTTGAAATCCTCATCATATCCTGGCAGAAATGAAGAGATGAAAAGCTTTGGAAAACATTGGTTAAAACACAAATTCAATCAATCGCCTTATGTGTCCTGGATGAAATGATTAGATCTGTTTGATTTCCTGTCGCGTCGGGTTGTTTATTTACGACGATAATTTATGATGCCGCTTTCTCACCGAACACTCTCTTATACCCCGAGTGAGTCCCAACACTGTTGTCGAGGCGCGTGTCGTCTGTAGACCACAGTAAAAAGTGACACTCGGTGTAAAAGAAACATACTTTCTTCACAGTGTCGTTGATTATCTTCCACGGGGATGCAAAGCCAGAGCTGCTCACGTTCCTGCGGGCTCTGTAACTCGTGTAACAGCAAATAATTTCGCTCCATTATATTGGTTTTCATATAAATTTCCCACAAAGCCATTTTCCTTTTATTGCTTTGATACTTTGATCGACTCATCCACAGCCTCGGGCCACGACTGCAGCAACAATGTTGTTTTGTCTTTTATTCTCCAAATGAATATTTCCATTTATTTATTTATTTTTTTATTTTTTTTTATCAAGAATTAGAATTTCTTGTTCAATCAGTGTATTTTTTTCTTCTTTTTCTTTTTCATGAAGTGGAAATGTATTCAATCATGGTTCATTGTCTTGTTTTATTTTATTTTTTTAACACCGGAGGAGCTACAGTTACTTTCCCACTCAACAGCTTTTCTTCTCTATCACCCGGGTTCCATTGTTAATTACTATGCGGCGTGAATCATTGCCTGACACAACACCCACTTGTGTCACATAGCAGGTCATCGAGCTCGCTCTACAGCGTCACACATCAAATGAAACAATGTACTTTGTTGGTGGGGGGGGGGTTTGCCATGTGGATCATCACAAGTTTGCAGGCCAAGAGATTCATCTCCATAAAAGAAATCTATTCACTGATGAAGTTCACGTAACGTAGTCAAAAGCACCTGATTAGCAAGTGGAGCTTGTCACGTGCGAATCTGATTTGTAAGGTCAACTCGACGTGAGCTCCTAAAAATACTGTCCGTGATACTAAAGTGACGTGTAAGTGACCATATCTCCATGACAACCCCGGCCCGGCGGAGAGGCCGTGTAATGCAAAAGCAAATCCCCGAGGTTTGTTTTGTCAAAGAGATAAAAAAAAAAAAAAACACAATGTGACTTGAACTGTGAAGAAAGCGTAAAGAAAAGCGGCACAGGTGTTGTGCAGCACATGACTGATGGTTTTGTCCTTCACAGAGACACTAACACTTTTCTCATCATTAATACTTGTTTACTCGTTAACTCACTAACTGGGAGGGGGATAAAAAAGGAAGCTTGTGACTAACAGAAGTGACTCACGTCTTAACAGTGACTGTGATCGTTGGCAAGGATTTCTTTTGCTGCTTCTTTATTTTCCCCGATTCTGTACATCAAACGCATCATTGCACGTGGACACTACAGTACGTTAACATTGCTGTTCCAAAGATTTGACTGCCGTCTTCCAAATCCAGTCCAACTTTATTTATAAAGCACTTTAAAAACAACAACCACAGCTGAAACAAAGCGCTGCACATCAGTGATAAATAAAACAAATAAAATATATAAGACCTAAGAACACACAATAAAACGTACAAAATAAACAAGTCACAAAATAGAACTATTAAAAAAAAAAAGATAAAACCAACGTCTCATACTGGGTTGAAAGCCAAAGAGTAAAAATGGGTTTTAAGATGTGTTTTAAAGGTGGACAGTGAGGGGGCGTGTCTAACAGTGAGGGGGCGTGTCTAACAAATATTTGTGATAGAAAATATACTTTTTTTCCCCACATGTTATAATATTTACAGATATAATTTCATCAAACACCCCGTTGGCTTTATTCATCAAAAGATATGTCTAATTCTCAATGCAGACTTTTAATTATTATATCACATTTTTGCTAAGAAATGCATTCTGAATAATCTTCATTTTAAGACGTGCTTGAGGACGACTGGAAGAGGAGCTTTGATAGAGACGCTGGCGACGAGGCTTTATGATCCGAATAATCTGTTGCTGTTGGTGCATTTATTATTGTCGTTTGAATATTATTCTGCTTCGGTTATTTCCAGTATGATGTGGAGACATTGGTGAATTAGGAAGTCCAGCTGATTAGGTTTAGGCCACTACAGCGAGTTTAATACAAGCACATTATGTTTGATACGAACATCTGCAGCCGAAGCAGTGATAATGCCGAGCAGATGTCCTCAGTATATACACCATGTTACAGTGTGTGTGTGTGTGGCATTGGGTTTCCATCTTGAATGTAATTTCCTTGATGCATGCGCTGTAAACACTTCTCATAAAGAACGATTTAGCCAGGGAGGCGTTGTTGCTGATTGATGCAGCTTCACTGTGGCTAAACAGGCAGAGACAGAACTGTTTCCACATCTGACTGAAGAAGAAGAAGAAGAAGAAGAAGAAGAAGAAGAAGCAGAGGAAGAAAAAAACACAAAAAAACTGTTCCAAGTATCAGGCTGTTTGGGAGCCGTTGACAGGATTAAGAATTACAGCCGAGCTAAATGACTGGTTTTATTTTCTTGGAGAGTAATTAAGATCACATTATGGGTTTTCAGTAAAAGCTGCCAAACCAGTTGCGTGCAAACTGAAGAACAAACACGCTGACAAATATAGTATCAGTAACATTTGTCAGATATCGTCTTAACAGACACGCCGTGTTCTCCTGTGTTCTGTGTGAATTTGGTACATTTCTGGCATGACATTCCTCCCCCCCCCCCCCCCCCCTTTTGTTGTTTTTGCGTCACCCGCGTGCAACACTGGCTTTTGTGAGGGTGAAACGTGATGTGGTTAAAAGAGAAGGTGGGGGGGGGGGGAGGTTTTGGGCTTCATCATCATCATCAAGCCTGAGCGTGCTCATTGACGTTAAGTCATGGGAAAGTAATCATGGTGCAACACAGGAAACAGGATTGTTTCATAATGACTCATCTGGCTTCTGCAAACACACACACACACACACGTGCAGGTGACCAAGGTGTCGCTGCTGCACCCGCGAGTGAAAATAAACCGTACTCTGTACTTGAACGTGCACTCACTGTTCCCGCTGCAGGTTCACCGCTGACGTCTTTTCTCGACAGTCAATCATTACCGGGTGAACAAATACATGATGACGAGTTGAACAGATGAGCCTCTGTGTTTGTTTACATTTTGGGATGAAGGCGGAGGCGAAACTGGTCATTACCAGTCAGGAGGCAATGGATTTTTTTTTTTTTATCATTTTATTTAAACAATTTAAATAGAAACAGCATGAAACTGATATGCTGCAAAGAGTTTATAGCTATTGTAGTTTAACCCTTAGTGCTCACACGGCACAGATCCTTGGGAATGATACGTAACAACTCCTTATATGGACATCCTGGGTGTGTGCGTTTATAGGTCACATATTCAGGCTTTACGTGTTGTTGAGTCAAAGTTATGATTCATTTCATATTGCATTTTTAGTCGTGATATAAAGCAGCAATAAGTCACAAAAACGCATAAAAACGCCACGAGTGAACTTTGAGCCGTGACATATTTCCAAATTTCACAAATTCTATCAGATTTTTTGACATTTTTAGTACTTTTTTGTGTGAAAATGAATTTGTTTTTCATCGGACTGCACAGATAAAAAGGATATAAGAAACTCTATCTTTGCACAAACGTATATACTGTGTACAAAAAGCAGGTTAAACACATTATTATTAACAAATACATGACAATTTTTCAGTCAGCCGGTGCCTGTGCAGGTGCAAAAATGTTCTTCAATGGTCTTCATTATGGGAAAACGTCACAGACTGCGGCTCAGGAGTGAGGATAATGACAGTGTGGGATTAACCCTGTATTTAACTCTCTTTACTCGTCTTCCTCCAAGCCTTTCCTCCGCAGCCGCCACCAGCCAAGCCCTCTGCTCCTCATCCCTCGCTCCTCAAAGGAACCCTTTTTTTTTCTCCTCCAGACAATGTAAAAGCTTGCCGAAGGGGTTTTTGATCATCCTGTGATGCGGCGCTATGTGACAGGCCTCAGACACAGATATTTAGTTTCCCACTCAAAGAACCTCAACTCAGGAGATTAGCGGGGGGGGGGGGGGGGGGGGGAGAAAAAAATCTGACACAGCTGCAGCTGAAATATTATTTTTTTTACTACACTGCAACCAACCGTTACCTTTATCTCCACCTCAGAGAGGGAATTGGATGCTCAGATGTGTTTGTATGTGAATGTGAGTGGAGCTTGTGTGTGGCTCTTTTTTTTCTTTTTCTTCAAAAATACATTTTTCATCTTCTCTCATTTTTCACCAGGGCTAATGCTTCCCCTTCCTCTCGAAGACAGGCCAAGGTTTACTGTGAGGTCTGAATCAGCAAGCTTTTTCCATTTAAAAGTAAGCTTTCAAGCATATGAAAAGAGGGATTAGTGGCTATTTGGGGTGAGAAAATGTTTTTGGAAACTCCACTTGAGTGCATTTTTAAAACTCTCTGCAATCACAACAAAAGTCATTCAAGCAGCGGGTCTCACATGTGGGCATTCGGTGATCCCGGAGCTGTTGAAAGCATTTTCTATTTCACAACCAGCTCTTTTTTGTTGACCCTGTTGTGTGTTCATTAAAAAAGAAAAAAAAAAAGAAAAGAAAGAAAAGTTCTGTCACAATGAAAGGTGTCAGGGTGAAGGTTATTGTACCTGCAGCAATTAAACACCGTCTAAGTGTTTTGGTGTAAAATAAATTCCGAAAAATAACCTGCTGACAACGATGGAATGTGTTAAAAAAAAGAAGGTGGAAGCACATCTGGAAATGTGTTTACAGATGGTTGAGTTTCATTGTAAATTCCTGAAAACATGAGCTAACCCGTCACTAAAGTCCACAAGGTCAGCTGTAAAATGTTTTTATCCCACTGGAAAAATGTCAACGCTTTATAATTATGTGAGTCTTCGTCCTTTAAGTTAAGACAACGGATGAGTACTTTAAGCTGATGTCGTGTGGAATACTATGACCGTGTTGGCGGGGTGTGCGCTGTGCCCAATGGCTGTGTCGCATGGCGTTGTACCGGTGCGCCAACAACGACATCGAACGCGACACAACGGGCAACAAAGGAGGACGTCCAGCAGCTCTTTCCTCTGCTCGGTTGGTGGCTGTTTTGCCTCAACAAGACGTCAAGCTTTGTATGTGGATAGAGAGTGGGTGTGGAAGAAACACCGGTCGTAAGGGTGCCGAAAAATGCAACGGTTGTTACTCTTATTTTGGTAATATTCTCAATGGAAACACAACAAAATATGGACCTAATGGTTCCACTCTGTTTCCACTGGAAACACGATGTATGCACTTTTAAATACTTTGTTACTGTACTTACTGTTACTAGTACATAACATTTTCTAAATAAATTGTGTACTTTTACTCCACTACATTTCCTCTATGACTATCTTTGTTACTTGTTACTACCAAATAAAATCAGAAGAAGAAGAATTCACATGCTTCATCATGGGGTGAAGTGTCTTGCTCAAGGACACATATTATAGACTAACAGAGCCAGGAATTGAACCCACAACTCACCCTACTGAGCTAACATGGCTCACTTCCTGTACAGTAATTATCCCTATTTAGATACTTTGTTGTGACATGGTCGGCGTTTATGCATGGAATTTGCATGTTCTCCCCGTGTGTGTGTGTGTGTGTGTGTGTTTTCTCTGGGTTCTTTGGTTTCCTCACACTGTAAAGCAAATACCTTCTGTTCAGTTGGTTTCAAACAGTTGGTTTCAAACATTCAAACTCTCCACAGGTTCATAGTCAGGCAGGAAGCCAATACAAATAATCTACATTAATCCAGCTGTCTATAGTGTTCCCTTTTGTTTTTCTTTGTTCCACACTGTGTGAGGCAACCGCAACTGTCTAAAACTAATAATAACTAATAAAAAAAGAGAAAGACATTTGTTCATTCCACTGTATGTGTTTTTACAGGTATGCCTGGAATGACTCGACATTACACGGGCAGGACTGTAAAAACAGAGAGCTTTTGTTTCACGGTGGTGTGTGTGAGATCTCTTAAAAATAATTGCATGTTTACTTTGTGCCTCTGCCAGTCACCTGAGACATTGATATTTTACACCGTCTCACGGCCAAACGCAACTTGACTGATCGCACGAACCTTTCATCTGTGCGTCTGAGGCGGAGCGTGAAGGTCACTCAAGGACACGTGACATGACAGCAGGTCTTTTGATTTATCTCTGGATCGTCGGGAGAGGCAGAGAGGCAGAGAGGCACAGGCGTGGTGACTGATCACAAAAAACAATGGCTCCCTTCTTCACTTTTAAAGTGTCCCAGTAAACCATGAAATTACAGTTTTTAAACAGTTCACGCAAGTAAAATGAAAACTCTGCGAGTTGATGTTTGTTTGTGTGTGGGAAGTAAAAACTTACCTCTAAATAGTTACAATAATGATAATAATGATTACTATTATAGACTGAAATCAGCTTTTTTTGTATTATTATTACAGGCAATATATACATTATACTATTATACTATTTTCCATTACGTATGTACTTTATTTTAGATGCATAGTGGACCCTTTAAATGGTCCATTTGTAAAATGTAGGTCAAATTATTTTCAGTTGGCAGAAATTGTGGAAATAAAAATAATATTAAAACATTTTTATATATAAATGTATAAATTGTTATTTTTAATAACCACAGAATGAGTCTTTCATATGTAATAAAAAAGACAACTCCTCTGTTTTTTTTTTCAATGGTTAATAATGATCCAACAGTTAAGAGACATTAAAATAGAATTTGATTTAAAAAAGACAAGTTATTACAAAAGAACAGGAGTGACTGTTACAGAATATTCAGTCAAGTTACAGTACATATCATTTATTTATTTGTTTCCCACAGTAGTAGAATTGCTAACATTTTGATGCACACTCCCTACCACATGGTGGCGGTAATGCGCTTACATCGTTGTTTGCCAACCGCCATGAAGAGCCTGCGCACGTGGAGCTCACCTGCTCACGGTTAGAAGAAGAACTGCGTAGAAGAAGAAAACGAATCCATTACCCACGGTAGAACTGAAAAGTGTTCTCTGTTCTTTCGTTTATTGAACTCACGTGACTCTGTCAGGATATGTCACATGTGACGTCAGCCTCACGTCACACAGGTAAGAACCACCTGCTGCTGTTGTGGCTGTGTCCATGTTAAAATATTGTGTAGCTGTTGTTGCTGTGTCCATGTTTAAATATTGTGTAGCTGTTGTTGCTGTGTCCATGTTTAAATATTGTGTAGCTATTGTTGCTGAGTCCATGTTTAAATATTGTGTAGCTGTTGTTGCTGTGTCCATGTTTAAATATTGTGTTGCTGTTGTTGCTGAGTCCATGTTTAAATATTGTGTTGCTGTTGTTGCTGAGTCCATGTTTAAATATTGTGTAGCTGTTGTGGCTGAGTCCATGTTTAAATATTGTGTTGCTGTTGTTGCTTAGTCCATGTTTAAATATTGTGTTGCTGTTGTTGCTGAGTCCATGTTTAAATATTGTGTAGCTGTTGTTGCTGAGTCCATGTTTAAATATTGTGATGCTGTTGTTGCTGAGTCCATGTTTAAATATTGTGTAGCTGTTGTTGCTGTGTCCATGTTTAAATATTGTGTAGCTGTTGTTGCTGAGTCCATGTTTAAATATTGTGTTGTTGCTGTTGTTGCTGAGTCCATGTTTAAATATTGTGTAGCTGTTGCTGAGTCCATGTTTAAATATTGTGTAGCTGTTGTTGCTGAGTCCATGATTAAATATTGTGTAGCTGTTGTTGCTGAGTCCATGTTTAAATATTGTGTAGCTGTTGTTGCTGAGTCCATGTTTAAATATTGTGTAGCTGTTGTTGCTGAGTCCATGTTTAAATATTGTGTAGCTGTTGTGGCTGAGTCCATGTTTAAATATTGTGTTGCTGTTGTTGCTGAGTCCATGTTTAAATATTGTGTTGCTGTTGTTGCTGAGTCCATGTTTAAATATTGTGTAGCTGTTGTTGCTGAGTCCATGTTTAAATATTGTGTAGCTGTTGTTGCTGAGTCCATGTTTAAATATTGTGTAGCTGTTGTTGCTGAGTCCATGTTTAAATATTGTGTTGCTGTTGTTGCTGAGTCCATGTTTAAATATTGTGTTGCTGTTGTTGCTGAGTCCATGTTTAAATATTGTGTAGCTGTTGTTGCTGAGTCCATGTTTAAATATTGTGTAGATGTTGTGGCTGAGTCCATGTTTAAATATTGCTTTTACTGTTGTAGCTGCTCATGTCTGCTTCTCTGACTCTGACTGAATTTCCTGTTATTATTGACCTCTTTTTTGTTTTTTCCCCCTGTTTTTAATACTTTTACCTCAGTCTGCCACACATCAGGTTTATATTCATTTAGCCAAATTATTAAATTAGCCTTAATTTAAGGTCAATCTCATTGAGGTTAAAAACCTCATATCCTAGGGAGACCTGGCCAAGATAGGCAGCACCACATAAAAATACTAATAAGCAAGTTACACAATTAAGACACAGAATAGAGATAATGACAAATAAATAAACAAGGTATGATTTTAAAAATGAATAAAAACGTTGATGACTAAAAGCCTCAAATACTCAACATATGAACTACTCTAAATACTCTACTGAGGACTTAAAGACATGAGCTGTTTCCCCGTGTTTGATCAATTGCGGCTTTTGAGGTTTACTGGTTGCATTCTTCCAAAATGTCATTTGATGTAGCTACTGCTGGTCATTAAAAATAAATGAATGAATAAATACGAGTAGGTGAAAAAGTTTGTAAAAGAGCAGTCAGTTATTTGCAATGAACTCCATGATGAAATCAAAAGTGACAAATAACAACTTTTGCATTGATTTTTATTAAAATTCAGTACATTATGAACAGTCTGTGGACCTAGCACAGGTTTATTTAATCCCTCACACAATGACACTGGAACATAATCTCTCTTTATTAATGGAGGATCGTATCTGATGGAATACTAGTTGGGTTTTAATGGAGCGATTGCTTTCATGTGGAAAAATGAAAACAAGTGAGATGATCAGAGTTGCGATTTGGCGTCAGTGGGGCTGCAGAATTTTAAATGAATTGTTGCTCTCTTAAGTTTGCAAATGGCTGCTTTATAACATTCCTCAGCACAGATCGCCTGTCTTTTTTTCTTTTCTTCTTCTTGGGAATATAAAATAAGGTATGTCATTCCCGGATTTGTTGGCCCGCCGAGGTCAATTGTTGTCTGTCGGCGTCGATTTTTGATTAAACTTCGGTCATTAATGCAGCTCTGCTACTTCTCTCCGTGTTCACCCATTCACCCATCTGTTGTTTTGTCTGTCTGTGTTTTTTATTTATATAAACATGACTATCAGTGTCAATCCTTTGCTGTCACAGTTAAATATTCTGTCTTGACATGCAACGCTTACAAAGAACGTAATCGCTGTATTAGTCACAAGCGTGACTCAGACATCCACACAATAAAAGCAGTGTTTTGTCTTCTTCGTTGGAACTCTTCTTTTGTGGTAATGGCATCAAGCTGTTCCATGCTGATTTCTACTTGACTCTGTTAATTGCGAGGCATTCACTTGTTTGTTTATTCTCGAGTAGCTCATTTGGGGGAAATTACCATAGTTTGAGGTTCACTGTAAAGTCGTTCAGTTTGTGCTGAAGTGCTTTTTTTTTGGTGATCTTTTACTATCAATCTAATAATGGAATAATTGTTTACCACTTGTGTTGCTGTCTCTTCAGCGTGTGATGGATTTGAAAAACAAAGCTTGCAGCATGATCACTTGACTTGACATCCTAATAATGTTCAGTGGTTACTGTAGAACTTTCAGATTTTACTCAAAGCAAGTTTTTCAGATAACGTTCGGCACTTTCTGGAGTAATAAGACCGTTTGAGTGTTGATGTTCTTTATTCCTCCTACAGACCTAGATTTCTTCATGCCGAAAAGATTTGTTCTCATTGGAATTTACAATTCACTGATGTGATTGTGGCGTGTGTTCACATGCATCGGAATTGACTATTTTGACGTGTGCGTGTTGTCTAATTCTCCAGAAGTAGAAGAAGAAGAAGAAGAAGAAGAAGCAGAAGAAGAAGAAGCTTCACTTCCTCTCCTCTTCCTGGCCCCTCGCTGTTTCGTTTTCCTCCACTTCCGTGAGTCTGTTCATTATTCTTTATTTTTGGGATGAAAATATAGCAGTAACAAAACCCTAAACACGGCACATTTACATGGATCAGACACACGATGGCGTCAAACCAGGATGTCATGTTTTCGGATTGGCATGTTTATATAAGATATTTGTATTCTGATCAGGCTTTTATTCCGATTACTTGTGTAAACACAGCTACTGTCCGAAAATAACATTTTGTTTGGCACAGCCCAAAACCCCGGGCCTATAAGAGAAACATTTTAAACGTGGTAGAAAGGAGCGCAATCCAGATTTTAGGTCGCGATTGCTTGAAAGAGTACATCATTTCTTTTTTATGGTAAAGTTATCTTATTTTCCATGCAGTGATTTGGGGAAAATGTGAAAACTTAAAGCTGTTTCTGTGCAGAAGAGCGGCGCTGCATATTGTGTGTAGCATTAATTATAGCCTTGGACTGTCAAACATCTGTCAGTGGCAATTTGATTGAAAACCGAAAATGATCCTGCGAACAGCTGAAGGTTAAAGCTGCTCTGAATAATTTATTCCTCTGAAACAAGCCATTCAGTGTGATAGTGTGTTGTAGGCACTGCCAGTATCTTCAAAATTAGTCAGCCCTGCATGCAATCAAAGGTCTAGGAGGAGAGAGGGAAGTGTTATTACTCAGTGCAGTGCAGATGGAAAAAAAACTCACACCGGACGAGCAGTTATGGTTGTTTCCAAGAGCGTCACTGCACACCTGGAGGCGACAGGCCAAGAATTGTGTGTTAAATTGGCCAAGTCTTTGAGCAAATAGCATGGCCACAGAGGGCAGCAGTTAGAGGTCCAGCGAGGCCACTTACAAAGGCCAGCTGTCATAGAGAGGTTTGCTGAGAAGAGAGAAAATCAATGCCCATAATTGCTCAATAACAGTCTGAGGATGGAGGTGTAGGGAGAGTGGCCATGGGTCACGGCAGACATGTATTTGCTCGCAGGATGTCAGCGCGGTTTGTGCCGTTTTTCGACTTTTACAAGTCGAACACCAGCTCTCCACAGGTTCACAGGTTCCCCGAGTGTGTCTGAGACGTATGGGAGCTGAAATTGCTTTTATACTTGCTGTAGTTCCGCTCTGATGCACTTCTAGTGTAGAGCTGTAATTATTAGTCGGATTGACAAGGAGATGCTGTATTTGTCTATTGATGGTTGATTTGTAGTCACTTTTAATGCAAAAAACAATGTGAGGAAAAAAAAAGATCACGATACGACGGAAATTATGAAATACTACTGCTTTATCCTCTACATGAGGGCTGCGGGGGGGTTGTGCTGGATCCAATCTCAGCTGACATTGGGTCACGCCAGACCATCACAGGGTCAACATGCAGAGACCGAACAACCGTTCACTCTCACACTTACACCTACAGTAAATTTCGAGTGCCTCTGTTCAACGTCGCTGCCTGCCCTGGAGGAGCTGACATGGCCGGGGGAGCACGGGTGTGTACGGAGAGCCACCGGTGAATAAATCAGCAAGTTTCCACTCTTCTATTGTATCGCCCAACGTTTTGTGACAAGTTGTAGACATTTTGTAAACATTACCCTGGGCCGTGTGGATTTATTTAGATTTTTATGGCTGTAGAATTGCTCAAAAAATTTTCGAGTGACTGCTTCTGCCCCCTTTTTCCCTAGTTAACTTTCACTTTCGAAATCTAAACCGTTTAGGAGTTACGGTACTGAGAAGCTGACGTCACTGGTCAACCTTGCCTGTGATTGGACGCTAAATGGGTGCAAATCCATGCCAATCTCAGGTGACATAGATAGATAGACGTAGATATCTTAAACGGTTACGGTAATGAGAAGGATTGGTAACAGAGGGGTTAAAGTAATTTTACCCACCTCCTACACCTATAGCACAGAAGGACAATCACAGCCATAATGAACACTAGGAATCACTGCAACAAGCAAAACCTGCCATTTTTAACACAAAGACAATGTTGAACTTCACCTTTGACAGTGGAACCAACCTAAACGTGGCTTCCCTCTTCACAACACTGGAGAGTTGCTTTTACTTTGTTGCCACAGCTTGTGTTAATTTTTCACAGCCGTCTGTGCCACCAGTCACACTGATTTACTTAAGAGACAGAACAACTGGTATCCTAGCAACAGAGGCAGATATCTGTACTTTGTTTGTTCTGTCACACAGTGTGCATGGATAGTGTGTGTGTGTGTGCGTGTGTGTGTGTGTGTGTGTGCGTGCATTTCTACAATGAGCATGTTCTTGTGTGTGTGTGTGTGTGTGAGAGAGAGAGAGAGAGAGAGTGGGAGAGCTTCTCTATAGGAACTCTGTGTGTGTGTGTGTGTGTGTGTGTGTGTGTGTGTGTGTGTTGTGTTGCTGTTCAAATGCAAAGTGACACCTCGCCCGTACCTGTAATGGCTCTGGATTTATCGGCATGTGGGAGAAAGCTTGTTTACATAGTGCCCTCCTCTGTTCCCAATGACCATGATAATGGTGTCAGACAGGGCTTAGCGAGCCCATTCCTCCGTCCCACCGCGCTTGATAATGTTTACACACTACGTTTGAAACAGTCTCTGCATGCCAAGTCCGTTGTAGTCTTACATCAAACCCGACTGACCCTTTCATTGAAAATCTCTCTACATTCCCAGTGCGGTCGATTTTGAATCCACCGAGCGAAATTTTCAAAATCTAATTTAAAACAACTGGATCTAATAAAGTGTAGAAGAATAGATGGAGGGGATCCAGCAGTCCCTGTGTTTTTCTTTGAGACTAATCTAATTACGGATGGAACCTCGTCCTCAGAACGGCCCATGATGTAGATAGTGTAGTGTTGATATTTATCCACACAGGGGGATTTGTATGAATGAATTTGCACCAATCAGAGCACTTCAGAGACGTAAGACGAGTGCCTCTCCTTATTGGAAAAACGCTCTTGACTTTAGCCACATGGGCACGGAGTGACTTAGGAGCACACAAGGAAACATCTGCATCAAGCATCTGCCGGCCATGTGTTTCATATGGATACAATAGTTGTGGCACATTCATATCCAGAAGTGAAACCACACGAAACAGGGTAATGGGAGTCTCTGTCATTCATTCTACATTCCCCCACTAAAAAACAATCTTTTACAACTCTTGTCAGAAGAAGAGAAGTGGTGCACATTAGTGTGACTGCATAACTCATAGTCTGCACTAAGACACCAGGAGAAGCTGCAGCCACGGTCTTTTTTTTTTGACTCAAGGACTGAGTGGAACTTAGGTAATGACATTTCACGGCCCTGTGAGAGAGTTACTGTGTGGGGAGTCTGACGCTGAGGCTCTCCAGTGTGTTATGTGTCTCTGGGAAAAGTGTGGCTATCCAGAGCCAAACGCCTGTTGTTAATTGTGTTCGGTGTTACTCTGTGTCGACCCCCTAAATGTCTTGTTGAGCTCGAAATGGTTGTGGTAACAGAGAGGCCATGTGTGGAATGTTCAAATATGAAAATGAAGTTTTACACACTTGCAAACCAACGCCTTATGTCAACAGAGTCACTGTGATGTTGTGTCCGTGGGCAAAACATGGAGGTCTGTCACCAAGCATTTATATACAGCTGGAAAATGGCATGTCCATGACTAGGGCTCAACGATTTTGAATAAATATCTAATTGAGATTATTTTGGACAGGAATTGCGATTGCGAACGGCCATTTTTGCATTTTTACATTTGAAAGACATATTTAAAATGATTACTGTGTGTTCTGTGTGCAGATCTGTGAGAAACAAAGATGTCCTCCTCAGTCTGTAGATGCACATGTGTATACATCAAGACAGTAATTCATGGAAAATGATATTTTGGACACACATTTTGGCTCTAACAAATACTGAAAAAATGTTTTCGATTAATTGCTCAGCCCTATCCTCAGTAGATTATAGCTGCAACTATCGATTATTTTCATAATCGATTAATCTGTCGTTTATTTTCTCGATTAATTGGTTGGTCCAATATCAGAAAACCTTAAAAAAATGTTGATCGGTGTTCATCAAACCTGGAAATGATGATGTTCTCAAACCACAAACCAAAATGATTAACTTTTAATGACTTCTTTTTATCCAGAGCAATGAAATAAAGAAAATATTCATATTTAAGAAGCTTCAAGGAACGGAAATCTCAATGAAGTTTTAATCATCGATTCATCGATTAATTTTTTCAGCTCTGCAGTAGATACAAGCTGAATTCATCTTCAAATATCAAATCTTCACATCGAGGTTCGATCCAGATATTTCTTTGAAAACACGAGGTGGGTTTTTCCATCGGCCTGTTATCGTGCATGTTTGTGCATAAAAAAACATCTGAGTTGAAACACAGAACATTCTGAAAAGTCTTGATATCGCATTGAAGTTTTTACCCTTGAGGGAGGAGGAGGAGGAGGAGGAGGAGGAAAGGTTTGCATATCAATAAAGGGTAAATGCAAATGGAGTGCAATGGAAATTCGGCGAATAAATAAAAGAGTTGCATTTAGAAATCACGTGACTGAAATGTCCCTTGTTTTTCCATTTGACTGCACAAGAAAAGTAATGGAAAACGCTGGATGAGAGGAGGTTTGTGTGGACGCAGCAATGGAACGCTACCATGTTTGTATGAGCGGCTTGTGGCTCTCTCATTCTTCTGTGGTGACGTGGACCTCTGCGACGCCGCTGCGTCTCCCCTCGTGGAATCTTTGAAAATTTCTTTACAAGTTGTTACCTTTTGAATGAAAACCTTGCGATGGCGTATTCAATGACTCTCAGTTAATAGATGTATTTACTTATGTTTTCTTTGAATACGAGCAGAATAACGTGTTTCTGAGGAAACTAGAATGATTTTGTTGTGCGCGTGTGTCTGTGTGAGAGACGGCGAGAGAGACACGGGGCAAAGGGCAAACAGCAAATAGTCTGCAAAGACCCAACGACTCGAAACACTGAGTTATAGATTTGTTTTGAGAGCTGTAAGAGAAGAATCTTGGATGAAATTGAATATTGGCAGTGCTTTTCCCATGTGTTAACTGCAAAAAAATGTACAGGGCTAATGTATATTGTTTAACCATATAAACTACTATGTAAATTTAAGCCTTATATAGGTAACGCTTGAAAACTGTGACAAACGCATCCAGAAACATGCTGTGCAGGTATGGTATGTCTCTCTCTCTCTCTCTGTAAAACATTCATCTCGCCGTAATAAGAGCTTTGATGTGGGATCAGCTGTGCGGCACGAATCAGCACACAGGCGCGGCGATGAAAGTCTCCGGTCCTCAAACTGAGCCGGGTTCCTCCTTTTTTTTTTTTAAAGATAATTTTCCGATAAAGATGTTAACACAGCTGGAAAACAGCTCGCAGGCATCTCTGCTCACTCAGACCAATCGGCTCCAAACCCCGCCCCCCCCCCCCGCGCACTACGTTTTGTCCTCATAATTGAAACTGTGTGAAGAAATGTGATTTCTGATAAGGTTAATCTTCTCCGTGATTAAGCTCCTATAATCTCGCAGATTTAAGGGATCACATGTATGATGCCTGCGATAACGGGCAGGGAACAGATTGAAGCCTACTTTTTTTTGTGGTGGGGGGAGAACGCGACAGACAGACACACACACACACACACACACACACACACACACACACCCACACATACATTTTACAAACATTTGCTCACTTAAAATGTAGCGGGGCACACCTAGCAGGATTGCTCACATCTGTTCTTGTTAAATTGCATAGAAGAATATTGATCTGGTGCTGGGGCCACATTCCTTTGCAATTTACTGCTGCAGGAGGAAAGGCAGAGGGTGTGGGGTTTTTAAAGAGGATCACTAGTTCAGGTAGTTAAATGCCCGCGGTGTCTTTTTTTTCCTCCTCCTTTAAATCTACCGGGAGGGGGGTATATGCGAAGGGAATTCAAATGAGAGCAGCCTCCGCAGCCTCCTCTGTAGTCCAGTCACCAATGAACGCGAGCTCTGCTTGATTTAAGGCAGATTGTGCGAGGGCTGAATCGTCTGCAGATGGGTGGAAGGTCTGCAGTTTCATAACCTCACAGCTTATATATATATAGATTATCTGAGGTAAGAGTGTTATAAATTACGCATGTGTGCTTTCTTTTAGGCTGACCCGGGTAACCCCAACCGGCTGGTGTAATGGGAGAGCCTGCATGGTCGATCCGATGGTTTCAATTAAGTAATGTTGGCCCGGTGATGTCATTCTCCTATACCTCAGAGTTCACTTCTGATTTCTGAGCAGGACCAGTGCACGAGATTGCTGCTTTGTTTGTCTGAGTGTTGAGTTGATGGTCACAGTAAGAAAAAGTGTCTGAAGCATTGCTTTATCTTATTTAATTATTAGTTATTCATGAAATGGATGCATCAGAGTCATTTATAAAGCGAAGAGGCCAAAAGAAGTTGCCTTTTTCTCTGCTTTTATATCATTTCAAACAAATGTTTTCGTCCTGTTGATGGGCAGTGTCTGCTATTTTCTGTCAAAAAAAGTCCTTATTTTTATATAGCCTTCATATTATAAACTGTAAATATGTCAGTAGTGGGAATTTCTCCACAAACAACATCCATTTATCCACATTTTAAAAGTTAAGGCTTCCTAGCTATTTATTCAAAGGAACCATGCAAATTTTGATCCCCGTTTTGCCATTTTCTTCGGATTCGTCACGCACCCCCCTCCCCACAACAGTTCTCGCGGGTCGCATCGTGCTGTCGTTTTTGTTGTTGTTTTTCCCCCCGGTTCACAGACACCACCAAAGGAACCCAAAAAACTCCAAAAAATCTGGGAAAACGGGAGGAAAATGTCTTGTATGTATTATACTGTGATATGTTTTTGGCCAAATTAGCACACAAGTCAAAAACAAACTAAGGAAACAAAAAACTTGACCCGAGAATCAAAATATTTGATAAATATTCAGGATGCAAGTCTTTGTTTTGTCTTCCATCACACCCAAGATAAAGATGAATGTGGAGCAACACGCGGCTTTTTGACAAACACTGAATATTATCAGGGAGTTCAGGAGCCAGAGGTCCCACTTCTCCAGTGTGCGCTTGGCACTGGTCATAAATCAGTGGACCCCTCTGCCCAGTTGGGGTCTGATAGTAGCAGGAAACAGTTGCTTCCTTAAATTATCTTCAGTCTTTTCATCTGACGCAGAGAGAACAAACTCTGTCTCTGCTGCCAACAGCTACACTTCAGAACACAGCAGCAGCAATTTATCGCAAGGATTTTGGTAAAAAAAGAAAATAGTTTTAGGGAAAGTGATACAAATGTGAGAAGTTGACATGCAGACGAGGGAAAAGTGCAAAGTTTTCACCGGTTATTGCATTTCTTTTTGCTGTATTGAATTTTCTCAAGGTTAATTCAAAACAAGTTGTTTACTTCTCAAAAATACTCAAAGCCTAATTGACACCTTTTGCTGAAAAGAAAATATGTAACAGAAAAAAACTTCACAGCTTCATTTTACGTCTGCAAACAAACACACTCCTCGGGTGGAAAAATCACTATGTTGCTGTGAAATGCAAGACGGCCTTATCAGAAGAGAGTATTCCCAGAGAGAATGTTGTTAGCGGAGCGATGCATGGTCATGAGTGGAAGTGGTTCCTAGAAGATCAAGGTGTCAGATAATGTATCCGTTGCCCAAGTTGCCCCCATTGCAGAGATGTGGGAACTCTTGAGCAGACACGTCTTCACACAGGTGAGACCTGCTGAGGTATATCGAAATTATGAGATAAAAAGTCGAAATTATGAGATAAAAAGTCATAGTTATGAGATAAAAAAATCACAGTTATGAGATAAAAAGTGATAATTATGAGATGAAAAGTCATAATTATGAGATGAAAAGTCAAAATTATGAGATGAAAAGTCGAAATTATCAGATGAAAAATCGAAATTATGAGATAAAAAGTCCCAATTATGAGATTTAAATTCATGATTATGAGATTTAAAAAGTCATAATTATGAGGTAAGAAGTGCGCATGCACCTCAACGTCGCTTGTCTGCTGTGATTTCGACTTTTTTATCTCATAATTTTGACTTTTAGCTCACAATTTTGACTTTTTATCTAATAATTTCGACTTTTTATCTCATAATTACGACTTTGAGGATATTTTTATTATCAAGGCTAACTTTTACCTCTTTTTTATGGCAGAAATGGTTTCCCTACTTTAGGGCTAGAACTAGGCATATACGTAGTTGTGGTGGTTAAGCTTAGGGTATGGTGCTAAGGAATGTATTATGTCTGAATGTCCTCACTTGAATGCTGTAGAAGAATGTTTTTCTTAGCATAGACGCACAGTAAGCCAAATCTCGCAGCCAGGAAGCCTCATTCTCTGCTGCTGAGGTAACTCACTCGGTACAAAAACAGAGCTAGGAGGCAAAGTTGGACCACACAGACGACCAGAGAGTGTGAAAATGTGGTAATAAAAAGTCCCATCTTGGTATATTTTTACCAAGCGTCACGGTTTCCTTTGTGTTCAGGTGGTTTTTAGGCACCCCTTTCAGCAGGTGTGCGACTTGTAGTGCTCGTTAATTGCATCTTTGATTGTTAACTGAAATATGTTGTAATGAGTCTCATGTGTCTGCGCGAGTGACAGAGGAAGAGACAGAAATGTTGGAGTGAATCAAAGCTGCACTACTCGCGTTTAGATGATGTGGTCCATAAAATGTCAGAACACGTTACAAAACATGTAGATCAGTGTTTGTCAGAACCTGGAATTGTCTTGTTTGGTCCACAAACCAAAATTATTCCGTTTTTAATGATTTCTTTGTTATATGGAGCAAAGAAGCAAAGAAAATATTGACATTTAAGAAGCTGAAATCTTGTTTTTATAATGAAAAAAGCTTCAAACCAACTCAACGATTAGCAAAGAAGTTTAGTAATCGATTAATAGTGGATTAATCGAGTAATTGTTTGCTAGTAGAGACAAGGTATAGTTTACTGTAGAAATAATGTGTCCTACTTTCCCCACTTCCACTGTGCGAGCTCACTTCTGCTGTCCCCTCCTAACTACATGTAAACACAAATTATACTGTTTCATCTATACTGCATTTGAAAATATCTCGGTGCAAGGACTTGAGAGAGAGACATGTGACTGATGGGACAGCTGGCATTCATGGTATGTGATGTCTCATCGGTGACAGACGGCGGTATCATCAGGCTATGTCAGCACAGGTCACACGTTGATGTCTTTGCGTTATCCAGTGTGAGCTGAAGAGTTTGCGGTTACGACAACACGGAGGAATGTGTGGACACGTCTTCAGCCTCCCTTTCTGCGTTCACAGGCACTAAATGAAAAGAAAACAGAGTCTGTCATCACACTGTTACATGAATGTTTGATTAAAAACAAACACGGTTAACCTTTTTTGTGTCGCTGATGGAAGACTTTAAGGAAAGCGGGATTTAGATTTTGTTTTGCACACAGCTTTTCCAATATTTTCAGACTAATCATGTTCATTTTCCCACGAGCAGTGACATCGCCTGTGATTTTTTTCTCCAAAAGGTCAGTTTCTGTCGGGCAATCGGTTAAAATCCATGGAAACCAAACACGCTTTTACAAAACCAAATGACACACCTGTCGATTCCAGTCAGCGCTGAGAAAGTGATCAGTGCTTGATTAGATGTAATGTTCCCCGTATTGATTCCACTTTGCACCAGAAGCGCTCAATCACCCGCCGAGGTTAACCGTTATCACAGAGTGAGTTGAAGCCTTGAACAACAAGAATGACGGGCTGGAATAAAAAAAACTGCCCTGTGATCCTTGGCTGCATCGATGTTTTCCCACTTCTGCCATTGTGCTGCTGATATATCCATCAGAAGGGCTGTCATTTTTTCACCCCCCCGTCATTTCCTGTGTTGAAGATGATATTTTTTATTTTTTATTCTCGAGTGCCTCACAGGCAACTTTGACACAGAAATCTCACTGATGGTATCGTTTGTCAAGGAATTGCAAAAGAAAATCTAACTCGGAAAGAAAAAAAAGTATTTTTATGATGTCATGATGCCCCTGAAAGGAAAGATTAACAGACCATATTTCACTGCAGCTCAGGCGTTTACTTTCTTTTTTTTTCCCGGGAAACTTGGTGTCACACTGACAGGTGTGAAATGAAAAGTTCACTTCAAACATGACAGCTCTGGTCTGAACACCTTCCCACCCACGTAATGACATAATGATTTATCACACGGTTGTTCTTGAAGTTTAGAAAACAAGTCTCTTTGCCTTTTGCTTGAAATGAACCTGTTGGCTGCTTCAGTGTTAAAAACCGCATGTTCTTTAACAAGTGGAAAAACAAATCTGTGAATCCACGATGAGATCATCCATGTTTTCACTTCAGTCAAACTGAATGTTTTCGAGTGTGTTCTTAAAGCTGCAGTGTGTCATTTGTTTCTGCCTCTACTGTATAGTTGGACTTCATAACCAGACACAATTATTTATATACAGTGCCCTCCTATAGTATTAGAACAGTGAAGCCAATTCCTTTATTTAGCAAAACTGCCGGGATTCACATATGAAACTTTTCATGGACGCTTCAGAACGACTACAGACCAGTGGCCTGAAGACTCTGGAGCAGCTACTTCTACGGGAACTCAGAATTCAAGTGTGACACGCAATGGACCTCCTCCAATTTGCGTACAAGGAACATCTGGGTGTAGAGGATGCAGTCCTCTACGTGCACAACCGTGTCTACTCCCATCTGGATGATTCTGGCAGGTACAGTATGCGAGGATTTCCTTCAGTGTCTGCAGTGAGATGCTCCACATCTTCTGTCGGTCAGTGGTGGCGAGCATACTCTTTGATGCTGCTGTCTGCTGGGGAGGCAGCTTTTGAAAAGGGACAGGAAGAGACAGGAGTCACTTAGTACTGTGGTGGAGAAGATGCAGGCAGTGCTGGAGAATAAAGAGCAGCCTCTCCACAGCATCCTGGCTGGTCAGGAAAGAGCTGCTGTGGACGACTCATTTCACTGTGCTGCAGAACAGAGAGGCTTATATGTCCTTATAACCTCAGTGTGTAACATCAGTCTTTTATCCTTTTACTTTTTCTATTTATTATGACCTGACTTGATTGCACTACTATTTACATTACACTGTCTGTTATGTCTTTACTTGTTTATTTATTGTATCTACTCCGTCTTGTCTATTTTGAGAGTTGCTGGACGACTGAAGTCCCCAAAGAGGATTAACGTCCTATCTTATTTCAGGTCTGTTTCAAATGATTTAAAGGGGAAAAAATGTTTCCTGAAACATGCTTCCTCTGGGTTGAGATTTATACAGCAAAGTATATCATGTCCTAAAGTGTATAAGAGTGTATAGACATTAAAGATAACAGAGAAAAAGCTTAGAGCAACTCGACACTTGTAAGCCGATTTTGTAAAAACTCCTGATCGCGCAGTCCCCGGGACCTCTCTCAGACCTCATCAGCCCAGACACACGGAGCATGACAACAGCGCTTCTTCAGACGCTCTGTATGTGTCCTATAAGGAGAGGCCGGTCACCTCATCCGAGGGATTAGAGCAAGCTGCAGAAGCAGAACTGGACTCGAGAAAAGGGCTCATTTCTGTCAGTATGGTTTACTGCAGCTTACGGAGAGAGAGAAAAAATGTAAATAAATGAAACCCTGTGTGATGTTGTCCACCAGGCTACCGTTTGGCTTGTTCCATGGTTTTACCCCGCACAGGTGGGTGGTGGTGCAGCATTCTTTCTTCATTTTTCCCCTCTGGTGAACTTTAGGTTGTTACTGTTTTGTATGGCAGAGCCCCAGCCAAACCACCATGGCTCAGACGGTGGGGGGGTGCAATCCTTCACACCAGCATCCAGGGATTTGCAGAAAAGTTGCATCGTGGGGGGGCGGGGGGTGTTGACTGATGAGTTTCGTTTCATAGATGGATATGTGGAGTAGGATCAAAGGGGGGGATTTTTGGCTGAGCTATGGTTTTCACAGCAGTGTGCCGCTTGGTTTTCTCACTGTTTTTTGTCTTCATTTTTTTTCCCCCTTATCTCTTCTTCAAACTCTGAGTCTTTGTGATCCCTCCTTCAATCCCCCACTCTTTCATCTGAGTTATTGTCCTTTTCTTTTTTGCTCCCATCATCTATGTGGGAGGCGGCGGTGTGGGGCCTTTTGTTTGGATCCTCCCGCTGTAGACTTGTCCATGGGCATCAAATCAGCTTTACCCAATTTTGCTGACAGCTCACTCTGAACTGTCAACAGTTGCTTTTCCTCTTATCTGCCACCGTGTTCAGCAATTACTCTCATCATCGCCCTTCAATCATCCTCCCTGTTTTGACCGTTCAATCTGTCTTTTCGTCAAAATGCCTGGCAAACGAGAGCACAGTGATTTCCACAGTATTACAGGCCGAATCCGAGTGGAACTGTACTCAGAAAAACAGGACGGAGAAACACATTTCCAGATATCAATTCACTGCTTCTGCAGCCAAATAACTACAAAATAGCGGGTTGTGTGCAAATTGCAGTTTTCACATGCAATGGCAAACACATTTAACTACTCGAGCAATCAGCATGTGCTGTACCTGTGGATTCTGTTCACAGCTTTCAAACGAGCTGTCTCCGTTGGTGTGAGGTGACATCACTTCGCACTGGGGATAAAATGGCATCTGCCTTTGTTGAGCAGTGGACAATGGGCAAGAGAAAGCAAATCAGTGGTTTATTCTCCCCTCAGGAACTTTCTCAACCATTACCAGCGAAACCGTTGCTGCCATGAAAGCCCAGGCTTATGGAGGAAGAACTGCAAGACATGAGTTGCTATTTTAAGACGGAGGCTCATCTGTAGCTGAAATGGTGCATAATTGCACAGTAGGGAGTGTTGTATACCAAAGAGAGGAGCACAGGGATAATCTGAGACATTTTTCTTTTGTAACTCTTTGTTGTGCAGAACCTGTATACAGTATATATATATATATATATATATATATATGTGCCATCAGCATATCTGCAACATTTACCTCAATTACACAATTATTGATAATACAGTTGTTGTGTCTTTCTGTTCTCTACAGTGCTCTACAGTCACTTTTTGTTTTTGTTGTGATCCAAACACAAACTGTACGACATGGATTTCTATCGTCTCGCTCTTTGTTAACGTTAGAATCGGGTTTTAATGGTTGAAAGTTGATGGCGCTTTTCACACGTCTTCGTCAGCCAATAATTTCTACATGCTGTGTAATTCATTATACTGAACTATGCATTATACCAGCATTTCCACATGATCACAGACTATCATGACCCAAATAACAAGACCAATAGGTTTGTCTATTTGTACTGCTACCAATTCAAAGCTACTAACATTGGGTTAAGAACTGTGAAACCTAGACCGGATAGTGGTGACCAATCATCCTAAAGGGGGAAATGTGGTAGAAAAATGCTTTTGGAGTTCTCCTTTGGTGAAATCAAAATAAGAGCACACAATGGGAAGATAGCTCAAGGGACTGGGACTCAACAGTTGTCTAGCCTTAAGAAAACTTATATCATTGAGGCTAATGGGGGGTTAAAGGGTCTCAATGATGGTCTGATGAGTCCAGATTTACCCCCGTTCTTCTTACCCTGAGTGATCTGCGCATCAGGGTATGAAGAAAGCCAGATGAAGTGACTGAGTCAATGACCAGGTTTTTCCCGTCTATAGATGAAATGTTTCCTTCCCCGACGGCACAGGCATTTTCCAAGTTGACAATACAAGGATTTAACGGGCTCCGATTGTGAAAGAGTGGTTCGGGGAGCGTGAGATGTCATTGTCACACATGGATTGGCGACCACATTGCCCAGACTTTTACCCCGTTGAGAATATTTGGGATGTGCTGGAAAAGATTTATGCAGTGGATGGAAATAAATGTGACGCCCAATAAGCTTGTGTACGGGGTAAAGGTAGAGGAAATTAAAACTATTGTTGTTCTATTACAACAATGACATTGTGTTTGTCTCAGTAATGTGTTCCTAATCAACTGGCACTTCAGTGCGTACTCGAGGCCGTGTCATTCGGCTTGAGAAACAAGAAAAGGTGTGTAAACATGGGGAAGAATCAACAAAAAGAACCACTTTTGGAAAGTGAGCTGCGTGTGTTCTACAATAAAGTAAGTAAGTTTCAACAGGCTGAAGTGTAACCACGGAATGGCACAGCAATGCAGTGCTCTCTCTCTGTAGATGTAGCCATTTCCTCACTTGGAAGATAAAGGGATGATAGATCGTTTTGAGATGGCCGTGTTTTAGATAGATGTGGTTATGTGGCTACGCAAACAGGAGGGAGTCCTTTTCTCCACAGTGGGAGCAGACTCTCACTGTGATTAATACCCACATACCCTTATGTCTTCATTTGCTGGATATATA
Source organism: Solea solea (assembly GCF_958295425.1). NCBI lineage: Eukaryota > Metazoa > Chordata > Actinopteri > Pleuronectiformes > Soleidae > Solea > Solea solea. The sequence continues at coordinate 22,491,521 of NC_081147.1, forward strand.
TATATATATATATATATATATATATCTTTGCTGGACCATCATTTGCGTTTACATTGGGGCATGTCATGGTTGAATAGTGCACAGTGATGCCATGTCTGTTTACTGTGTATGCCGATATAAAACAACTCTTTATGCACAGGAGGGCACGGCTTGTGTGTGTTTTTTTTTTACGAGCTGCACTGCTTGTGTCTGTGATTAAGGACGTGTTAGACTATAAACTTTTACAGCACATGAATAATGGCCGGCTGTTTTCAGCGATATGACATCTCACCGTTAAGAGTAAGCTTGGCCACTGGCATGACGTTGGGATTGTTTGCAGCAGCATCAGGACAAATGAAAGGCTACAGGAAGTGTGGAGGAATTTTAAAAACAATTCTGTGGATTTCACAGGACATCAAAGGCCATTTTCCACAATAATTGCTTGTAACTGACAGACATCAAACTGATTCTAATCCTCACCGTCAAGTTTCCCCATAGGATTGTAAAAGAGACACGAGATCTGTTTAGTCTGGTCCACAGAACAGCAATGCTGCTCAATATGACCATCATTTGTCATTTTAATGAAGGAAAACATTCCTTCAAAATGATGCACGAGAGCTGCAGCTTTTCTTATCACCAGCACAGAAGAATAGCACTTCTAACAAACTGCAAGTTTTCCTCAATAGTCTTTGGCACTCGATTCATTTGGCAGCTCTTTTCATGTTTGCTCATTATCCTCTTTCAAACTGTTGACAAAATGTATCTCTGTTTAGTAATGTAATCTATGTTAAGACTGTCCAATACTACATACACAAACAACAATGACAATTTTTAGCAAAATATTTGGTCTCGAGATCTCTTGAGTCTTTGAAGCCTCTTTCAACTGTGGATTTTTCTCTCATTTCTAAACATTTTATCATAATTTCTCTGATTGTGGCTCGACTGTGATGTGGAAAACAACCGCTTTCCTCCTTGAAAGTGTGAATCGAGCTGCATACGGACTGGAACTGTGGACTGTTTCATTCATCTGAACTTTGATGTACTGAGTTTGCCAGTCGTGGAAATATTAAGATAAGATAAGGGAAAATTTACATTGTTACAGCAGCAAGACCGTAAAGATAAAGATAATAAATAATAAACATGCTTTACCAAAAAAGTTAAAAAATTACAATATAAAAAGATATTAACACTATAAAAAATGAGTTAAAATAGAACGTAGAATGTACATTATAGACAGTTATCAGAATATACACAGTATGGACTTGATAAAACTTGATAACATTGATTATTCAGGTTCCTCCAGCTGCTGTGGCATGTCTTGAACAAGATGCAGCTGTTCTGTGTGAAAGAAACATGAGGCACAATGCAAATTCTGCCAGGTGTCGCTAATGTATCATGGGTCTATCCCAACTGTGGTCGCCACACTTATTTCAGAGCTCCATCTCTTTTTGAAAACAGATTAAATAGACATGATAATTGAACAGTCATTGTTTTTTCCTATCTGCTCCCTCTTTACTCCACATTTGATGTTCCAAACCTGACATACAGCACCAATTTCTCAATAAAACTCCGGGCAAAACAATGAAGTAATTTGAATTGATTAAGTCACAGTGGATGACAGCAGTCGTCAGTTATAAACAATAGTTTATAATATAAACAAAAGTCCTGTTTGGAGAAAATGAGCTTCAGCTCTTATCTCGGGACCTCCGAAGTAAAGTCCCTTTTTAGTGGTGAAGACTGGAACCAATTAGAGCTGAAACGATTAATCGATTATTAATCGATTACTAAATTAATCGACATCTATTTTGATAATCGATTAATCAGTTTGAAGCTTTATTCATGATTAAAACAAGATTTCTGATTCTTAAAGGGGGGGATTTTCTTAATTTCTTTGCTCTGGATAACAAATTAATCATTAAAAGTCAATCATTTTGGTTTGTGGACAAAACAAGACATTTGAGAACATCATCATTTCCAGGTTTGATGAACACCGATCAACATTTTTTATGGTTTTCTGATATTTTATGGACCAAACGATTCATCGATTAATCGAGAAAATAATCAACAGATTAATCGATTATGAAAATAATCGTTAGTTGCAGCTCTAGAACCAATATATAATGTGATGAAATGAATCACGGGAAGAACAGAGTTTGAGTGGAGAGGAAAGACGGCACCTCCACTTGACAAATGAATCACTCGCCTCAGGCTATTGAATAGAAACACGGCAATTAAAGCTCTTTACATTTAACCACTGAGATGTTTTACACAGACAGCAGATTCTCTGAGGTGGTTAGACAGTGCAACAGATGATTTGTTTTAGATTATTTAGTCATCATTTTATGCTTTTGTTTGGTGAGAGTAGAGCAAGGACATGATATTATTGGGGTTTAGTTTAATTGGATTCAAACCTTGAATGTCAATGCTTGGACATCTTAGCTCGAATATTTGAGAATTAAATGCATAATAATGAGACAGTTGTTTAATTCATTAATTAATTGTGGTTATTATTATTATTATTATTTGGTGAACTAAATAATAATAATGTAGCAGGTTATAGAAGCAAAAAGAGTGCTTTACGAAGTACTAAAGATGTTTTGTGGTGAAGGGGTTGAATCATTTTGAGACTGCAACAGTCACCAAAAGTGGCATTTTGGGTTGAATTTGGAGAAAACACTTTTGTGTTATTAGTTGTGTTGAGCTATTGAAATAGTTCTTGTTTGGTTTGTTTCTTGCAAACAGCTGCTAGTTTGTACATTTTGCCAATGAACCTAAATTGCAGTGGGGGGGGGGGTTGAATACTTTTGATCGCAAATGTATTTGCTTTTGCATTTGTGAGACGCCACTGTGCAGCGGAAACAACCAGAATAAACAAGAACATTGAGGATAAAACTGAAATGCATCTTATTTAAAACTTTTAAGAGGCAAATTGTGCAACTCAATAAACATGATGCAATAAATATGTCACCACTCCATGTGAAGACTGTTTCACCACACATGCTCATTTGTCTTCCCATAGAGACGTTAGCAAGCAGGTTGCAGACAAGCTGCAGTACTTCTGCAGTGCATCGCCTGGGACGCTGCCATCTGTTTGTGTATACAAGCTTGTATCTCATTGCTACACGACAAACAACTGCCCAAGAGACTTTGTTATAATCAGTGTACATGCGAACTAAAAGTGAGAGGAAAACAACTTTTTTTTGTCAACTGGTGCAGTAACTGTCAGCCTCGTCGTCCACCTCTGAAATAACTCTTTGGGTTTGTCTTCTTAAGATTAAATTGCTTCAAAAATATGGATTTAATATGCTTTGATGCTGCGCTGTTTTAAATACTGTGGCTTTTATCTGTCAGATCTCTCTGTCCCTCTCTGTCGTGAGTCTGATATCATTAATTTCCTTATTCCAGTAATTTCACTTCCTGCATCCCACATGTCTTACTCAAAAAAAAGACTGCTCTCTATAAAAAGCTGTAATATCCATCTGCTGTCATGAAGTCACAGTCATTCATTCATTCATCCCTAATCTGTATGTAGCTGTTCTTCCTCCTCATATTGTGAACTAGACTAATCTCAAAATTCAGCTCTCTGGACGTGCGTCAGTGCTTGTTTGTGTGGGTTCTTTAGTGTTTATGTGTCTTTTATATCTATCTATATATATATATTTTTTTATTTCTTACTGATTTATTGAAATTAGTGTGAACACCTTGACTTGAGGTTTTCAGAACATTATGGTACAGATTCATCTCATGCTTTAGCAATAATTTTAAATGTTGATCCTCTCTGATTTGGCATGCGTACTACTCATTACATAACTCCTAGACCGTCTGTGATTGTGAGTGGCGATCTGTCCAGGGTCTGACCCCCGCCTTCTGCCCTATGTCAGCTGAAATTCACCAGCGCGTCACACGTTTGTGACGCCAGCTTCTCAGTACAGTAATTCCTAAACAGTTGAATAACTGCCAGATATTGAAAGTGAAAGTTATCTTGGAAAAAGGGGCAGAAGCACTCACTCACTCATTGAACATTTTTTGACCATTCTACAGCCATCAAATCAAAATACATACATCATACTGTACAATAAAAAGAACACCGGTACTCTTCTGTGCATCAGTGCTCTAAATGCATTGATTTGGAGTATTTGAGGCATCAAGAACTACACGTGAGACCACATACAGGTCTGAATGAATACACTTTAATCAGGTCAAATGTAGGATTCAGCTCATTTGCATCTAAAACACTTGTTATATCTTCGCACCACCTTCATTACGGTCTTTTTATAGTAACATGTCCACTAGTCAACACCTGCTGTAATAATGAGCTCGTAACAAACAGAGAAGTGTGCTGCCTCATTAATGAAAGGCCACTGAGAGAGAGAGAGAGAGAGAGAGGGTGGACATGAAGAGTGAAAGAAGGACTCTTTTTTCTTTTTCTTTTTTCCACAGCTCTACACCCTTTTAATGATTCAAAGAAAGTCCAATACCGGGTCTTTTTATTTTATTATTTATTTTTTTAATAATAGTAATTAAAAAGAAAGTGACATTTCAAAAATTCTTCACATGCTTTTAGTTGAAGCAGGTAATGTTAGTGTGATATGTCGACATGTTTGGAAATGTATTTTTTAATCTTCAGGAAAAACCTTCTTTTTCTAAATGCACCCTCATTTTCAAATCCTAATATCACTGGTGAAGACAGTCTGTTTTTTTTTACTGTACATGTAGACGAAGCATTATGATAGTTCATTTGAGATTGACACTGTATCTTCTGGTAATTGATTGGCCTGTCAATTCACCTGTAAATAAATTGCTGTGCTACAATGATTGGTGTAATATTTGTACTGCCTGAAAACATGAATCAAGTCTGATGTCTTAGCAACTGAACAACATAAGCGAGTGGAGAATGATGGTGGAGAAAGCTGCGTTAAGAGATGCTCCATCCGCGTTCAATACGTAGACTTTGAATAAATAGAGAAATCCTGCACTTTTACCTTTTCACGGACGTCTTCAGTTAAACGCGATGTACCGCTATATGATTGACTCGCAATATATCGATTATCGCGGAATCGTCGTATCGTGATGTTATTGGTATCGTACCCTGTGATTCCTAACCTCTATTCTTTACAGTTTGTAGTCAGTAGTCATTTCAAGGCTGTCCATAGCTGTGACTCTGTGTCAATAGTGTAAGTTGGCGAAAGCTCTTGTTTGTTCTGGCTGATATGGCAGGACTCCACCAGAGGATGTTAAAGCAGTTAACTCCTATCCTGTGCATAGCTTTGCTTTGCTTCCTCTCATTTATTGCACATAATACATTTTCAAACCAAACATTTTTCTAACCTTTTCTCTTCACACAAGCTAAACGACCTTTAGTTGTTTTTGTTTTTTTTTTTGCTAAAGAAATCTTCAACCACTGATGAAGAGACGGCGGTGACATTTTGCACATTTTGTGCTGAGTTTTAGTAAAACGTAGAGACAGAGAGAGTGATGCCTCTCTCCTTTTGTCTCAGATCTCTGAGTGACTGTATTATATCTCGCACACTGTCCTTTGATGCAGTGTCACGGCGCGGCGCGGTCGAGGCCCCGTCGCCTTGCCGCGCCAAAGAGAGTGGGATCAGCGTATCAAGCGCTTCACCTCCGATGCCTCTGGACTAATGGAAACACCGCTGGCACATTATTGTATCTCATATCACCATGGTGGCAGACTGTAAACCATTAAATAAAAGTCAACGGTGTTATTTATACTCCCGAGCACTAAGAGCAAAAGCAGCAGAGGAAGCAAATGTTTTCAAGGTGCCCTTAATGGCCTCAACTCCTAACATTAAAGCCTGTGGAGGCAAGTTCGCCGCTAAGTGAATTTGTTTTCTTACACCTGCAGATGAAAAACAAATCAATCAGTGTGCTCTTTGTAACTCATCACCCAACACGTTTCCTTTGGAAGTCACAGGAAAATGCCACTGGATGAGGAACATATGAACTCATGAACATATATTATTATTATTTTCCCGTGAGATTTCATCGCTGTCATTCGTTCATCGCAAATGAAGAAGAGCTGAGTAGGTGACACATTACAGGAAGTAATTGCTCACAGAGAGAGAGAGAGAGGGAGGATAGTCATGCGCCAGGCATTTGATCTGTGCCCGTCCTGGAGTCTTGTGTTTTTCTTCCCCGTCTAACGGCATCCCATAATGTTGTTTCAGCAGTGCCTGTCTTCTCTTATCTTCTTCACTCGCTATTGATCAGACTGCAGGTCAAACTGCATTTTTTCCACTAATTGTCAGAAGTGATTCTAACTTGTTTGGAATAACAGGGGCAAAGTTTGCCAGTTCTGTACATGTAAGAAACTGGAGAATACAGCCGTGATTGACACCAGAAACACACAGAGCGACTTTTCTCTGCCTTTTCCCTTCTCCACTCTTGGTCCGGAAGTAAATGCAATTTCAAACAATAATTGTTCACATCAGATTACAACTTTACTGTAATAATCCCCATAAATGAAGGCAGAACTGGAATATTCCGCTGATTTAATCAGTCTGGTGATAGACAGAAGTTTTATTCTGATAATTAAGCATTCAAATAACATTTTTATGTCTTATTTCTATCTTTTAAAGCGTTGTAAATTCAATTCACTCGCTCCAGGACTCCACCACTCTGCCACAGACTGAGATTTCTTGAGATTAACTTGAAATTTTGGAGAAACATTTGAGCTCAAAAGCACAGGGGAACATTCCCCTGTGCTTTTGATCAATCTGTTGCAACCTTTAGTTCCTAAACCTCTGTAAAATCTGCACATTGGTGCTAATTTAACAAGCATGTGCAGATGTTTTTCCCTAAAGTGTTGAATGAATTTGACCCTGAGTCTCTTTTTGTAAGACTGTTAATGTGCTGTGAAAAATCACTACCTGTGTGTTATCTACAGCTGTGTAACAATGAGAGGCTTCCTGTAAATGCTGATTAAACTTATCTGCAAGCAGTGATAGAGATTTTTGAGAACTGAGGTACTGTTTCACACTAATCCTGCCCAGAGGGCAAAGGAAGGAATCGAGGTACCTTTTGCCAAAAACTCAGTCCAACTGAATCATCGGAGGAACAGCGTATCATAGCTGCACTCTCCCTTAGAGGAGAGCGAAAACACGTTTTAAATATATTAACATTTAAGCTTCTAGGAGCAGAACCGGCCCCGCGTTGAATGCTGTGAATAATTAACGTTTGTGTCGTTGCGTGTATCACTGAAGGACCACTCAAGTTACCACACTCGACATCTCGGAGATTCAAATTCTAATGTGCCATTTAAAAAAAATGTAGCACATTTGGGAATATTAAATAAAACAAACAAAAAAACAATAATAATTAACGCAAGATAAATAGAGTGCAAACAGTGTAGGGAGAACTAGCACCAATATCTTCATGTAATGTCAATACATGCTGTGTGAATAGTCTAATCTCCAGTTTTGGTTGGTTGCCAGTAAAGTTTTCATATCTCACGTCAGAAAATCACTATAGGATATTGGTTGATAATATGTTTTACTTTTCTTATCACATGACATGTGAAAATGGACTGTGAATTCTCAACTTTTTGTATATGTATATATATATATACATATATATATATATGTTATTTGTGATATATTCCCTTTTACATTATGTTTTAAGGTGGAGTAAAGGATATCAGCTGCAGCAGCTGTGGAATGTATGGGAGGGTTTGTTTGGTTCGTGTTGGCATGCCTTATGTCTGTGTTTTTCTTGGAGTGTGTGTGTGTGTGTGTGTGTGTGTGTGTGTGTGTGTGTGTGTGTGTGTGTGTGTGTCAGAAATGCTTTGCAGGCTGGTGGGAGTGAACGACCGGGACCTTTCAACGCGGCCCTTATCAGAGACGCGCACACATGCACAACATGGCCCTTTGATTATCGTCCTCTGCTCTTGTCGACTTGTGTTTCTTGACGCCGCTTCCTCCGTCTGTTCTCTCTGCCCCTTAATTAAAGTTTTTTTAATTTATTTTTTTATTTTTTTATTATCACAGCAATAAAGTTTACACCGTCAAACTAAACCTGCTCGTCACCTGTGACTAATCAACCACTTTATTATAGATTAGACAATGATTCATGGAGCGAGCGCCGGAGTACTTAGTGATAAAATGATCGAGATGGATGAGATTAAAATAAAGTCTGGTGCTCATGTCTTAAATGTATTTTCACACCGGATATTTTATTGTTATCCAGAGCCACATCAGACAGGTTTGAACAACAGCTCATTAAAAAGCATCCATCGTCTCTCAGCTTCTTCCTTTAGATCATCTATAATTTTCATAATTTGCACTAAAAGCAGCTTCCCCCAACATAGCATTTAAATATTGCCGTGTTGTTTACAGCTCTTGGGCTTTTCTGTTCCAGTTTTACTGCTTCATCAGAGGAGTTCACTCCATGGTCAGAATGTACACAGTCTTATCTCCACATGTTTTTTCCACAGAGAGCTCTGTGGAAATGAATTGTCTCTGTGTGAACTTGAATCACACTCGCCGCAGAGTGAACTGAGAGGGGAACGTATTTACAAGACCTGCTTATTAAAATCACCTTAGGGAGCTGCTGTTGTTCTTGGTGTAGGTGGAATCCAGAAAGCGTCGGGTGATTCATGCAGAGCCGCAGCCATTAAAACGTGTCATGGTAATTTGCTTCCTTTCGTGCCTAAGTATACGAGCCCATGGAAGATGACATGTGACTGGGGGAAGAAAAAGGGAGGTGAAGACGCTCCGGTACACCGTGGGAGTCAATTAGTCATTTCTAGTTAACGCTGTTTACGCGTTGTTGTTTATTTTTGTTGTCATTTCATGTTTGTACCATGTCGTGCTGTCACTCTTTAGTCGAAAGTCTAGATTTTGTGGGATGTAAAGTTCACGTTGGAACTGTGATTACCTTTTTTCCGATTTCATTGTAGTGCTAATTGAAATAACGCCCTGTAGAATCAAGCAGAGGGTGGATGTAAATGTGTATTCCTGCCATGTGATATGACCACTGTGAGCAGCAGCAGTCGTTTACATGCATGTTAGAAGTTTTAGTCAGACTAAGACAATCATTTGGTTTTCTTAATGCAATGGAAACACATTAGTCGAGGCATGTCCAAAGTCCGGCCCTCGGTGAGATTTTGTACAGTTTTATAATAATAATAATACTAATAATACGGTTTGGACACCCCTGCATCAGAGCTGCATCCAACGATTATTTTCTTAATTAATCGAGTAATCGCTCGGTCCATAAAATGTCAGAAAACAACAATCAGAAATCTTGTTTTTATAAAGAAAAAAGCTTCAAACTGAGGTATCGTTTCAGGTCTACCCTGCATTAGTCCAACCGTTGCGTCGTAAGATCAGGAACATTTATATTTCCAGCACAGTTTTGTTTTGGCTTTTTTAACTGAGTGAGGTGGGAATTGAAAGCGATGACACTGCAACTTTGCTTACGGTAGATATACAGTATATACAGAATGAAAACCTGCAACACATCCAGCAGGACTTCAAAGCCCTTTTAGGTAAAGACAGATTGCTGATGCGGTTTACATTTCAGTCTGAAATCCTCCCAGGATGTAATCTCGCCCATTCCGCGTCCCCGTCTTCGCCGCTCCTTGACTCCTTCACTTCCTCTGTTTAGCTACAGGCCGACTAGACGCTCGGCGTGGAGCGTCAAACGATCCAAACATCTGCCTACGTTTCTCTTCGTCTCCTCTGCCAGCGGTTTGATCCGAGCGTCCTGGGATCATGTAATCCACTCATGACAACTTAAGTCTTCCTCAGCGGTGGTATTTTGAAATATCTCTGTCAGATGAACTTTAGTTTTCACTCGGCACCATCGGTGAAGTGTTCCTTTAATAATCTTCAACAGTCAGGTGGAAGTCTGTGTTTCATGGCACAAATAAATTCAGTTTTTTAATTAAGTGTTTGCCGAGAGGGAATGAATCCATGGATCCAGCTGGACATGTGGGATGCTGAGACATTGGCAGGCACTCTTTATTTTCGGTGGTCATTCTTAGTTAAAATGCAGTTTGCATTATGGTCTATTCAGGGCTACATTTTACACTGCAAAAAAAAAAAAAGTAACAAAAAACCATCAAACACTTGAAAACAGTCAAGCACCGTGCAGTTTTCAAGTACCTGGTAAATTCCCACCTGCTGAATCCTGAATCCTGAATCCTGAATCCTTCAAAGTAATTTATCCATGGCTAAATGACTTTTTTTTATTGAATTCCACTCCTGCTTAACCCAAACAACAAAGCTTGAATGATTCATGTCACTGAATCACCTTGATGCAGTGAGTCTAAGTCAGAAAAAGACCAGTCTATGGAGGTTTTTCATCTCGCATTCCGGGATTATTGTACATGTGGTATGACTGGAGGATTACCAGCATGGGAAATTGGGTTTAACTCTGGAAGGAGAATTAGTGGCGAATTCAATGTCAAGTATGGATTTAGGCAAAAGCAAGACAGACTTAAAATGTTCCATGTGGTACGAGTTGCTGTGGACGTGCAGTTTTATTGACGTATCAAACGGTTTTTTACCACTCTATAAATATAGTACCACTTTAACTGTGCGACAGTGCTAATAGCCGTCATCACTACTGCCCTGCAGCGTCTGCGGTTCAATCTTTTGCCTCTAAAACATGTTGCTAATTTCCCTGTGCTTCTCTTCTCTGCTGTGGATTAACAGCTCTGACTTGTTTACAAGAAAAGATATCCTGCCCTGGCACTGACATGGGGTCATCTCGTGCACATTCATTTTAAGTTAGATTCTCCCTTTTTTTATTTTTTTTATATATCGTTTCTGAGTGGTTTCGGTAATGAAGGTCACCCTGCGATCAAAGCACTTCACAGTGAACACACTAAACAGTTGGATAAAAGAAAGCGGGGCTCTTCACCGTCTTCAGCTTTCCTGTCCATACAGAGTTCAAACTCAAAATCACCTACTAACAGCCACTCAGATTCAGGTCCTCGCTCTGTGGGGGGGGAAAGGTAATCTGGAGCCCCATCAGCCAAAAACACCAAACCTCTTATCACAAAGCAGTAGTGACCGGTTTCTAAAATCTGTCAGTCGCACAGAATCTGTCCGCAAACAGCTCAGCGGATCAATACGGCGCCACCATTAGTGCATATGGAATGGGTCTGACTGCTCGCTGAATATCTGCATGATACTCTTATCTCCGCCATCCGCACGACACAGCTTTTCACAGCTTCTAGGCGACATCATGACAAACTGTGAATCATGACACATTTTTTTGCAAATTTAACGAGCTACATTTTTTTTTTTTAATCTAAATATACTATCCTTTTAATTTCCGTGACAGGCAATCAATTTGATTACTATTTGAATCTGAAAGGTGTTACACTTGTTATCTTAGTTGAATTATGATATATAGTTGCTTTCCAACAGCAATTTAAACAATGTAACGCTTGACATCATCTGGATCCTTTAAGACCTTTTACACTTCGCTTTAATCAGTTCGTTACACTTTCACTGTGTTCCTGATAATTTATAATCTGAAAAGATCAGCCAACCTTTCTTAAGAAGGTTAATGTCCCACAAGGCTCCTGCTATGAGCCTCTGTTTTTTTTCATTTTTTTATCTGCTTCTATGAGGTCACAGTGTTGGTAAATACAGCATTGGTTATTTAGAACATGTCAGTTTCTTGACACTTAGTCCAGTGGAGTGCTGTACTCTCACGACTGCAGACAGTTAGACAGCGACTCTTCACACTCTCGTCGTCTCTCCAGGCAATAAATATATTCATCACAGGGCTCGGTCATGCTTTCCACATCTGCAGAGGCCCCCTGGGGACCCTCGTGATGTAAATGTCATCATCCACCCGCATCAGCTGTTGGTCCACGTGGACGCAGAGCACCTCTAAAAGAGACAACAAAGAAGAGGGTAACCATGGAAACGTGTTTGAGGTCATATGAGGAAGTGTGCCTGTACCCACACATGAAAAACAAGTGCGTGAACGTCTTGTGAGAAACTGCTGCTGCTATAATGGAATAGAAGATGAAGTAGACGTTCATGGAACATTGGCTTCACTCCCGAATACTAAAAATTCCACGGCTGCTGTACTCCAGCTGACCTTTTACCTGCCTGTGTCCAAGGAGAAGCGGGGGAAAAAAACAGTGTTTCAATCACATATTGTTATCAGAGTTACCTCTGTGACTGTGTATGAATGCTTCAAACTGAATTGGTGTGAAGCCTGATGCTGTTGGCATAAATCCTCACTGGAGTCCTGTCAAAATAGTTACAGCCGTCCAATTTGGCTGTTTTCCCTCCACGGCCCAGGGAGACGCGTGTCTTACACAGATTTCTCAATAATTCCTCGTCTTACACGATCTTCCTTTGTGTTCCAGAATGAGTCTCAGCCAGGTCAAACATGTGGACCGATTCCCTGAAGACCACCAACACACTAAGTGACTTCAATTACACAGCTGCCAGCACCTTGAGCAAGACGGATCCGAATCCCGTCGCCGACGCGCCGCACGTAAGCAAATCTCCCCTCCTCATATTACAGCCTGATGGTTCTACACAAATCTAATCTGATTTGCTTGGAGCAGTGGCTTATTGCCACTTTTTGCCATGATATCCACGAGTCATACAGATATTACGAGTGATGTCTTCAGGCAGGTCCTGTACTGGTTGATGCTCTTGGGATTTCATTCATAACCAAGATTTCCAGGCTAATTTACTTGAGACACATGCGTAATGATCACAGCAGATCGCGTGCAACCCAGATTTTGGAACTGTGCACAAAGAGCACTTTGGAGTATTAAGCCCCGTTCACCAAGCAGAAAAACAACATTTAGACAACAGAAGAAGTAGTCGCCAAAGATAGTCACCGACACACGCAATGTTTACTAGGCCCTTTAGTAGGGCTGAACAATTAATCGAAATGTTATCAAAATAGCAAATATGGCCTACTGCAGTATTTTTTTAAAGCCAAAATATCATTTTTGATGAATTATTGTCTTGATCTGTAAAAATCTTATTCTACAGACTGAAGAGAACATCTTTGTTTCTCACACATCTGCACAAATATCGCACAGTTTTCGAATTAAATTGATAATAACGATGTAAAAATGACCATTCTCTCTGATGTCGTGAATCATGTCAAAATAATCACAATTAGATATTTATTCAAAATTGTTCAGCCCTACCCTTTAGATGTAAATATGCTGCCCCCATGAAACACTGATATGAAAGCCTCAGAATTCATGTCTGAAGCTCATCTGTTACAAAATGTATGAATTAAACAAATCATGTGACTCTTTGTCAAGTGGAGAAATGGCTGACGGGGGTTTCTTGGAGTTGCATACCTGTCACTTCATGTGTATAGCATATTTAATGAGGTGCAGGAGCCAACGTGTCAAACTAATACATCGTCGTCTCCCTCTATTGAGAAATCTGTGATTTATGAATGTGCAGACAGTAGCTTCAGAAGTGAAATTACTTGGCACAAGGTCTCTCCCACTTTACTGAAGTTGTTTCTCGGTGTCGATGAAATCGAGAATTCAAAATTCTATGTCACACTTGTACCAAATTGTGCCTCCTCTTAAATATGAAACTCCAACACAGGCTTTTGGACGAGTGGAGAGGAATTCTTCCCCTTCAGCAGCTGAGTGTGAAAACGGCCCTCTAGTGCACACATACATAATTCTACACGATGAGGGTCAAGCACCGGCAATGAAATAGCAATAAGGACGCACGTTATTTGAGTGGAGCACAACATTAAAAATAAAACTGCTTAACTGCTGGTTCAAATGCAGACGGGATGGAGAGTTTTGGCTGAGGCATTAAGTGCAGCAGATGTAGATTATTGATGGAGCCCGGCGAAAGATGCTTCCTCCTCTTTGCGAGCTGACACTAATGCAGCACATTTGTGGGAGTCTGTTGGAGGTCGGCCTGAGTCTGAGCAGCAGCAGCTGAGGCGCGTACACAGCTGTGAGCCTGTCACCTGGGTTTCATGTCCACGGTGCAGCTCGCGGGCATGAATCCGAGTAAAATGAGTGGATGGAACGGCACGCGGCATTTGAAAATCAGTGTAGAGCCAGGAGGGAGGCTGAACATGTGTGGTATTTAGAAAAGAAATGGCAAAACACAGAGAAAATGATCAATTTGAGAGCCTGTACCCAATGCTGCTTTGAACTGACAACTTAATTCTACTGATAATTATCTAAGCTAATGGATTTTGCATGTTCTCCCTGTGTGTGCATGGCTTTTCTCTGGCTTCCTCCTCTCTATGTGGCCCTGTGATGGACTGTTGATCTGTCCAGGGTATGACGACCCCGCCCCCCAGCTGGTGGGATTGGCATTGTCCACCCTTTGTCGCCAGATAATTTTTGGGAAATTGCAATTTTAATTGTAAAACAAACTCTGTACCATTCATTGTTTTCAATGAAACAATACTTATGATAGTCATTTTTCGGACTTAATTTCTTTCATGCAGCTGCTTTTGGAAGAAAAAAAGCAAATATAGGGAATATTTGTTTCTTTAATTTGTTTCTTTTATCAATGGCGGTTAAAAAAAAAGATATTGCGGTAATACTGGCATTAAATTATCGCATAAAAAAAAAAAGATATTGCTTTGAAATGAACAAACGACGGACAAAAAAAAGATCTAAAAATAGATCTGTGAAGGCAGCCACTGATGCAAGTTTGAAGTGTAACATGGGCTATTTCAGCGTATAAATCCCTCCATTAATCATCTGTAAAATAGCTCTCACATCAGCTGCCAGCTCACTTGTTGTAATTGTCATGTCTCCTGTGATTAGTTGGAAGTGCGCTGCCTTTAAAAATGTTCCGGCATGATGGCAAACTCAGGAGTCGGGATGCTATTAGAGTGACTCAGGTATGACATGAAAAATGGATTTAAAAAAAGACAAAATCAGCACAACAAAGTGGAGAGAGTCAATTAATATGATGAATGGCTAAACATAAATGAGCCTTAAACAAAAGCCAAAACATTTAGGCTGCCATTTCTATTTCATACATCAAGAGGCGAGCTGTAATGAGCATCCAGACACAAAGCCACCATCTTGAGCCTGTGGTGCACAAGCCAGAGTGTGATTAATTGAGTTTGTCACTCCGCCTTGTTCCCCTCGTGCTTGGAAGAGTTTCTCTGAAGTGATGACAGTCTATCCATTAAAACCAGTTTTTGAAATGGCAATAATTTCCTCACAGACGCATCTGCTTTGGTGTCACGTAATGGCACCAATAATGAGATTCCCTCTCATGAGAAATTTCTATTGCAGTGCAAATGCAAAGAAGGAAGAGCTTTTAATCACTTAAGCTGAGTGTCGGTGCCTGTTATGTGACTCCTACACCATTTTTGTGCCACAAAGCTTTTAAGACTTTACATGCTCGATGTACATGGAGTTTATTATTAATGACTGATTGGACTGAAGCTGATCCTGGTTTCTGTAAGTTAAAACCTTGGATATAACATTTTCCCAAGTGATATGATGCTTACTTCCCAAATGGAGAACCAGTAAATTGTTTTTTACTTTGCCAAACTGAAACAGAAGTGCTCGCGTTGTGTTCACAGGGAATCCAGGCAGAAATATACAAGAAAAACAAATAAACAAAAAAAACAAACCCATTACATCTCACCTTTTGAACCCCAGAGAGTAAAAGTTTAGCAGCCAAACTCATTAATGACCAACAGGTAACAATCTAACATCCCAATAGTCATACAAATCTTTATATAATAATATGAGAGTTCCTTTTCACGTTCACAATTTGCACATAATTGTTTTTATATGTGATTATTCATTTATTGACTTTGAACTAATATCTTTTTAAAGAATGGGCTCAGTGTTGCTCGAATGTGTTCTCGTATTCTAACTTTTGCTTGCCACTCAGATCGTCAATTGCTAAAGCTACAAATCTAATGGTGGCCTCAGACAAACGATTATTTTCATAATCGATTAATCAAGTAATCGTTTGGTCCATAAAATGTCAGAAAATGCTGAAAAATTTTCTCAAATGTCTTGTTTTGTCCACAAACCAAAACGATTCAGTTATCTAATGATTTCTTTGTTATTATGGAGCAGAGAAAACTGAAATTATTCACATTTAAGAAGCTAAAACAGTCAGATCTTGTTTTAATCATGAAACAAGCTTCAAACAATAGCCATTGACGAGTAATTGTTTCAGCTCTACCTCAGACTACTGCAAAGTACTGTCCAACACATAACTTACCAAAGCACCATAGGAAGAAGGGCAGAAGGTAAGAGCTGCAAAAGCGGGAGAGTGAAGAGAGGCGAGATTAGAGAGAAACTGCAGTGTTTTGATAATGGAAGTTACTCACTGGAGCTTTAGGTGAATCAGTGAGGATTGCTCGTCGAGGTTTTTGCTGCAACACCTCGTGGCACGAGTGCTTTCTCATGGGTGAAAGGCATGTTGGCTGAGGGGTATCTGCCATCATTTAATCAGCCTGCCTGAGCATCTGCACTCGTGTTTTTAAATAGATCATGTAATGAGGTGAAGACTACCCTCCTTCCTTCATCCATTCACAGCAGGCTGCAGAAGAAAAACAAGCCACATTGTGTGTATATATGAATTACAGGTGCATTGTGAAATTCAGTTGGGATTCCGGGAATGAAGGTCGCGGCCAAGAAACGGCAGAGCAATGATGACTCTTCCAGATGGCAGGGTGAATAGATGAGGAAGTGTATGAACTCATGCGTGGACCAGCAGCTTGTATGAGGAACTTCATTCCTTTTTCAGGTTACTTTGACCTTAGAGCGGTGTCACTTTGAGAGTCATCGTGGCATGAGTGAGTGGGAGTAGAGAGTCGAGAGTGGAGTTTGTTGGCAGAGAATAATCCTTTCCTCCGACAAATAATGTCAAATAGAACAGGTGCTGTGTGTCATTCATGATTGAGTTCTGGCTCCAGGGTTTCTCACAGCTGCTGGTACAGACACGATTCAGTCTGCTAAAGACAAACGCTGTCAGAACATCTCAGAAGAGTCCTCTCCGTTAGCTGGCTTCTTAAAAGGTTTTCATTAAACGGGGAATTCAAAAGCTTTAAGTGCTCATTTTAAATGGGAGTCGACCGAATAAGACGAATCACAAAGTTGTATTTGCTGCTGTAGTTTAATCCCCGCTGCATAACCAGCAGATCATTCATTCTTTATTCCCTTTTCTTTGTAAATGTGTGAGTTTGTATAAAATGGCAAAGATGAAAGAAATGAAACTACTATTTTGTTTGATACTTGGGAACTGTAGACTGAAAGTGGCACGTTAAAGCAGATTGCAATACCGCGATGTAACTCCCCTCATCCTGATTAAAACTAATTGGATTTTTTTTTTCTTTTTTTGGAATGCAGATGCCACTGTGCTGTGACAGCAGGATTTCAATTTTGGCATTTTCCAAATAAAAAGTGTACTTGTGCGTGTGGCGGTACAAACATCACATACCGTTATTGAATAGAGATGAAGGGGTGAATGCTGGGTCTGCACTCAGCTCAGATGTTATGTCCTTCTGGCGATAATTAACTTTGACTGCACGAATTTAACAGCGTGGCACAGAGGCCTCTGGTTCTCTGAGCTGCTAAGACAGATGCCCATATAAAACAGGTCACACTGATATGCTGCATGAGCATTTCTTTGTTGTTGAAAAGAGCACAAAAGTGATCACCCAAACTCAGACTAAATGGGTAATTTAGATATATGAGTTTTTGCTGCATCATTTTGTCACGGGCGGCTCCATTTGCAATGTCACACAAAGCGGATGAGATAACGGACGTAAATACGATTAATCACACACTCGGTAAAAACGCACACGACAATCACACTGACGGCCAAGACGCAGTCATCCTTTCACTCTGCGTTTGACCTTGATTGAAGTTTTTCCTTCAAGATTAAGGACGTAGTGATGCACAGAAGTGCGCCTCAAACTGGGGGACTCTGTATCTGCGGTTTGTTGGTAATAATTCATACTCAGAATTTGAAACATGATTATGATCACACACACCCCACACCCTAAATCTTGTTGGGGGGAAAAAAAACAGAATCAATTTGTGACGGTTAATCTTCAGCCAACTTTAATGACTCACATATTCTTATAACCAGAGCTGGTGTTCAATACAAACAGCCATAATCTACGATAAGACACGTCTTACAAGGTTCCCTCCCTGGATACCAAGGAGCCAGGCATCTGGACCAGATACACTAGTTCAAGGCTGACCAACTATACATGTATCAGACCTGGCACACTGCTCGCCACAATCTGAGATGAAGCCATTGTCTCACTTCTCCTCAGACAGGATTGATAACAGTCAGTGTTGATTCTGTTGCCAAGCTTAAGTCAAAAACGCTGGAAATATTAAGTGCACCAGTGCGACCACAGAAAATAATGAAGTCACACTCCAAAGAGTTTCTTGGTCACACCCTAGTGCCCTGTACGGTCAGCTGATTCATCAAGATCCTGTAAAGGTTGACCTCCAATCCTTAATTTGATTTTGCTCTTAGAGACTTGGGCAAACTCTAACTGTACTATATTACACACCAAGAGGTGAGAATGCTTGAAGAAACAGAAGGATATTTTGTCTACTGGCCCCAAGTGACCTAAGAAAGTGGAGAAAATCTTCCAAAAAGCATTGTATACAAATCCAGAAATAGTTCATATCAGAAGCCGTTTTTAATACTTTTGATCAAAAATCCATTCGTAATGTTGTAACTTACTTTCCATGAATGGAGTAGCCACCAAATCTGAAACAGAACGTTGTACCGGGACATGTTGCCTTGTGACTTCTCAAAGGTGTCCACCCAAAAAGGGCCTTCAGCTCTATGTACTTTAGGGAATTGTTAGTGTGATTTACGAGGTCCTTCGCCAGACCGTCCCTCCAGAGAACATCATAGATCAGGTGACAAGGATGGAGCCCATTATTAAAACGGACACTGTGCCAGTGAGACAGATATATCCACTGTTTCATTTATTTATATGTTTATTTCGGTCATGTCAGTTAGATCAGTCACCATCACACATCATCTTAGTGTAGTTCGCACAATACACATAACCGAAAGGGAAAGCGGGAGAAGCAAAAGCTTATCTAGTCCCGCCCCCATTACCCACAGAATACATAATTTCATCATACAATTTTTTTTTTCTTTTTCTTATGACAGTTTGACAAAACATGTTTCAGCAGCAGGTAGCACTCAGAGATGCAGTCTAGCTCTGGACAGTAATCAGACTACGTGTATGTCTGTACATGTGTCCATATTATTCCGTCGTGAGTGACAGTCTTGACTTGTTTCCTGGCATGTTACAACGTCACCAAGTGATCCAATCAATAGAGATCAATTCATCAGGTTAACTATTAATTGGATGGTGTGAGAGCCTGTTTCGTTGTTTTTTTTTTTTCTCCCTTTAGTCATCCATCTCATCTATAACTTTCTCCTCGCTTAGCTTCCCCATTCTTGTCACGTAATCGAGGGTTGTGGAGACGTTAGAGCGCAGCCCAACCATAGCCCTCTGAGCTGTTGCGCTTTCCACCCGCACACCGATCAGCTCAGTGGCGATCTTTCTCATTTTCCGATATTGCATAAACATACCACATCCCAAGGAGAGCATTCCGATTGTCATGTACACATCCTCGACATCCTCTACATCCAGTGCGGCAAGGCACACAACTCTCCACTTTTCCCATCCCTCCAGAATGTAGCCAGCCATGAAGGTCCCATCTGGGCATGTAGGTTCACCAGAACCTGCACGTCTTGCTGAGAACACTCTGTCGATCGCATTCCATCTTGGATCAATTGATTCTCCGTAGTGGCTCGATTCACAGGGGCAGCTAAATACTTCTCACGTGTTGACATTTGTGCTTATCAATGTCAGCTGTTGTTTGGGTACATTGGGTTTTATAATTTATTTATTTTTTTGTCTCCTCTGCCATCTCCACACAGTGTCTGCTGATTTCTGTCTCTGACCAATATCATATTATCACCGAGGCCTTGAGTCTGTGTCTGAACACACAACAGACGCCCACATCCACATGACCCTAAATTCTCAGCAGGATTATCAACGGTGTGATCATCACTCACTGCAGACGTGCGTGACGGTGTGCTTTCAAATCATGACGAAAGGGAAAGCAAAAAAATCACCGTTTTTTTTTTTCTCTTTTTCTTCATTTCAATGCATGTGTCCTGCCAGCCTCATTTTGCCAGGGTGCGTCTGTTTTGCCAGCGCGTTAAATTGTCCACGCTGTCATCTGATGTAATCGTGTGGTTCGGATTCGCTCATGCCAAAACATGCTCACATGAAGTGTGTGCACTTGTTTTTGTTACCCTGTTACACTGATCTTGTCAGGACCAAATTGTCTCTCAAAAGGCCCTGGTAGACGAAGTGCGCGTTGCATATCGTGGACCGCGGTATAATCACACGTCAGGGTCCTGTTGTATCTGACGTCACCATCTGGTGGCGGTACAAGTCTGGACGCTGGCAATAGGACGCAATTCCTACCAAAGAAGAAGAGAACGATCCTACAGCTCCCTCGGCCAAGTTCTGGTTCAAGCGGCTCACAGCTGAAAGGCCTGTCAGACAGCCAGTTCGAGGGTTGCCAGGTTTGAAGCTTGGATGATTACCAGGGCCTTAATGAGACAGAACCTCATTTCTGAGGAATGGTTAAGATTAAAAGTAAGTTAGGGGTTAGGTTAAGGTTGGGGTATGAGGCATTAAAGGAATACTTCACCGATTTGTGTTTAGCTTTGTATTACTAGAATAGGGGGAGTATTTTTTGAAAAATTGTGCTTCCCAACTTCAGTTTCCCCTAAGTCGAGAAATATCTTCATTCTTTTCTTTATTACGTGCCCACCAGTGATACTTGGTCCGAGGCTTGAAACTGCAATGCTAATTTCGCACTTTTTAGACCCACTCGTAGGGGGGCGGGACCTCATTCCCAGACTGTAAACAGTGTCCACCATCTTTGCTAACAGTTACGCCAACAGGACCAAGTGTCACTGGTGGGGACGTAACAAAGAAAAGAATGAAGATATTTCTCAACTCGGGGGAAACTGAGGTTGGGAAGCACAATTTAAAAGTATTCCTTTAAGTTTAGGAATATGCTGTCCAAATGAATGGAAGGTGTCCTAACAAGAATAGTGAATCTGTGTGTGTGTGTGTGTGGGTGAGTGTTGTTCATGCATGTGCATTTGCACCTGCTGAAGTCTCCAAAGCGAGCGGTGAAGAGCGAGAGGGAATCTATCAAAATCATTTAACCGCATAGAGTCTGTCCATGCCGCTGCCTGCATCTCACAACGGGATCCCGCTAACCTGGTTGTTCCTCTGCCTCATTTGCTTTTTCAAGAGCTCACTGCCCACAAGCATTTTCTGGTATTTTGCGTTTGTCGGCGTCTATATTTAGCCACTGTTTTAAAGGTTAAATCTGAGCTCTCTGGTATTTTCCTTAAATATAATATATACCCATTGTCACATGAGACGGCAAACTCTGTACGATCGTTGTCCTCTGCTTTTTTGCCTTCACATGATTGTATTCCACCTCCGTGACATGAGTTATTCTATCGCAAGCATTCTGACCTTTAAACAATGTGTTGGTCTTTTCATATAAGTCAATTCAAATTCTTATACTGTGACATAACAATATTATAAAAACTAGTGCTCTCAGAGATTCTTCTTGTCTACTACAAATATTAGAATACCTTTATATCTTAACCCTTTAACACCTAACCCTCAAAATGTCCACCTGGGTGTTTGTTTTTGCTCATTTTAATAAGAGAATATCCTGTAACTAAGTGCTTTTGCTTATTTTTCCAGAATAAATTCCAATATCTGGCAGTTATTTACAATTTACTGCATGCTAACATACTGTTTTAACTATTTAAAATGAAGAAAAACAATAAGGTTTATTTAGAAAAAACACTTACGTGAACCACAGATTTTGTATAATAAAATGGGTCTAGGTCATGATCAACAGTGTAAGAATTCATATTTGGGGGTGGTTACCAGATAAATTAGCTGAATTCTTTCCCAGCCTTTTACTTGAGATTTATGCATTATGTGGTTTATATAACACACATAAAATGAATTTGTGATCCAAGTGTCTGGTTTATCTAGTCAAAAAAATAATATCATATGTTGAAAAAGCAGTAAAAACAGTCAGGAAAAATGATGTTTTGCTCTTGCCCTGAATTATGTTGAGAACTGGCTCTTAATAGTTTGTCATCATAAACTATTGGGTCCCCAGAAAGTTTAGGAATGACTTTATTCCCATGCAGACATGAGCCAATCAAGAGCTTACAGATCCTGGCCGACATCAGTCGTTTGAAATGGATGAAAGATTTATTATTGTGATGGAGTTCTGTATAATCATCACCGATTTGATTGGTTTTGGCAAACGTTGTAACCTGAGCTGCACTCTGGTAACCGTGTTTCAAAGCTGACCGTTTATGGCCCTGTAAGCATTTGTAGCTTCACCGTGTGTCCTGAGAGGGGAGCCGTGATGATTGTTGTTGTTGACAGTAGTGCCAATACCAAAATATCAGACTCACCCACCGCCCCGCGCTCTGCCAGCACGTTGTTATAGCAACAGTGTTCACTGGAAAACCAACTATTTGTAGCAGAATGTCCTCAAAAACCAAAAAAATAAGCAGCAATATCAATTCATAGATTTGCTCCACTTATACATGCAGATAAATCAAAGAATTGACAGACAAGCTCAAGTCTATGCCTAAAGCTCAAACTGTTAGATTAATACAGAGATGGTTGTAACTCAGATTAGCGTCTGTAATCCCATTGGAAACCAAGGATTAGATCCTCTGTGACAAGATGTAAAGGGGATTAGTCGGACAACAAAAAAAAGGACACTTTGCTTGTTTTTTTGGTAAAGAGGTTGGAGATTGTGAACTAGGGAGCAGATGTTGTTTAGGTTTTACAGTAAAGCAATGGAACTTTGACCTGGGTCAGGTTACGAAGGGAGGTTTGTGCCGGGCACAGGGTTTCACTGCTGAATCGCTCGCATTCCTCCACTCTATTACTCTTGCACTTCATGCCTCGATAAACCTCTCTCCTGACTGATTCAAGGCAGCGATCCTTTCAACCATCAAATCCCAAATCACAGGTTAGTTTACCTCAGTCAGACAACCCCCCACTCACAGTGTCCATCTGTCGCTCGCTGACAACTGAGCGTGTGTTTACTCTGTTGGGGTCGATGCTAATTTGATATTCTGGAGCACAAACAAGACATCAGGATGGCTTTTGTATCTGGGGCTGGAGCTGGAGCTTTCACTCGTTCTAGTCATGGGAATTGTAAGGAAGTCACCCTGTCATTAGTTGCTTCAGGAGCTTGTGCTTTGTTCGTCATACCACAAACGCTTACCTTTATTTCACTTGGGCTGAATTCCTCTGAGACTCTTTGATTCAATCTGTCACATTTCAATCAAACTTAAATAATCAGTTTGTATTGAATGTTCTACAGAGAGAAGTGCAGCGGCTGATGGAAGCCATGTGAACAGGCCAAATGAAGCTGAAAATCATCTCAGCTGGAGACGTGACCAGCTGTTCTGAACTTTTACTTTCATGCCCATTAAATCTGAGCAGACACTACAAATTAAGCCCGACTGGTCGCCCTCGACTCATTTTAGAAATTGGGACACATTTCAGAAAGATTTGCTGCAGTTTTGATGTTTGAAGTGGTCGAAAATGGCAGATGAATTGATTACGCGAGGAAGGATCTGGTTCTCGGCTTGTTGTTTAGTTCCTGGCATGTCGGGAGTTTAGTTTGGCCGTCTTTCAGACTGAGAAAGCCCCACAGTCTTGTTTTCCCAAATGGCTGCTGTCAAGAGAATTGTTAAAGTAGCAGTAGTGAGGATTAAATTCAAATTAAAAACATAACCCCAATCTCTTGCAAATGTGTCATCAGCAATAGTTGGCCAAAAATAAAAGTGAACTTTGCTACAGAACATATTAAACCATGTTCTGCATCCACATGTGCAGCTCCCCTGATAGTATTCTGGTTTTGTTGTGTTATTGTTTTGCAAGTGAAGAGGACGAAGACGAAAGGAAGACAACAGGCTCTTCAGGCAATGATTTGTATTGTCTTGCAAACACATGTAAGTCGTCATAAGGGGAGGATGCGGTTTGAATGATTTTGCTTAAGACAGACCAAAGATGTGGTAATAACTATTAAAGATGAACACTAACATTTGATTACGTGATTATTCGTTTGATCATAAAAAGCTGATCAGTCACTGTGACTATTCATGATCATATTACAAAGATAAGATGTCCTCCTACTCCACTGACGACCTATTTTGTGGTGCATTTGTAATATTCTAGATATTAATATTATCTAAATAAATAACAAAGTTAATGAAATTTAAGAGGTCTCCTGAATGCATCTCGTTATCTTAGCCCAGCATACTGTGAAGCCTGCGTTACTTTCACTAGCGCTTATATTGACGAATATTAATCCCGAAATATCCTGTCAAGTATTTGAACACAGAGAGTATTTGAAAATAAATATTCACTCTGCATATTCAAGTCATCACTAAAACTCAATATCATAAATAGTTTAGAATAGACATTTTTTTGTCCATATGATGATGATGATGATGATGATGATGATGATAGTGTTGGTCACTGCCAAGCTTAAAGATAAATGACACGCTGTCTTACTGTGGCCCGTGGCCAGGACAGGACACCTTCGGCCTGCGGGAGGACACTTCCTAATAACTGGCCTCAGCAATTTTTACAGGACAAAGGCCACGAGAACCCTCATATCTGCAGAAACAATGCAGAGGTGGCAGTTTACCTTGCCGCCTTGTTTCCCCTTCATACACTACAGACTACAAGGAAGAAAGAAAGAAAGAAAGAAAGAAAGAAAGAAAGAAAGAAAGAAAGAAAGAAAGAAAGGGAAATCACTCTGCAGGTTATGTTGGGAAACACTGAACTGTGCAGAAATGGTTTTCTTTGTACAAAAAGAACTCCCTTCTCTTTTCTTCTCTTGTTCTGTTGTGTACTGATGTCATAATGACTGAGGCAAACAAAGGGTCATTGATTCATAATAAAGTGTTTGCTCATTTGGCAGTCGAGAGTGTGAGGATTGTGGTTTCCAAGAGATCAACAACATTATGGGAGCTTTTGTGTGATTTTTTTACCCCCTTCTAACTGGTCTATCTCGTAGTTCAATTGTAATAAGAATCAATAATTTTATTTCTATGGCAGGAATGCTGATATACAGTAATGCTTTTTCCTTTTTCCTCCATCTGATTATTGATTTTAACTACAAATGATACAGTAAATTCATTAGATTAAAATAAACAGTTATTCTACTGCGGGGTCTGTCTCTCCAATCTCTGTTTTAAAATAAAAAAAATATATATTTATTAAGAATTATTAAATACAGAGTAAAAGACAAAACCTTGGGATGAAAAAAATTACATTTCAGTGAACAAATGTAATATAAATTTACATATAAATAATAATTGCTTCATTGATTACATGACAATGACCATTATTAGAAGTGGTCAAAATTAGTCTTGATTAATAGATTTAACTCTACTTTCTTGCCGTCCAATACTAAACATCATTTTATCACAGGTGTCGCGTCATGTGCTGTGATTTTCAGCCTCACATTTCCAGTAAACCTGCGACACCCTGCTTTTCCCCGCTGCAAGCTACCTTATTTTTGGCACCGACTTCACTAAGCAAGCCAAACTTGAGCCACAGCGTTGAGTGTAGCTGTGTAGTTGCTTGACAGCACTTTGACAGTCTTTGAGAAGATGCCAGATTCAATTATGTTTGGATTATGCTGCCAGCCTAAAGCAACAAAGTTCTCTCACAAATCAAATCTAATTTCTCTTCCAGAAGGCAGTGACCCAACTTTGAAGTCTGGCTGCAACAACAAAGATAAACCCATATCTTACTTTATTTGGTCCAATAAGCATTCAGCATATTGCACTTTAAAGCCATTATCAAAGTGACCAGTCTCGAGCACTGCACTGCTCGCTGCTATCGGAGTTGTGAGGCGTCCTGCTGGTGTTCATTAAGCACACAATGTAACCATTTCTCTCCTGGCTTCTGTCCGTCCCTGCAGGCGGAGGAGCCCATCACGCAATTACTGACCTCAGGCTGGCGATGGTCTCTGAACAATCAATAACTACAGTTCACTGGTTGTGGCTCTACACTCCTGTAGTTCTGACGTTAAGTACTGCAGCAGGTTTGCGGCGGTGGGTTGTAATCAGATGGAAACAGAGTCTTGTCGGCGGTGGTGGGGGTGGGGGAACCAGATACGTTTCAGATCGCGAATCGGTTTATTTGCAAAGTCACGGATGCACCAAAGACAGCCCAACTAAGTGTGAAAAGGTAGCATCTGTTCAGTCTCGTATAAATTCAGTGGAATAAGGGAGAATTCAATTCATCCCCTGTGAAGAGCTCCGCGCGGTTGACAGCTTGAAATATTACAATTTTACCACACAGATGAGAAAAGCGGGAAGTTCCTGATATAAAGTAGAAAGTAGTATCTGAAGTTAGACTTTTGGTAATGAAAATGAAGCATTTCCTGGAGCACATTTGTACACTATTGGCAAATTGATTCCTTCTTTAGTTGTTGAATTGCATCATAGTTTCCAGGAATGAATTATGTTGTGGAAGGGTGGGTATACTAACGACATGACTCATAACAAACACCAGTGTTTACATCCAGCGCAGTAGTGGAAAGTGTTGTGTAAAGAATGGATTTTCCTTAGACAAATGTTACATGTGTTCTCCACACATGTAAACAGTTATGTGAAAAGTGTAAATTTATCTAAGAAAATGCATCCATGTAGCAGTGCTGTGACATGTTTGCCATGCGTCTGGCACAAGTGAGTGGCGTCATAAGCATTTCTTGGTGTTTCCTCATACCCTCAACATCCTCTCCATTTAATAAAATCCAATTTTTCACAGCTTTAACTGTCAAAACACTTTGGATGTTGTCATGGTGGCATTAAAACACACCCATCGTTTCCCGTGCTTGGTCTCAGACTGTGGTGTGTTGCTCACTTTCACTCACTGGTTAGACATTTGCCCCAAATACTTGTACGGTTATGTGTCTCTATTGGATTCTACATGTCAAGAACAAAGGAAATTGCACAAACTATTTATTTAGTGTTTATTTTAGTGTAGTCCACTCGCGTAATGTCAGAAGAATCGAGGCATTTTTTGTCCGTATAGAACATTAGAAACAAGTTGATCAAAAAGAGACACAATAAATAAGAAACAAGATACGCCAAAGTACAGATAACACATCATGAAACACAATCAGACTACATCAGAGTTGAAAGTTAAAGTTTAACTTTGATTTAAAAAATCATCCGTGGAAAAATATTTAATGTGGGAGTTTTTGGCACAGCAACAGAGGAAGCTCTATCACCTTTGGTTTTTAAATGAGTCAATAATGTAATTTTTTATTTTGAATTGAAATACAAACTTTTAATTGTATTATTCATTCAAACTTCCCTTTGGATATTATTACGTTGTGGTAATTGTTTTACACTCCTTTAACAAAATAAATTAAGGAAAATCTCTTTGGGTCGTTGCACTTCTTGGACTCACATTAGGTTCTAAATGTGTAGTAACCAATGTGCGTCAGCCTTTGACATGATTTATACATGAGTCTTTGAAAGCAATTAAAACAGATGTAAGATTTGATTAAAAACAACAGGCAACTTTTCAGTTTGTTGTCCACAGTAAATCAAAAACAATGTGTCTCCTCCTCAATCTGGACCGATGCGATAACTGCCCGTGATGCAGATGACACAGACTAAACTAAACTGTTCCGACCATGTGCAACTAATCACCGTCCCATATGACTTCTCAGGAGTCACATCACACATGTGACTCATGATTATTGTCCAGGTCATAACACACGTACATATTTTTTCCAGTGGAACTCTCTTAGATAAACGGAGCTTCACTGAAAATGATCGGAAAAAGACATCATGGCACCATTTCAGAAAAGCTCCATGTGCCGTAACACCTGACACTAAAGTAAAAGAGCACCATTTTAGGTAAAGTGACAAATGTAGAAGACAGTGAGTGCAGTTCCTCCAAAATGTCACACACATTATAAAGAAATTATTTAATACTTTTAATCCGGACCACACACTGCCACTTTTTAAAAGCCCGGAGAGGCAACTGTTGTTAAACTGTCCAATAAAATATGTATTTATTATGTATTCAGCTTTATCGTCAGGTAACCTGACAAACACATATATTTCAACCAATCTTTCCAAAGGAATGACAGCATATATTTAAATTGATATGGACAAACAGAGCCTGCAGCTTTCCAAAGTAAGACTGAACCGGCACACGGACCGGCACACGGACCGGCACAGGGACCGGCACACACACAGGCACACGGTCCTCTCCGACATGAAATCTAAACCTTAAAGCTCCAGTTTTTAACTTCTATGGGGAATTCTGGCTTAAACTTAACTTAACTTCTGGCATATCTGTGTTCTATACATGTACTATATATACTTTATAGTAGAAATACTATATGGCAGACATATAGCCACAACAAACTGTAACTGAGAGAGGTTTATTTTCAGCTTCATGGTTGCGGATGATATTAAATTCTGCCACATTTACCTTCTTCGTTTTCTCACACACACACACGCACACACACCTTCTCCTCAATCTCATTTTACTTCCCCCTTACTCTTTGCCACATGTATCTATTCTTATCTCTTCCTGCAGAGCACACATCTTAAATCCTTAATATGTCCTCAAGACCTTCTTCAGACCCAGAGGTGAGATGAAGCACTTTTACTCCTTGTTTGCCTCTCACCCTTTATTATCATATGAAATGCATGTAGTTTAATTAGCATGAAAGCTAGCACAGCATGCAGCTGCCGCAGCACTGCAGGCAGGACCTGGCAAATCTTATCTCTTTGTCCTTGAGGTTTTAAACTCCTCTCTCTGCTTCTCCAAAGAATTTGTCCCACTTCCAGAAACCTGGTTCACACACACTTTTTTTTAATGGTGTGTAGTAATGTGAAGTGAGGATCTCCTGATAATCCAGGTGAAGACTTACAAGCCTCATGCTGTGCCCTAGTTAGAGCTGCGCTCATGTAGAAATAGAACAATCCTCATGCCTCGGCCTGAAAAAAGCAGGAGCAAGTTGAAAAGGCTCCATGTTTTTCACTGAATGGATCTGCTTGTAAATATAGGGGTGGTCAAGTAGAGACATATATATATATACATGATGTATATATACATACTGTATATGTATATGTATATATATATATATATATGTACCCCTGGTTGCAATATATTCTCATTTTGGAATTTGGAGCTGTATAAGTTCAGTTCAGTATAAAACATGGGACGTATGCTAATAAACACAGGCTGCAAATGTCAAATCGCAAAAGTTTTTTAATGTTTTGACATTAAGCCACAAAACTGTAGCGTATGAAATGGGATTCATGTTAAGGCTAGAATTTGCATTGTGGCTTCAAGATTTAAAGATAGAAATAAAGGTGCATAAAATAATAAGCAAAGTAGATGAGAATATAGAAAACTGAACCCAAGAATAAAAAGATTAAATAAAAATAAAGTAGTAAATTATCCAGCTACATGTGCATATGCTGTATGTACACATGTATAACTTGGTGTTATAGTTAATTATATCATTTAATTAATACTGTTTGTGCTGCTCCAACAATGTAGTACTAGTTAAGCATTACTGATCTTATTTAATCAGAATTATGAGAAGAATTTTCACTTAACCCTTAGTGGTGTCACTAAATACAAATATTAAATACAATGTCTTTTAAATTTGTGTTTAATTGGTGTTTCTCACTAAAGTACGTGAATACAAACAGAATACACTCATTAGTGGCAAATCATGACACTGCGTCAAAGCGCATGGGTAAAGCTGAAGCCTTTTATAGTACCGGAGAGAAACCCGACCGTTCCCACAATTAGTATAGCAACACTTGGCCAAGGTGGAAAAGACGAAAGAAACGGCCTCGACCTTTTAGGTTTAAAGAGAAACGGGGCAGAGAGGATGGAGAGAGAGTGAGGATAAAGGAGGGGCCGGGAAACAGTTGGTTTACGATTGTTTTAAATCACTGACGGGCCGTTTGTTGTAATTACAAAAAACAACAAAGATAATAACATCGACCAATCAGGAATGTCTGATAATTAATGATTATTATAATAATTGTAAATCATGACTTTGGTTTATGCGGACTGTTCCTCAGAAGTGCACCCCTCACTAAGATTCCTGTATTTCTGTAGTTGTAGGGACTGTTATTAACATTATGATTACCCTACTGTACATGTAAAAACAATGATTAATGTGATAAAAAAATTAGTTTCGACTGAGTTTTGATTGATTTTCTTTGGTGTACGTTGAGGAAACGCGTTTTTGTGGCGTTCAACATTCTATGAAACAGTGAAACATTTCTTGAAAAATGTTATGTCTCAACACATGTTACAAAGTATAAGTATACTGAAGAAACGTATACTGCTGTGATTTATGCACTAAATTCTAACCCACACAACAAAATAACCCTAAACCCTAAAGATTGTGAGAAGTGGCCAAAATTTGTCCCCAAAACTGTATAAAGACAAGTACACACACCCACACACACACAACTAACTTCATTCAAATCTTAGCCCTAAACTTAACCAAGGAACTTGTTAAGTGGGTCTGCCTCATAAGGACCAGGTTTTTGTCTCCTTGACAACCCCTGAAAAAGTTCCTACACACACACACAATAGAACAGCGCTGCCTCAAAGCTCATGCAGGAAGTAATTGTCTTTTAGCCTGTAAAAAAATAAATGAGCTCATTCAGTGGTGGAAATTCACAGTCTGTAGAGAAAAGCATTTCAGTGATGAAGTGTCTGAATCGTTGTTCCATCAAGTCGCACGGAGCAAAAATTGAATAATCACTTGTTTACTGAGGTTTTGATACTTGACGTGGGTTTGGTTGGGTGCTGCATGAACAAGTCATCATTCCCAAGAGGTCAGCCAGTGGAAAAACCCCCCAAACATTATTATTTGCAGTTTGCTGGCTGATTATGCAGCTGATGAATTGCATTTAACCGAGCCGCTCATTTGTGTATCGCGTCTGCGTGTGTTCTCGAGTGTTAACATACAAACGGGAAAGCGAGCAATAATTAATATTCCATTAACCCAAAGCTGCATGTACTTGTGTTAGGGAAGAGCACTTCACAATGACTGTGTTTGTTCAGGTTTGACAGTGTGGCGTCGTTAAATCGAGCATACTTTAATATAATCCACAGATTTATATTAAAATTTAAAGAAAAGTCACTAAAGGTAATAAATATTGGGTTTTTTTGCCGAGCAGAGATCG
The DNA here is from genome assembly GCF_958295425.1 of Solea solea. NCBI lineage: Eukaryota > Metazoa > Chordata > Actinopteri > Pleuronectiformes > Soleidae > Solea > Solea solea. Next base: position 22,522,831 of record NC_081147.1, read on the forward strand.
CAATTGCACCGATTAAATCAAAAAAATGTACATGAATAACCAAATTGCGTACACTGTTAGGGATAATTCAATCACATGAACTAGGAATAATGAACATAACAGTGGAAGTTTCACAGAATAAATGACCATGTCTAAGTTTTGGAACAGTGAGGCCAATTCCTTTACTTTTGCCATAGACTGAAAACCTAAAAGCTCAAATGTCACATATTCATCATTTTGATGTCAAACCCAAATGTGTTCAGGTTACAGCAAAAATAAAGGAATTGGCCTCACTGTTCCAATACCTTTGGGGGGGGCACTGGATCTGGATCCTGCAGCCTGCAAGATGAGGACACAGAGACAGCGTTCAGAGCAACATTTATACACATGTTTACTCTGGATCTTTCCTTGACCTTTACCAAAAAACTCACACACATAGATAAGAGTCAGAATTCAACTCTTTAGTGTGATAAACATGCACTTTATACGTCTGCCATTCATCCCACTTTCCTCCCGGCTCTGCTGCCTTTAATTAATGTCGTGTTGCAGTTTCCTGCAGTCGTGTTAGAGAAGTACATTCATTTATCAACTCTATACATAATGTAGATTGGCATGTTTGATTTCTTTTTAACATGTTCTCTTGTGTTGACACATGTCAGGACCGTCGAAGACTGGAGGTGCCAACGTTTATTGTAAGTCGCTTTGGATAAAAGCGTCTGCTAAATGACATGTAATGTAATGTAACGTTTATCTCTGACTCTGACGCGTGGTTAGAGAGATAGAGAAAAACGCGTCCAGTATTCTCTGTTCACATTTGACATTCGTGCGGTTTAGAGACTTCACACTCTTGAGCTGCGAGATAAAAACTGCTTCAGTGAACCTGACACTGTTTAGAAAAGCCAAGTACAGTTCAGTATTTTCACGTCGGAGAGTTTCCAGCCAGTAAGTTTTTGTAAGACTCCCCACTTGCTGTAGTTTACCAGAATAGTTTCAACTCTGCCACTGAGATAATTTCTGCCTCCAGTGCAGCTCGTCCTCGGGTGAGATGTTTCCATCACTGTGCAAAACAGATTGAAACACATCAAAGGTCAAAAGTAAAGGCTCTGGACAGGGATTTGGACTAAATTTGAATGTGTTTATTGTAATTTTTCAGTTAACTCACTGTATAGATTCTTGTACCTCGGCCAGTTTTGACAGCTGCTATCTAATGTGTTGTTTATTTTAGACGCCAAGAAGTAGCAGCTGCTCCTCTTTAAGCACACTCGAATATTAACAACATAAGAAATTACTAATATTTGCACACACACAGTATTTGAGTAAGATTTAAACACAACAAACCGCATTAACATGGAACATGGAAGGTGACTCTCAAGAGACTGCAATTATCTTTGGCATTTTTTTAAATGCTTCCTCACAATTTATTATTTATTACCCCCTTTTTTTTCTTTTTTTGCTTTTATATCTGGATGGAACAGCCTCTCAGGAAAGTGTTTATCTTCAAACCATAGGAAACTATACTAAAAAACGTTTGAATGTTTTGACAAATGGTTTTATACGAGTTGTATCAACATTTTTAAAGTGATGTGTGTAACATAATGTTGTTGAATGTACGCGAGACATTCACTGAGCAGCACAACACAGTTTGAGATTAAGTGTCAGATTTGCTGCTTATTGTTTGTTTTCTGTCAGTGATTTTGACCAATATCAGACTGATATCAATACTCCAATCCAATCCAACTTTATTTATAAAGCACTTTCAAAACAGCTGAAACATAGCGCCGTACATCAGAGATAAATAAAACAAATACAATATGAAAACATAAGACTTAATAGACCTAAGAACAAAGTATAAAAACAACACAAACAAACAAGTCATACAATGAAACTATAAAAAAGATAAAACCAACGTTTCATACAGGGTCGAAAGCCAAATAGTAGAAATGGGGTTTAATATTGACTGATTTAATACTGACTGATACCGATTTCGATCCTAGTTTGAACACGCTGGTCTGGTTCAAAATGAGGTTCAGGAATGTGATACATGAGGTAAATCCCTGATCTTTCCTGAATCCTAATCTGGTGTCTCAATTTAACCCCATTCATTACCAGGAAATTATATCATCACCCTCATTTCCTCAATTCTGCCACAAGCAATTAAAACACGACTTTACTGATAGGCATGTCTGCACACATTTAAATACACAACATCATTTTGCTTCAGCAGTGTGTGTGTGTGTGTGTGTGTGTGTGTGTGTGTGTGTGTGTGTGTGTGTGTGTGCTCGCAGTTTGCAGAAACCTAAAATAGCAACATATGATTCTGATGAATAAATTGCCACACAAACACCCAGCAATGGTTTGAGCGATAAACAGTGAAGGGAACTGGAAGCAATGAACGCAGATTCAATATATACACCGATTGATTAGTGAGAATTTAAGAAGGAGAAACTGCTCACTGCTGTGCGATGCTATAAAGCTGTTTTTACTGTCTGTTGGAATAACTTGGTACATAATCCTCCATCCTCTGACTGATGAACTGTTCAGCCACCCTCTGAGGGGGACCTGTTATGCTTCATGTTACCATCAGGGCAGATGAATTATTTGTCTCATCCTTCCATTAGTGGGGCGGGCATAATGAGACATGGCAACCCAGAGTTCAGCGCGGCGGCATCGACATCGCCTTGAATCAGAAGGACTGTTAATCATCGCCAAGCGCATTTTTCCGATGTGCCACTGTAAATTCTCTCACTGCCCGGATTCGTGTGGAGGAGTCGGGGCTGTAAATGATGTTTAAATGGCTCTTAAGTTCCATTATCAGTAAGTGAAGCAAATGGTGTCAAAGGGACATTTTTCATTTTTATTTTTTTTTTCAAATCTGTACAATCGGAGTTTTTATTTCAGATACAAAGAAATGTGGAATATGTGAAGAATTGCCCTGTCAGTGCGACATGTAGAGAGAATCTGATTAGATGTGTCACAGTTTTTAACACACAATGTACAGCACATTTGATGTTCCTCACCAGCTGTCACAGTGTTATGACATTATAATGTAATACAAGTGTTCATGTACATGATGTGTCACACTTGCATAATCATCTGACCGCAATTATTCTTTCTAACTGTTTTTGCATGGCATTGTTTTGTCGTCTTCTTTCTTCGTCTTCCGGCTTCTCCCTGTGGGAGTGAGGACATCTGCGTCCATCTTGCCCTATCACTGTCTCCTAAATCATCAACCATTATTTGACCCTTTTAATAATAATGTCATCTAGCTTTGGGTTAATAGAACAATGCACGTCGCTTTGGTGCTATTGTTATTGTTGAACGTAAGAGAACTCTCGGTTGTTATAGTTACAAAGCCCCAAAACACGTTGTTGTTGCAGGAATATGTTGCATGTTGCACATGATTAACCACCGATGAGCTGATATTATATTCCGTTTTGATGCAGAATGAAATATCAGAAAAAGGAAATTGTAAAAATAGATTGTTTAATTTGTTAAGCAATTTACGCTTAAATTCCTGACTGTGTCTGCTGCAATCGAATCCCCTTTTGTCTCGTGTTCGTCTAACTCCATCTTTTGAACCTCTGTGTTTCCTTTTAACCAAAACTGTGGTTTTTGCGCCTTGTCTTCCTTACGGGCTCCGGAGCTCTCGGACGTTTTAGCGCCGTCCGTGTCCGTGGTGCACTTAGCCGTGTAGAGGTGTGGGAACTGGGAATTGAATCAGCCTCTTTCACATGCCATTAAGCGCCGAGGGTGAGAAACAAATCCACCCGCCTCATTGTCACTAACACAATATGCACTTCATCAAATGGGTGCAGTTGGGGCACAATTTAAGGAGATAGAGAGGACACATCTTGTCCAAATCAAGATTGATATTGCCAGGGTGTTTCCACTCTCTGGAGTTGATTGCCAATGTGTCTTGGAAGAATTGAACACAGTGGCTGCAGAGTGTTCAATTTCATGCGCCAAACCTGCTTTGCATCCAGTCCACATCCTGATTTGTCCTCAAACTCATCCTCAGAATTTCAGGATTGTAGACATTTGTGCCATATTTTCACTGTTCATCCAGACCACAGCACGTTAGGACCAGGGTGACCAGATCCCATCAAAGTACACAAGGAGAATTTCCATGTGGTATAATGTTTGGATCTTCATCATTACCAGTAAAATGTTGATAGAATCTATTTAACTTATTTAACTCTCCTCCAGCTGCACTTAAACAACCTCTCTATCAGAAATGTCCTTTAGCTGCTTCACACACCCGTGAGTAGTTTTCCATGTTCTTTGGTGTTGCTGCATTTTCCATCATTTTCCAATCTAACACAAGAAGAGGGAGGCGTCGCCTCGGTTACAGCCCTCCTTTTTTTTTAAGATCAAATGTAAATATTTACTTTTAGAAAAGCAGTAGAGCCTGTTAAAATGTGGGACAAGGGAAATTCTGTGATACCCGGTCACCCTAGTTAGGACACTACACGATGCAAGAAAAGCCTTTATTATCTTAATCTTAATCTACTCTTGGGACACATAGTTGCTGTAGTGGTTAGCACTCAAGCAGCAAGAGGACCCGGGTTGGAAACCCGGTCAGAACAAGGGTATTTCTGCATGGACTGGGCATGTTCTCCCCGTTTCCTCCCATAGTCCAAAAACAGATTTAGGTAAATTGGACACTTTAAATTGACTGTAGGTGTGAATGTGCGAATGTCCCCTCAAAAAAAGCAGATAAAGCAGTAGAAAATGGATGAGTCTTTACTCTTTATTTGGTCTGCAACATATGACATTAGCAGTTTTATATTCTGGATCATACCTGCTTGTACAAGGGACTAACAATGATATGCCCCCATGTTTAACCGTGCTGAAGTGAAAGGAGGCCTGGCCTGATCTTTTTAATCTCCCTTAAATAAGAGAGAAGTCGCTTGCATTCTCACAGCCACTCCGTCTTTGCCGTCCTGCATAATTCATTTCACAATAAATCCTCATCAGACTGGTTTCGACTGAAGATGACGGCCATTTTTTTTTTTATCTTCATGGCACATCCAGCGTTTTTCTGCTCATTCAGGATTCCACTCATAGCAGAGACCGTGATCTGTTTCAGTGCACCTGCAGTCATTTGAACTGAACTGAATTTGTAGTCCAGCAGAGTTCATGTAACTCATCTGTTAATACAACGATAGATTCTAGTCACTTTTTGCACACGACACCTGTGATACTGGATGATTCAGCGAGGTGATAAATGTAACTGCAGTGTGGTTGAGGAAAGTATCTCAATAACATCATCACACATGGTTTAGTTTAGATCAGGGGCCTCAGACTGAAGCGGCCTGGGGGCCAATGAGTGTCCACTCTGGTCACGAGGGGTGAGCCGGTCATGTGAGTAGAAGCTCTATGTGGGAACTTAGCTTAAAATCATATCACAATATGCGATTATGATAATGACATTACAATATTTGTGAAGATATATCACAGAATTTCAAAGTAAAAGTTTTTTTATTATTTCACAATAAAAAACAACATATTTATGATGCAAATTGAAATAAAAAATAAAATAACAGCTGTAATTAAATCATTAACATGCTCATATACATGTATAATGAATTAATTAAAAGTATGATTGATATAACCATAGGTACTATTATTATAATAGAAATATTGCTCAACATATTGCTTTAAAAAAGTTTTTATTTCAGATCACTTGTGCTGACAAAGTTATCTTCCTGCGCTCACATCTTGTGCTGTATGAGTTAAATGGACCAGCTCAGGCTCGTATGGAGCAGCAGTGTCTTCCATCTGTGCTTTGTCTTAGCGTTTGTGCTCCATTAATACTTTGTCAACAGTGTCACGCTCTCATAAATAATCTTGATGTGAGTGATGCACTTATGATAAAATTTCATTTTATACTGAGCAGAACTGCCAGCTCCATTAGCCTCCTCACACTCGCTGATAGCTGATAGAGGACTGTCGAGTGAGACAAGAACACATTCTTGACAGTTATTTTATTCCACTCCAGCATGCAGTATGGAGAGTTGTGGGAATAAGATATGAAAGCACTGCCTGGATATAAATACAGAAATTCCCTATAATCATTTTCTTTTCCACTTCTGGCAAATGAGCAGTTTCGTCTGAAAACATTTTCCCCTCCTTTCTCATTTCCTCCAATTAGTGGGATGAGAAGAGTGTTTCGCGGCGAAGGACTGACTTCTTGCGATGCAGCCGGTCTACAGTGGGAATAATGTATTCATCTTTGCACAGTGTTCACACTCTGCGTTCATTTCCTACAGCCTCGCAGAGTGCAATTCTGCATTAAATGACATCCTTTATAGCATTTAACCAAAAACAATAACAGCAGTCACAGAGAGGTGACGATGAAAAGGTCATTTAAAAAACGGCTCTCCTTTAACATTGTCCTTTGTTTTTCTTTTGTTGCCTCAAGTGTAGTTGATTTGCTTTTTTAAACAAAGGATTGTTGTAATATTTGAGGTGTATTTAAGATTTTTTTTTAAATCCACTGCACTCTATGGTAAAATAATTTTACATGACTGAAACATAGCACAGTTGCGATCCTTGAGCCTTGACTGACTAATATTTCAGCCTTTATTTTAATATTATCATGGTTGGCACTAGAGCTGAAACAATTACTCAAATAATCGATCACTAAAGTAATCGTCAACCCTTTTGATAATCGATTAATCGGTTTGAAGCTTTTAAAACAAGATTTCTGATTGTTTTAGCTTCTTGAAATGTGAATATTTTCTTCGTTTCTTTGTTCCATATAAATCATTAAAACTCAATCCTTTTGGTTTGTGGACAAAAACAAGACATTCGAGAACATCATCATTTCCAGGTTTGACGTTTTATGGACCAAATGATTCCTCGATTGATCGTGAAAATAATTGACAGATGAATCGATAATGAAAATAATCGTTAGTTGCAGCTCTAGTTGGCACCTGAGTCTCTTTGAAATCACATAGTTTTGTGTGTAAAAAGACTGATACAATTAAACAATGGTGTCTGAAATGCACACTGTCTCATTTACTCATGAATTTAGTCAATAGAAGAAAAGCAAAGCTATCCAACCTGAGAAAAATGACAGCAAATATTGACGCACATTAATAAAGTAATTCTTTATAAGACAGTAATGAAGCTTGATTGACACAATGTGATCTTTCATTTGACCCCGTTCTGTGAGTGATGGTGAACTTTTGTGTCATGCACATAAATACCTGCTCCTCCATCTATTCAACCACACACAATGGGCTCCTTTAGGGACACATTTAATAACTGTAGCAGCGCAGTAAATAGGTAAAATAAAGGGGACGCAATTTCATTACACTCCTGCGGAAGATAGCACTTGGATCTATGGCAAATCACATTAAAAAAATGTAAAGTACAATTACAAAGCACCGTTCAGATACTTTTAATGGTCAACTTGAGATAATTAAATGCCTCATATTGTTATTATAGAGAAAGGCTGACAATGGATGACGGACAATTTGAGAGTCTGGGAGATGGAAAGGGATTAAAATGGGGGCAGTGATATGCAATTTCGGTTTTATTGTGACTCTCAAGGTCTGTGTTTGAGAAATTAAATAATAGCCTTGTTTTTAGCAGCACTTCAGAGCACAGAAGAGGAACCCATTTAGACGTAGCTATTGAAAATAATGTTAGAGAATGAAAGGCTTGTAGATTTTAAGCATTTTCTGAAACACCCCTCAGATACCTGCGGAGGTTTGGGGAAAGAACATTTGCTTTGGAAACATACTATAAATCTTTTAAGCTCTTTAAGCAGCATTAGTAGTATTTGAGGAAACAAGCACTTTTGCCCATTAAAATCTTCAGTATGAGATGTTTATGCTGATGAGCATTTGGTTTGTATTTATAGCCAGATGGTTTTCTCTGTTAATAGCTTTTAATAACATTTCTGCTTTTGTTGAAGGAAGGAAGCAACAGAGTGACGCTGATTCTGATCGACTGAGATGTGGTTTTATTACCCGTAAAACCGTAAAAAAAAATAGTTGAAGTTGGTGCCTATATTTCAAGACGGTGTTAATTAATGTGAGAGACAACTTTATACACAGTCAGGCAGTAAATCAGTGCAAATGTGCCTTCATTCATCCATCCATCCATCCATCATCATCTACTGCTTTATCACAAGGGGGGCTGTGCCAATCTCAGCTCATCTGTCTATCTATCTATCTATCTATCTATCTATCTATCTATCTATCTATCTATCTATCTATCTATCTATCTATCTATCTATCTATCTATCTATCTATCTATCTATCTATCTATCTATCGTTTTAGTTGGCATCCCATGGAAAGTTTCTTGTAAATATTAAATATGATATCTCAGGAATTTTCCGCCCTTTGCAACCCTATGTCCAGTTAAAGGAAGGCAAACATATAATACCAAAACTTAATAATCCAACCTTATTACTGAAGACAGACTTAGTTTGCAATAAATCACACTTGAAAACAACAAGAAACAAAGAACGAAACTATTGGGATCAATTTCAAAAAACTGGGTAGCTGGGAAACATTTGAGCACTGCAATGTCCAGAATGATGCTTTTGCTTTTCTAGGATTTGTAAGAATGAAATGTTATATTGTGTCCACACATCGGCACTGGAGACACCCAGCACGTGTCCAACATGATTAAACTCCAAATTGGATTAAAGTGCAGTCTGTGTCAGTAAATAGATCAGAGTAAAACAAAAGACAGTTGACTAAGCAAAAGGAAACAACAACCTTAATGGCTCTCTGTCGCATTCTGTAGACAACATTTCTAAAACATCATTAAACACTGAAGAGAAATGAACTGACTGAGGATAGTGCTTGTTTGTTAAGTTATGGATGAAATGAAATGCGTCCTCACTTCTCACCTCCTCCTGTCTCGGAGAATCCAAAGTGACTTTTAAAAAATGTAAAAATTGGACTGTGAACGTTTGTTGAGAGGCAGAGTCTTGTCTGTTCATGACAAGTCAAAAGCAGCTTAACAGAGAGGGAAAACATCAGGGGAGCATTAAACATTAAACCTTTTTTAATGTGACCTTGCCGCTCTGTTTTGTTTGCCACTGTGCCTTTTGTGAGGTTTATGCCTTTATCTTAAACCAGTGATAAACTGAAGCAAACACAACCTCTGCAGCACAGAAGGAGGACGTGTGTGTGTGTCAAGTTGAACTCTGTTTTGCCCTCTATCACAGTTAGCTTTGTGCACTGATGGGAAAAGAGAAGCCGAAACATATCCGTATCACTTTTGACCTTTTGGAAATGGCATCTGAGAGTAAATATTTGAATAAATGCCTGAACACTACTGGTTTTTAATGAATGCTACAACCTGGAATGCAGGAAAATTTAATTTCTACAGATTACAAAGAGAGGGCCCCATTTCTTGTATTATGCAGCTTGTTATCCTTTTAAACTGCTGAACTTAACACTTTAAAATAAAATGAAAGTGCACACGGTTCTTGCCTTTTGTGCTCCTTTACCATGTAAACACATCGTTACAAAAGTTACCAATGAAAAAAAGCAAACGGTTGATTTATAGGATTGTCGACTCCTATAAATATTTGTGCTCTGTGTTTGACGCTAAGCTTAAATTTGACCAAAATACAGAGTCAGTAGACAAACGGGCCCACCAAAGGATTTATCTGCTGCGTTGGATTAACTCCTCTGGTGTCTCAAAACCCATCATGTGTACTGTATATTTATCATACTTTTTATTTTTATATATTAGAAACAGAAAGTCTGTCCAATCTGCCTGTTGAACTGAACTCTCTCTCTGGGAGAAAGATGTCATCAAAAAGGCCAAAAGTATCATTACTTATGACCACATACTTGGCAATGAACTCACGTTAATGCCATCAGGACGACGCTATGTGCAAACTCCCAGTCATTTGTTCCTTCTGCTGTCACGTTGTTGAGTGCAGAACCAAATGAACTTGAAGAGTTGTGGTTATGTGGGTTATTATAAGGGTTATGTGTGCAATACACCTTAGATCTTTATTTATTGAAAGTATTTATGTGTGTATTTTTAGGTATTTTTAGCCTCTTCTTAAGCTAACTTTAACTTAATGCTTGATTTTAAAAAAATGCCAAGAAGTAGACTGAGAGCTGAGAGAAGGAGAGGAGGAGGATGAGGAGGAGGAGGAGGGAGGGGAGGAGTGCAGGGGGAATGGTCTATTAGTGGATTTGGCCCCAGTTGCAGCTGAGTGGAAAATCCCCACCACAGTTGCTCAGTGAGACGAGCCTCTTAATCGTTCACACTGCGCTCCAAACGCTGGAGAAAGAAAGGTGCCGAAGCAACACCTCTGCAGGCTATAAACGGGGGAGGAGTCTGGGACAAAGAACCTCGCTGTGATCAGACGAGGATGAGGAGAGCTTGTATCAGTGAAGCAAGAGTGGACTAAGAAAGAGTAGCTGGCGTTTGTTTTTTTATTTATTTTATTTATCCTTTATTTAGCCAGGAAAGGCCCCATTGCGACACAAGATCCTTCTCAAGATAAATAGTAACAATAGTTAAGGAGGCAAGACCATTTCAGATATAAAACTCACAACAGAATATAAAAGCTAGAAAGACGTCATTAAAGGAGAGTAAAAGAGTGAGACATAATGAAGTAAAGTAAACAACATGTTTCTTTCATGACGGTCCATAAAACATCTTTGAATGTGTTTAAAGAAAGCAGTGCATGTAGTGAAATGATGTTTTGCACCTCATTTCATGTCCACACATTCTGAGATAATCGTTTCTGAGTTAATGGTTTGACCAGAGGGGCAGTAGATGTGCTGATTTTTATCACAGCATGTATAATTTCAGCACTTTACACTTGGAGCTGTGAGGAGTTGCACCTTGATGGGCAAAATAACATTACTATATAGCAGTGGCTGTTGCAGGGGAAGCTCAGGCCCAGGTATTTATACATAAATTCTGCAAACAAACAAGTAGAACAAGAAAACACGACAGTTATGCAAACCTGAAATGTGTTTTTATTTGACGTGTATATGTACAAATAAAAATGGGCTATATCGCCGAGCAACGACCAGCTGTCTGCAGACTAGCCTTGCAAAATCCATGCAGGACTGAGACGGAAAAGGCTCCACTGTCATGTATGTTTCTGCAAAGCTGTCAATCAAAAACTGGTTCTGCCAATCGGCATGCAGAAGCCTAGTGTCCGCTGCTGCCCACTGCTCCATCCACTCAGAGAGTGGAAGCTGAGCCTCCCTGGAAGTTAATATTTTGTCGCATTTGTCTAATCACCGTCGAGCTCACTGCAGTGAAAAAACCTATTCTGTTCTGTCCCATAGAGTTTACAGTTGAAGCTTAGCTCAACGTCATTTTAATGCAGAGGCTGCTACGGGAATACGAAAATCACGTAAGACTCTAATTGCGTTCTATTGCACGTTTAGTATTGTAACGTAAATACAACACAGTTCATATTTGACATTTTAGAGGAAGAATACATATATACACACTACTTTACTTGAAATAAGTGGTTAATTAATTCAGATTTAACAGTTAAAGTATTTCTTTTAGTTTATCAAGTATTTTCTTTTTCTCAGTGCTAGTTCAAGGTACAGGCTGTTCTGTAGGGAAGTCATTTCAATAAGGCTGTGTTTGTGACGCACACTCTAACCATAGAGTGAGATTATCATCATCAATCATGACGATGTGCATTTTATCACTGAGCTCAAACAGACCAGACCTGGACAAGCAGATAAAGCAAAAAAAGTTTGACTGGTTTCTAAACCTCAGGGGAAATATATTCAATAGTGGTGTCACAAATCACAAAACTCAGCAAAAAAAAAGATACAAATAACTTTCCTTTACATAATGTTGTGTCAACTTCAGTAAAGAACTTATGTGCGTCAAAGCACATAAGCAAAAACAAGGCAAACGAAAAACGAAAAACTCTAAGTTCTAATGTTTTATTCCTCGGTACAGGTGCTGATCTGTAGGAGGCAGTTGGTACGAAATGATTCATCACACCACTAATATTGAAGGGTGTACTTATGTGGTGTATAATTTAATAAAAGTTCACTTTTATCATAGGAGCAACGTGTACTGAATTGGTTTTATTATATATGCAGTCACCACAAGACGTTTATGAGTTAATTCAAGACCAAATGATAACTTCCCACTTTCTATGTAGCAGTGACGTGCGGTCAGGGGAGGCAGTGTCGAATTTGACCTTATATTAATAATTTATATATAATATAAAATATAATCATTTTTGACCTTATATTAATAAATATTATTTTGTTTTTCTTGCTGTCGCATTGTTGAACAGTATGGAATTGATTAAAGCAAAATTAAAACAACTAAATGTTTCAATTAAGGTCAAAATTGAAATATAAGCTTCTATTTGGCCTCCCCAGTCATGAACCTCACTGCACGTCACTGCTATGTAGACTGGAGCTCATTTAACAACAGTACAATAGTTTGTCGCTATGATTAAAAACAAATATCTGTCAGATTGCATCACATACACAGACATTTACATGGAAAAACATTTGGCGTTAACATTTTTGAATGTTGACAGAAAACACAAATTCACTTGTCAGTCACTTTGGGAGTCGACACAGTTTCCAGTCCTTGGTTGTGTTGACACTGAGTTCTCGTTTCTTTGGTGTCTTTTGAATCCATTTGTAACGTGTTCAGTTTCCTCCATGTCCATCAGTGTTTGGTGTTCAGAAAAACAGTCTTCGTTTCCATTAACTGTCCTCACGTTGAATCGTCTTGTGTTCAGTGTTAACACATCGTAGGAGCCACCATTTCACTCGCGTCTCTACTAAAACAAACCGAGAACTCTTCCTCTGCCACCTGCTGTGAGGAGCCAATTTTCTGCTCTGTTTCATGATAGTGATAGTGACGTGTCACCGCTCTTCTTCCCCATTAATGACAAAATAGCTGTGATCATGTGAATTTTGTCTTATTAATACTGCAACGCTGATAAAACTGCAAACCTCGTTATAGCTCCAGTGGCGAAACGACTACTGAATCTAGAGTCTTCAGAAGAGAGCTGTGTCTCCGCTGCCTGCTCTTAATGGAGGGAATGAATCGCTGCGGGTGTTTATTACAATCACACTCGCTGTAAAAATGACTTTCATTCAAATGGAGAGAAACCATCCATAATTGAAAGAGTCAGCAGACAAACAACAGGCAACACACACTCTCGGCGAGATGTGGTGAGGGTTGCCTCCGCGAGACACAGAGGACGCAATTATCGACAAAGGGAAGCAGCTGCTTTGAAGGAGAACTGAAACGAATGGGCAACAAATTGCAGAAATGTTTACAGGAGAGGGAAAAACTGATGAGGTAAATCCTCCCTCGCTGCTGCTGCTGTAACGTCAGTAATTGTGACGTGCCTCATATAGAGCGTGTTTCAATTCATGGCTTCATAAAATATGAAATTGTTCGTTTGACAAATGTTAAGTAAACTGCCACGTATGAATTATTTACATCTTCTGTTCTTTTTTTCATTTTTAAGACTTAAAATTCTCATAAATGAATTCATCAATTTTACACTAGATGGACGAAATGATTAGTTATACAGTGTTTACAGTCATTTTTTTTAACTAATTAAAATGAACTGTACAACACAATAAGATGTACATGAGGGAAAGGAGTCTCAATACTTCCTGAAGCCTCTGCATGTTTTTATTCAGTCATTATCATTCATAAGTGATCTAGTCTTTAAAATTAGGGCTGGGTTGATCGCGTCAAGATACTTGGGTGTTGACTGGATTACCTAATCCCCATATTGCACGTTTTTGGACTTTGGGAGGAAACCGGACAACCCGGAGAAAACCCACGCACACACAGGGAGAACATGCTAACTCCATTCGGAAAGAAAGACCCTTGTTCTGACCGGGTCGTGGACCTGGGTCTTGTTGTTGCAAAGGCAAGAGAGCTAACCACTACACCATCCGTGTGGCCCGGAGCCAGAATTAAATTCCATAATCACCACTAAACGTTGGTGAAAATGGACAGAAATCGGCATGTGAATCATACTGTATACTGTATGTACAAGTGGTGCCAAATGGCTCAGTAGCGCCCCCAAAGGTGAAACCCCAGGAGGCTTTTATCTAAACTGAATGGGACAGTGGCTCATAAGTGAGTTTGAGTCAACTGTAACTTTTAGCTGCATCTGCTAATAATGAAATAAAATACAAGTAGAAAAAAAGTATTTTTCTGAAAAATGAAAATGAAAAATTCTGGACCAAAATAAACAGAGCCTCTCGGAATGTAACACAACACAAATGTGAGCCTTGAAATTAACCTGCTTCAAATGAAACAAACCAAAAAAAAAGTCCTTTCAGAACCTCTGAGTGCAGATGCACTGATAAACAGGACTTCCAATAGTTTGTGAAGCATATTCACTGGGGGCCACACGATGGAGGAGTGGCTCGCATTGTTGCCTCACAGAAAAAAAAGTCACCAGTTTGGATCCCAGTTTGAACAAGGGAGTTTGCATGTTCTCCCTGTGTGTGAGTACATACTGTATACTCCAGTTTCCTCCCACAGTCCAAAAACATGCAGCGTAGGTTAATTGAACACTCTTAATTGCCCGCAGGTGTAAATATGGGAGTGAATGTCTGTTTCGTCTGTGATGGACAGGGTGTGCCCCTCCTTTCGCCTCATGTCAGCCCCCGTGACCCTCATGTAGAGGATAAAGCGGTAGAAAATGAATGAATAACATTTAAAAAAAACATGTGTCAGTCTTCATCGTCTGACTCTCACCAGTTTTTCTTCTGCACACTTCATAACTGATAGAAAAAGCAGACGGCTTATGTGTATTGGGTAGCATTTAGAGAGACAATTAGAGGGAGAAGTGAGGGAGCCATGCAGAAGAAGCTACCGTAGTGAAACCTGCGCCTATTTGGAATCAATGATCCCCACACAATGATTTCAGTTTGCTGTAACAAAGTGCATAGATTTTTGGCACCCAGCCATTTTAATTGTTTTGTGATACTGATTTTGTTTTGCCCGTGTCGGAGACGTTTAGGCACAAAAGAAGAAACATCCATCCGAGCTGGGCGACGATGGCTGTCGATGCAGCCCCGCGGCACAGAAGTATCTGTCACAGGGAGCTGGGAGTTCTTTCACTGCAAATATAAGTTGTGATTGGATCAGGCAAATAAAAAAGTGGGGAACATGGAGGAGTAACTCACACGCTGCACTGTACGAGCAACTTCAGCAGAAAGAAGTGCTGCATCAGTGAACGGCGCACTGAAACTCCATCCGCTCAAAGGAGGCTTTTCATACTTGGGAGATATTAGTTTACAATAACAGCTAAATGCTATAAACTGGATTTAGTCAAAGCTGAAAAAAGTAAGCAGTATTTTTGCCAGTGTATTAAACGAGGCTTGGTGGAATATTTACAGTATATTTACCTTTTTAAGTGGCAGACTAATTATAAACACTGCTGCATTTTGACCTTTTTCACCTATTTGTTTCATCTCTCTCATCACAGTTGTTTTTTTAGATCCCTGTTAATTAAAGTTTATCTCCTCCATGTCCTGGATTCAGTCTCGCTTGACAAAATATCATCCAGAGACAGCAGCATAGTCACATGTGCACGTATACCTTATTTGTTGTGCACCGGTACAAACTTCTCTTTAGAATGAATTTGTTTTTGCCAAACGAGTCACATTCTCGGTGTGGTTAATGCGACTTCCATGAAACAGCCGCTAGTTGACAGGAGCGAGAAATCAAGCCGTGTGATCCAAACCATACATGGGCAAAATGGTTCTCAGTCATTTAATGAACGTCTGTGTTGGAGTTATTGATCGAAGCATTAGAAAAAGCTCAGGTTCTCTACAGACTGAGCAGGTGACAAGTTATTCCTTTGTTTTCCTGGAGCATGTTGGCTTAGTGGTTAGCACTGTTGCCTCACAGCAAGAAGGTTCAATTCCCAGCCTGAGTCTCCACCTGACCTCGCAGTTATGGTTGTATAATGGCAGTAAAGTGACTTTACACTTAACATAATAGAGTAATTTCAGGGCTACTTATTTACCAGTGCATGCACTGAAGGAGGATTGGCTTTTTCAAACACCCAGTTTCTGGCTTATGCTTATGATTTATGCGTTTATGTTTATTTGGAGCCTATGGGAAGATTTAACAGTGTCATTATAGAGCCAAACGTTAGATTTGGTCTGTCATGGTAAAGTTTTTTAAGACCGTGTTACTATTTCAAATGTATCTCATGTTCGTCTTTATTCGTGCAGCGCTGCATGGTGAATGTCATGTTTCCTGTTGTCTGTCACTTGTTTTATGGTGTTGTAGACGTTGTGTTTTTCAAGCCCGATCTGGCCCTTTATTCTAGGATTTTATGTCAGTTTGTTAGTCGCCGCGTGTAAGGATCACACTGTTTACTGTCACAGCAAATTACCTCCCTGTAGTTTTTTACAAGAAACACTGTGTCTGACAGAAACAGTGCAATTAGCAAATTGTTTTTGATTTTTCTTTCTTCCTTTTGCAAATTAAAAACTGCAAAATACAGATACAGAGCTGGATATGTACTAAGGTGTTAGCGCGTTGTGCGCTAGAGTTACTTTGAAATTTGATGAAAATGAAAATGATGAAATTTCCCATTTAGAAAATTCCATCAGTCTGCAGCTTTATCAGCGTCCAGCAAGTCCACATTTCAACCTCAACTATACATCAGACATCATAGAGCCCAGGAGCCATAAACATAAACAGTGTGAGCTTTCTCACAATAAAATGAGTCATTCAAATCCAGGATATGTGGCTGGATGCTAATGGCTCATTTCATCTTCAGAGCTTTTATGGACTCCTTCTTATAGACCCTGTCATTGTATACAAACATTCCAAGCCCAGTGAGAATGCATGTGCAGTTTGGGGTCAGCAAATAGCATGTATGTCCATCGATGACGATGATTTTTTGGAAAGGGATGAGATCCTGTAGGGACACTGAATGAAGAACTCTACGCTACATGTTGGACTGTTAATAATGCGAGTGTGTTTTCTGACTTCTGATTTCTGTGACGTAGCTCTCAGAAGGGTCTATAGGGTGATTTAGGAGTAACTCTTCGTAACTCCATCTACAGAGCGGTAACAGAGCTTTCTGAAGTCATGACTCACACAGATACAGTACATTGGAATAAGAGCGAGACTATTTGCACATGAAGCGCTCTCTTTAAGCACCAGATGGATTTTGTTTCATGCGAGAGGTATAATTAAGGTGAAATCGATACAAAAATAACAGAAGTGACACTGAAAAATTTAGTACATTAGCTGTAAAGTATTTCCACGGCAGAAATCTTTATTCCCCACTCTGTGATTACCCTGTGGGGGTAATTGACTTCATTCACAAAGAGGAACTAAGGCTCTACACCTTAAATGTGGCAATTACTGTCATGAGCAAGTGCGCACTGGAGACTTGGGTAAGAAATGTGAAAAGTATTGACCCCAGTGTCGGATATTCAACATCAGAGAAACTTAAAAACAACTGCAATTACTTCAAAAACTTTGGAACAAGAGGAAAGACTCGTTTAACAAAGACATCACTTTGCCAACCGTCAACTGAAGAGTCAAAGTTTTGTATAAATTATGTATGAAGAGAAACAAGGCAGTCATTTTTTTTGTGTTCGCCCGTCACGTCGTAGACACCGGAAAGGTTGCAGGAAATACAAGTACTACTGAGTACTTTTATTGCAGCTTGTTATTTAAGAAAGTCTTTTTCTTGGTCAGCTTTATGAGACTTTTGTACTAGAGTCAAGTAAACAGTTGACTATAAAACAAGACTTTTCAGATGTATCATCACAATTACTCTTCAAGCTCTTTATATAAAGTGTTAGAGACAATATAATAATCTTTTAAAGCTTTGTTTTACCTGGAATTCCTGTGATACTGAAACTTACCTGTGGACTAAGTGTTTTTACAGTTTTACCCATTTTCTGTTATTAAGTTCTAACTTAAAGGGCCAGTGTGTAGTGTATCATCAGATTCATTCACATTTACCCTGAACACAACACGCTAACAAACCCTCACACACTGAAGCTGAAGCTCACGATGCAGCGAAGAAAGACGGCTCCGTTCACACACATGTAACACATTAACCAATAAAGATGAAGGAGTGAATGGAAGTGCTCACATTCCTTCTGGCAACATACTATACCCCTATTCTAGTAAGTCTCTGTAGAGCTGATATAAACATAAAAGACTCATTCTGCTATAATTAAAAACAACAATTCATACAATCATGTGATTGTACATGTAAAAAAAATATAATACTTTTCTCTTCATTTGCTGCCAAATGGCAATAATTATCCCTAAATTGGACCTTTTTGGAGTCAGAGTTGTCATCACAGCTGACATCTGTAATGTCTTTGTTGCTGCGTGTGCGCCGGCAACACACGTTTAATTTGAGAGCGTCGTCCTTGGTGAGAGAGGTTCAGGCATCAGGGAACTGATTATGATTCAGTGGCAAACACCTAAATCCCTTTAGAGCCCCGGCAAGTGGATTCACTGTCAAGGTCCAGTAGTGACAACAAGACTAATTACACCATAATGGGAATCATCCCTCTCTTTCAACCCGAGACAGGAGTCCTGGATTGCTGCGAACTGGCTGTGTGATTACAGCGTGGCCTCGTAAGCCTCGCCATACATACAGATTAACAGGGAGCCGGTTGTTAGCACATCGAGTTAGCGTGCAGCTCCATCAAAATAACCCTTTGGACGCTAACTTTGTTTTCTTGAGGGTGTGTGAAATGGGCATTTACATATGGTAATACATATTCAACAGCCTTTAAATCTTCCGCAGCCTTGAAAGTGAGACGAGAAAGTTTTGGGGGAGAACTTTTAGGTCTTTGATGTGTTCATTTACATGTGCGGTAGGTTTGTCTACAGTTTCTTCCCAAGCCAAGGAAAACTCACCCGTCTGTTTTGCCACATTAAAATCTATGACATGCAAAATGGAAAATACATTCGGCTGCAATTTATTCTTCATTTCCCGTGTCTGCGCTCCAAAACAAACTGGAGACTTTGTGCAGAATGTGGCTGTTGTGATTTGTTTTTAATCCCGGCGTGGATGAGGTAAATTAACGTGACAATAAATCGTTAAATCAGCGGAGGAGCAATCGAGCTTAAATGAGTCGGACATGTACGCAAACATCTGTCTGGCCGGCGCGTCACGTGGATAAATTGCAGGTGTTTCAGCTTGAGTGCGACATGCAGATCAATGAAAACAAGTGTGTTCTTGTGGAAATTGGATTTCCATTCAGTGTAATCAATAAATTTCAGCCGGCATTTCCCAAGATAATAGAAACCGCCAAACAATTGCACATCTGAATAAATTTCAACTTTTAAGATCCTTTCAATTTCAACAGAAGGAGCTGTCAGAATATTATTAAATCATTTCATATTCATTCAATATACGCTCGGGCTTTTACATTTTATTTATTTTTTCCTCACCGGCCTTGCAGCCTCACAGAAAACACTTAAATCTTTCTCCAAAATCAATTTCTTCCTTCAATAGATTTCTCCCGGAGTTGTCGTCGTCACATTTTAAAGCTGTTTATGTATCACACGGTGTCGCCTGACAGCCGGCATAAGGTGCCGACTGACATTCGGGGAGTGGATCGACAGCCTCCGTCCGCGGCAGTGAGCGCGGGAGACAAATGTAACGAGCAGCGAGGCGGAGAACGAAGGCGGCCCGTGATTGATACAGGTGTCACCGCGAGAGGTCAGAGCCATGCCTCAAAAAACGGGGCCATCGATTCTGCTGCCCTTTAAACAAACAGAAGGGACATCTCCGCGCCCATCCTCCCATGTGTTCTTATAGGTTCAGACTTCTGCCTGCCCCTCCGAAATAACTCCTCACATCAGCGCACAGCTCGGTGTTCATCTGTGATCAAACACACTTGAATAAAAGCGGCATTTTTTTTTTGTTACTCATATACTTGACAGCATTTGTTGCGTCGCCATCATACTTCATGCAGCACTGAAACCTAATTTTGTCTCACTTTGGGGAGAAAAAAGAAGCTTGCTGCTCTATTTTTAGTCTTAATGCCTTTCCTCTATCTCCATTTGCCTCATGTCTTTGTCCTGATAGAATGCTGTTGAGAGTTGCCGGGGCATTGCTGAAATCTATTCCCCTCCTGCTAAGGCAGCTGTTTAGAGATTCTCATTAATAAGAGAAGGAGTGTAAGAAAACCAGCATGTGGAGGAGGAGGGCCGCCTTGCTTACCCCCACATCCCACTGCAACACCCAGCGCCTAATCTGAGGCGACAGAAACCACAGTAAACACAAGAATGAGGGCAGGGAAGGAAAAAAAAAGAAAAAGTCTTAAAGTTGCTTCAGTCTCCTCAGTAAAAAAAAAAAAAAAAAAAAAGGAGGCCTATCATTTACAGTGTTTGTGTGACACTGGTGATATGTGTGTGTCTTTGAGGTGATTATCTCGACGAACACACAGAGGACACGGCGTTGCCGGAGCAGTCGGTGGTTCCACGGTGAAGGTCAGGCTTTAAGAGTGACCGCGAGGGGGCCTCTGCCACTTCAAACATCGGGCTTCGCAACATGCACGCGGATTTGTTTAACTTGCAATGTCTCCATGCGGTGCAGCGCGGCACATGTTGTTGCCAGATAAACCTCAAATAAGAAAGACCACAATCGTCATTCCTCTTCCTCCATGACCACTTCTGACAGTTGTATCAGGAAATGTGCCTTTGTTGTAGCCACATTGTTGCCATGTGAACCTGCGTTTGATTAAATGGGGGGGATTTTTTATTTTTTTTTTTAATCATCAAACAACGTGCGTGTAGGGAAACTTCAAAATGAAATTCTTTCCTATTGTTTTTTTCTTTTCTTCCTTGCCTTATCGTTTGCATTATACTGCAGAAGTCGCTGCAGCCATTCATCTCCGTTTAACTCACAAGTAACGAGAAGTGCTCGCCACAGTCTTCCAGATGTCAAGGTTATGTTTTCCAGGTTTTTATTTTGAAACCAGAGAACAATCGGAGATGCAGAGGAACACACACCTCCATATACAGTATTCGGTATTTCAGCGCGAGAGATGAAAATAAAAATGCATGCAATCATAATTGTTATTGATTAGTTTTCTTATAATTAAATAATTGGTATTATATTATATTTTAGACAATATAAGCAATATTTTAACATGTTCGATTATAGCAGTCAGTTCTGTACCGATTGATCTTTTATTTAAAGGTCTTCTTATTAGGTTTGCAAAATATGTGTATGTGTGTTGGCACTTAATAGTCCCTTTTTTTTAATAAAACCTTTGTAAAGGCTTTTTTTTAACAGAGAAAAAAAGACATTTTTAGGCTTCTACCTATAGATTTTTATTGAATTATGTTGGGACCGTGACAGTTGTTTCAGAAGCAGTTTGTGGTGGATTTTAATATACTCCTTAAATCAAACATATTACAGTATAAAGAACTGGGACAGTGTGTGTTACTTTTGCAAACTTCAAGCATTTGTGCTCAATTCTTCTTGCACATTATGGACTTCTTTCTTTTTTAAATAAATCATTGACCTGCAGTTTTGTGCCTCTTTGCTTTGATGCTAAAACCATGACTCATTAGCATTATGAGGGGCCGGCGACGACGAATATGCTACTTTAGGAGAACGTTGACGACATATTCCCAGCTCTCTCTTGCGTTGTCATTTATTATCTTGTGTTTGGAGATTGTTTGGCGGTTTTACCGACTACTGTCAATGAAAAGTTACTCAAGTCTGACCTGAAAAGACACCAGATATCACCAGGGCACATCCTGTCTTTAGAGATCTCACACACGGGGTGAAAAAAGTGTTGAATTGTAAAATAAAGAGAGGCGAAAATGAGAAAAGAAAAGAAAACCCTAGTGTTTAAAGTGGCGATAACAGTAGCTCAGTGGTTGAGTGAGGCGTCTTTTAACTGGAAGGTTGTGGATTTGATTCCTGACTCGTGTGAATGGGTGTGTAAGACGTGCCGCACATCGTTGTGCCGTATGAGCGGTTGTGAATGGGTGAATGGCAAAAACGGTCGTGTCAGGCGGCGTTAAGTGGTCGTCAAGACTGTAAAAGTGCTACATAAATACAGAGCATTTACATTTACCACTTCATCATTCATCAGTCCTCACGATATCACGCAGACAGTTGCTGTCACCTTTGTCGCCGTGAAACCTTTCGATTGTAACGTTGACGTCAGTCTGCGATGACAGAATTAAGATCAATGAAATATAAATGTGCACTAATGGTTTGAGCTAAGAGCGTTTCGTGGCGTCTAATGAGACAAATTGCAACATTTTACTCATAATCTCCAGCTGGCTGCGGTAGTTCCACTCTGCATAGCAAACATTAATTTCCTGTGATTAATTTTTCTAAACCGGTCATTACTGCAATTAATTAGACAAATCTAATAAAAAACTTTGGGAAGATAAATATACTTCATTTACCTTCAGTGGAAAAATAATTGAGCCGTCCATGATTCAAGCCCTTGTCCTTATTGTGCCGAATATACGAGGAATAAATTAGACACAGTTTGAAAAGGGCTTTATGTGGAATATCAAATGTTAAATGATAAGTTTTTTTATGGCACCGTGTCATTTATTTTTGATGTTTGTCTCATATCATTTATTACTGCCACATAATTCTCCACACTTTGTTTTTGACAAAACTTTTCTCATTAGAACACGCTATTATGTCGCTATTAAAAGGAAAGTTAGAATGCGATGAAAAATATCTCATATTTTGAATTTGATAATATATACAAAAAAGGCTTTTGTATAATAATGAGCATTACACTTTAACTGTGTATTTACCACGGTCAATTATAAAAGCAAATACTGTACATACATCTTTATTTATTTATATACAGAAGTTCTTTTTTATTGAAGTGTCGCTCATTTATTGTGTTACCCTTTAAAGAAATATCATGTTTCCATGATTTGTATTTGACACAGTGAGAAAATGCCTCAGAAACCAGCTTAAGACCAACAACGCTGGACAGAAAATCTCTCCACAGACGTTCCTTTAAGTGGATTAGCACCTCCTCGAGGACAAGTCATTGACTTTTGATTCTACACGTTTTACACAAAAATAACTCCATTTCACTGCAGTTGACAAATAAAAAAAAAAAACCGGGCTTCATCCTTAATTATGTAACAAATACTGTCTTAAATTATACACACAACAAACACACAAAACTGAGCGAGCAGGCCATGGTTGACATAATTGAGCTGTGCCTGTGAGTGTGTTGTAGAAAATAGAGGTGATCTCAGTGGGAACGCTGCCACGGTTAAGTACGGTGAGTGGAAAGGTCATTAGTGAGTGACTTGTAAATGTTTGTGACACTTGGACGCCTCAGACGCATGTTTGTAATCAGCTCGGCTCTTAATACTATGATGTTTGGAGACTTCACAGGCGTATTCATTAGCTGCGATCAAACAAATGCTTTGGCGCGTGTGGCAGGGTTCATCGTCGGTGGTGTCGTAAACACACACACACACACACACACAGTGTGTCATATTGTCTGCGGCTCGGGCTCTCTCACTCAAAACTAACAAAAAGACCTTGTTTTGAGGACATTAGGAAGCAGCGTGGGATCATGGGAATTGTTGTCATGTTGAGTTCTTCTGTGCATTTGTTCTTTAAGCTTATGGCCCACACTAGAGGATTTTCAAATCTGACTTCTTTTTTTTTTTTTAAATGTGGGAGTCCAGTAGACACAACAAACTTTGTAAGCAATTTTCAACGTTCCAAGCATTTGGCATCTCACAGAAACTCAGAATGTAAACAGACATGGAGGCGGACTGTCGTTGGTTAATAGCATTTGTGTGCTTCTGCTAATGCCCCTAATCGCTGTTCAGTCGTAAATATCATACATGTTAAATACTCACGATTTGAAATCGGGAAGACTCTGATGCGGCCAATCACATTAAAAACACGCCTGCTGTCCCTCACACTACAGGAAAAGTCGTAATATTGTGAGGAAAAGGTTGTAATATGAGAATAAAGTTGTACTATTAGAAAAGTCATAATATTATGAGAACAAAGTCGTAATATTCCAAGAATAAAGTTGTAATATGAGAAAAGCCATAATATGAGAATAAAATCGTAATATTACGAAAATTAAGTTGTAAACTTGTGGGAATAAAGTCGTAATATTACAAGAATAAAGTCATTTTTAATCAAGCAAAGACGATCGGCTGCAACCTGCGACAAGATGAGAAAGGCAGAGATTTTCAAATTAAATAATACAAAATAATTCAAAATGTCATTATATTACGACTTTATTACCATTTATTTATTTATTTATTTGTATTTATTTATTAGATTTTTTTTTCTTTGTTATTTGGCCCGAATACTCCGTCGTACTTTATCACTGGGAAGGTGAAGTTATGAATAATTATCACGTGTGTTCAGGTGAGATTCTCTTCACTTAACCACTCAAATCAGCTCTCAACGGGTAACACTTGGCAGCATGTTTACACACACACACACACACACACACACACGTGCGATCCCCTCCAGCTGAATCACAACTTTCTCGAAACAACAGAGTCAATCACAGCTGTGATTCCAAAGACCTGGAAATTTTGTTTATTTGTGTCCCTTCCTGTCGTGCGAGAAGCAATTATTCCACTTGAAGTATCTCACTGAAGACCGTTTGGTTACTCATTCTGCACCGGGGGCCGGTGCTTGGCAGCCGCCTTTTGACAGGCATTTCCACAATAGACTCCTTCTTTTCAAATAAGTCCAGCCAGTAATTTGCTCGTCCGTCTTTGCGAGCAGCTCAGCCAGCCATAAAACGGCCTTAAATCCTGGAGCTTCAACAAGAATTCACTGCTGGAGGAGATACTTTTCTGTTTGTGTCTGTTTGCTTTCTTTTCCTATTGGATGACGTTATTGCGTGTTTGAATAAGTGAATTGAGGTTGTTTTGGGGTTTTTTGGAAAGGGGAGTCATGTACTTCCTGTGTGTGCGGGTCTCTAAGGTTAATTATTACAGTACAGACAGTAATTTGCTCTTTGTGTCGGTACTTATCTCCCCTCGCAGCTGGTGTGTTTTGCAGAGTGGACGGCTATTAATCAAACCTTTCTCTTGCAGGAAGTTGCACTATCCATCACCCCCCCCACCACCCTACACATTCCCTTTCCTTCCTTCTTTCCTCCCTTCCTTCCTCTCCCTCCCTCTCTCTCTCTCTTCCCACTCTGCGATGGCCAAACCAGCCACTAAACCATTCCATTTTACTTGCCCATGTCGCAACCTTGAATTTTCCTTTCTGCATTTCCTGGCAGTGACGGGCTGAGTGAATCATGTGCCCAGATTTGAGCGTTGTGCAAGAAGTGGAGCGAGATCGGTTGAAGTGGGGCTGTTTGTCTGTCACTCTGGAAGAACGGCTACGAGGACGCAATCAATTTGCGTCCACTCAGCTGACACTGAAATACCTATTCACGGGCCGCGCCATTAATCACGGAGTGGTTAAAACTTGCTTTATTCTGCCTGTCAGACTTCAAAGAGGCTGTGAATTAAAAACAGGACAGACACACACACACATACACACTCACGCTTGCTTCGATGTTGTGTAGAGTCATGTTTTTATTGAGTATAGTCTTTATCAAGTTGTTTTTGGTCTATTATTTTACTGGATGTTTAAAGGTAGTTTCGGCTACGCTCCGTCTTTTTTGTCACTTGCAAAGGTTGAAATGGACGGATTGTGTTTTTTCAAGTTCATACTAGTAGTATTATTAATATTATTATTATCATTATTATAGTCTGCTGTATCCACATTAACGAATATCATACATACACTATTAAACACTAAGTGAAAAATGATGCAAACATCAGTTTTGGGCACCAGCTGTATGATGTTGCTTCCTGCAAAGAGAGAGTGAAATGTCTTTCTAAAGGTTTAATGCAATAAATATCTTTTTTTGTGTGTATTTGTTTTCCAGTTTAACTACTTTTTGAGGCTGTGCAGTAAAGTCTGTGCCCGGACTCTGCTAAAAGCTAAAAGTTAATATTTAGTCCAGATTAAAAATGGCAGGGTGTGGCAAAACAACTCTGTGAACATCTAATAAACAAGTCAGACGTATTTGGCAGGAGCATACATATTTTGTACTTTGAGTCATTCCGGTTACACAACATAATATATTATATTAACATATTTAAAAGCCTCAGAACTGCAGGGCAGTGCCCTTGGAGTTCTTTTAAGGCCTTAACTGTGAAACAAGAAGTGTTTAAACAGTATTGATGAGTAACAGACAATTAAATAAGAGCTGATGAGAACAGGTTGAGGCCTGAGAAGCTCCCGTAAAGATGGTTTAAAGTATTATACACTGCAGTGTCAAGCAGATGTTGTCATTTATTTGGGCTGAACAATACTTCTTTATTTGCGTAGTAATTTCCCACTTTTAATTGAATTTAAAGTGATCATACACCTAAATAAACATATTTATGGGTAGTATATTCTATTTCATTCTGTAAAACTAAACCTAAATATTCCCGTGGCGTTTTAAAAAAGTTGGGATTAAAGTCCAGATTTTTACACAAGCTTTAAGATAAATAACATACAGCAAAAAAAAACATGAATATTTCTTTTTCATTATTATTTTACTTGCTCTCTTACAGATAATGGCCTTGTTAGAAGATCCTGGCAAAGTGCTGAGGACGATTGTGGTAAAGGCTGTTAAATGAGATTGTCGATGTTGCATCACTCACGCCCGCTGCCTCGCTAACACGGGTGAGTCCTATGATTTATTACTGCTGTACAATGAGACAGCACACTTTACAAAGTCTGTGAACAGCCTCAGATTTGTTGGTAATTTATTCTTCGTCTGCGGCGAAGAATATAAAATAGTCAAACTACTACTCGCGTCCTTTGATGTTTTATCTGTCTAATCAGCATCGCTCCGCTTGCCACAGTGTCCTCCGCCATCTTCTTCTTTTTTTGATGGATCAGCACTGTTTACCACATCATTTGAGCAAGAAAGTGAGTTTAAGCGCTCACCCTGTGGGACGACATCAATTAAACTTCACACGATTAAATGCTGTGGTATTTTTAGACTGTACATTTTCAAGTATGGACATATTGTATTTCAAATATTAAATTTTTCCTAATATTATTCTCACATTTGTTTCCTGCAAAACGTTTAAAGTTCTGAGGCATTTTAAGCTTCTACCCACAGTTTTTCACTGATTCATGTCGTGGGACTGTGACTCAGGAGCTGCAGAAACTTTCTTGAAGTAGTTTTTTGGTAGATTTTGAGGTATCAAAGCTTAATATAGGAAACTGAGACACTCGGCTAGTGTGCTACTTGTCAACAGTGGTGCTGAATTATTGCACATTAGGTCGTTTTTGAAGTATCTTCTAAGAGAAATTGCACTGCTATTGCATATCACTCGCGTTTTTTGCTTTCAAACCTTCGGTGTGTCCGTCTACTTCAGAGAGCGTGTCACGGGCTCGTCGCCGCTTCAAGCTCAGTTTTGTTCCCCTTTGCCGTCACTTCCCAGAAAATCTGTGAAACAGACGGTGATGTGTTTGCTTTATACTTTGATAGATCTTCAATATCCTTTGTGCCAGGTGCAGCTTTACAGGCAGACACTCACTCACACACACACACACACACACACAGAACCAAAGAATCCTCATCAGGTTCACGAGCTGTGACCCAGCTAAATCATAAATAACCCAATCTTCTCCAAACAATGCAAAGAGGAGGCTCCTCTCTGTTATTGTTCTTTGTCTCAGGGCCCAGTCAGATTATCAAAGCCTTCCTCAAAAAAAAAAAACAAAAAAAGATTGACTAGAAAAAAAACCCCAGGAGAAAATCGAAGCACATTTTGTGGACATGGTGCGGAGAGGATTTCAGTGACAGAGGTGGTAAAGTGCTGTTTGCAGCCCTCCTGCCTTGTTCTGCTCTTGCCTCAAACCAAAATGCACTTATTCTATTTTTTTTTTTTGCGTGAGCAGAAGCATAAGGGCTCAAGCTGAGTAAAACAATGATTCAAGGTTGCGGTGATAAACGAGCGTGTCTGCTCTGATAGCGGAAGGTCATGTGCATCGGCCCCCAGTGTGTGTCTGCCATCTAGCACGCAGCAAGGGTGCACTGTTGGCATGCCATGACACGACAACACTTTTTTCCGGCTTCAGTAATCACCACGGGGCCTGTCTCATGGATTTCATGTTGCGTGGAGCCCGAGGTAAGACGTGGCTGGTTCTCAGGACACAGACAGTTAAGCTTAGCATGTCCAGCAGATGTCAAATGATTCTATATGCACACACACACACACACACACAGACACATTTTTGTCCATATGAAAACATAGCTGATTGTGCTGCTTAAGGAAAAGAGGTTGCTGGTGGAAACACCTGAGATGCAACCGAAATGAACCTGTCCATTACTTTATAGAAATATAGATTTCTGAGGATTTAATAAAAGTAAAACTATAAGACATTCACTGTTGCTGTTGTCAGATATTTTAATTCAGAAATGTGACATAGTATTATATTGCTAAGCAAAGCACTGTAGCCTTAAATGTTCATACAACTCCTTTATCTCTCCTGTATCTATAGTTCACTTCTCTCTCAGCCTCCTCTCTCATGGGTGCAACTGTGTTTGACAAGTGCTTTACCCTTTCCAGCTTTTCTTAGCCAAACAGATCAGAGGGAAATCAATATTTTGTGTGGATAGGCTCTTATCTCTGTCCAAAAGAAGACTTATCAGCCCTGCTTAAATGGCCTTTCATGAAAATTCCTTGAGACCTAATCCTCCCGGAGACCAAAGACAAAAGAAAGATGGCCCCTTATCAAGAAATATCAAGTGTGATGATGCAAATAAGTTTCACTTATCTCCTCGCTGCAGCTCAAAGTGAGGGGAAATAAATACTATTAGTCCCCAAAACTGTGTGTTAATAGTACACCTGAGTGGAAGGGAGCTGGAGAAACATGCTGATAAGCTCTGTGCGCTGACAGTTAGTGGTTTGAGTCACTGCAGGTAGCACAGAGCAGAGGGAAAGAAACGCTGGCATAGAGGTTGTTTGTGTGCACGTCCCGTCTTACAATGATAATAATACAATGAAATGAAAAAGTAAGAGTCTTCACAGACTGGATCGTAGCTTCCTTCTGCTGATTTCCTCGCACACAGTTCAGTTTACATCATATGATGTAAACGGTTACATGGTTTATACCTCAAAGAACCACAAAAGAGTCCTAAAATAAATGCATCTTCATATCATTGTGGCTGGTTAGTCTGTATATTCATTCCTTCCTCTTGCAACTGGATGTTTGTACATTTTATTCAACTCAATTAAGTCTAAGTTACATTTGTTTGATTATGTATGTCTGTATCTGCTCTAGGATATTTTTTATTAGAAGTTATTTTGTGGTATTTTGACTTTTTTGACTATATGTACTTCTATATATATTCTATATATAACCTTGATGCTACAGCTGGTGAGTGTCTATCAATAGCAGTCAAACTCAATGACTAACATCTACAGAAGACAATGTGCTTGTGCTTGGGTGACACTGTTTCTATTAACAACCTGTGTCGTGTAATTAAACACATCATCTGTAGTACAGGAGCTGGGGCGGCTCATTTTACATTACCTGCAAAACAAGCAGATAAAAGTATAGTGTTTCATTCCACAATCTTAAATGTAGTCGACTGGTCTGGTGTTTCTATCTCAAACACCACGACACATACTTAATTACAATTAACACAGTTAACAACAGTAATCAACAAACTTTTCTTTCTTTCTTTCTTTCTTTCTTTCTTTCTAGAAAGTGATTATCAGCGATTAAGTGATCATCACTCACTGGTTTTTTATTGTTTGAGTTTATTGACTTTCTCAACTTTGAAGGAACTACTGTATGCCGAAGCTGTTGAAGCCTAATGCATGATTCATGAAGGTTGCTGGGCTGCTGGTGCCAATCCCAGCTGACACAGGTCACTCTCACTCTCACACTCAGAAACTGTGAGTGTCCAATTAACCTCTGTGTGTTTCTAGACTGTGGGAGGAAGCCGGAAGAACCTTTTTGCTACAAGGCAACAGTGCGAACCACAACTGCACTGTGTGCAAATGCAAAAGAGGACTTTATCTTTTATTTTCGTGTTGATTTTTACATTTTACATCTTTCTTATGTTGCCAGACACTAGTCTCTCTATCTTTCACAAATACAACGATAAATACTACTTAAAGGAAATGTTTGACGGTGCAGAAAATCCATTAGTTCATGTTCAGTTTCAGATAACGATGTTTAAAACCACTCTTGTGTCTCTGGTTACACGTGGATTTGTTTCCAGTTGTTACGTTAACCTAAGCTATAGACATTCATATTCATATTCATATTCATATTCATATTTACTGGCTGATTTTCAATATTTGAACTTTCTTTACAAGCTCTTATCAAATGCATCATAAAATGTTATTACGTTTCCTGACTGTTTAAAAGGGGGGGGGGGGGGGGGGTTATTATCATGAGTGATTAAAAAAATTCGTTATAAAATGATATTTAATACGTAGCCTGAGATCATGGATTTGATCCCATTCCTCACATGAATGTAATCTGCTAGATTTGCGTTGCAGCGTTTCCTCCGCGTCTTCCTCCACTGCGAGCCGCTCCGGGCCTGAGGCGTCCCGCGACGAGGAAGCTTTGAAAACGCTCTCATTTGGGTTTAGTTCTCGAGCTCTTTCTCTTCATTTGGAGATCTCTCCTTTATCTAATCACTCGTGTCTGGATCACATCTATTTGTATGCAAATCAGGGACTTTTCTCCGTTGCGAGTAAAAGTCTCTACACTTTGATACACGGCACATGTGGATCTGTAGATTGTTCTGATGTTACTGTGAGATTACGTAGTGCAATGCTACAGTGTAGAGTGATTAGTGCAACACTTTATTTTATCAGCGGGAGCATCTGTTGATATAAACACAAAAGAGAGGGTGGAGCATGTTTTACTTTACATCACTATCAGTGACTGGGCTCATATATACTGTAGTATCTCAGGTCAGGTCATGCTGCCTTCATGTGCTGTTGGAATTATGGTAAATATGATTTCCCGGTGTGCTTTGGTGATTTCCTGTGGGAAATTGGGAGTTCATTTAGATACATGAGTTCCCGAGTGGAGATAATTATTATTTATGATTTATTTAGTGTATAAAATACTTAGGCTACTCGCCGTTTACTTGCTCTTTAAGTCACAATTCAATTGTTTTACTCAAGAAGCGAGTAAATGTGAACCCCGCGTGTCAGCCATTTTCCATTTCACTCAAACAACAAAAGTACTTGAACTTAACACACTCGTACTTCCGATTTCCCCAAAATGTGAAGTATCATCTGTCCGATAGCACGTGAAGGCAGCATCACTTTATTTATACCCGTAAGAAGAATTACGGACATCCAGTTTGGCCTTGAAGTTCCATAGCAAAAGCAGACATAACACAACATAATAATAGATAAATAAAAACAACACAATAGGTTAAACAAATAGAAATATAAGATAAGAGGACTTTATTCACTATTAATTGTAGTAGTTGTGTCCGTGTCATAGACTTAAACTGTATGTGATACTGTACAATTGCAGTGATAAAACATTTTTTACAGTATCACAGTGCAATGACCTACGTATTATAATGTAAACACACTTTTCCACACACTAGGGAACTATGTAATCATCCTTAAATGTAATAGAGTCAGAGCTGTAATCATAATAGAAGCCATAATTTGCAGTTTGTACTTTATTAGTAAAAGAAATGATTACTAGCGTGCAGTAATAGAAGTAAAGTATAGTTCACTGGCACAGTTATTGTTGTTTTTTTCGTAGCTTTGCGTGCATGAGTAGAGATTTCGATGAAGTATGATCGAAACCAATTTATTTATTTTTATTTTTTTGTTTAATTAGGTTTACAGTTTTCCCCTGTAGTTAAACTAAGAATTTTCTGAACACCGTGCACAGGAATAAGCATAAACTGTACAAGCGTAGACAAACAAAAAGGTAAACAAAAAAAAAAGTCCTCCTCATTTAGGAGAATTTTAATTTCATGAACCATGTTTGTGTGGAGGATGGATCAGACTGGTAGTCTTGTGTCTTTATGTCTCCCTCTACTGTCTGAACAACAACCTCCCTCTACATCACTGCAGTAAGAAAAAACACACTTGGTCAGTCACATCTTGACATTTGTTTGTCGTCTTTGTCGTTGAGGTCAATCTCCTTCTTTGTGCACATCAGCATCTCCCTGCAGTCTTAAGTGAAGCAGCCTGATGTTTCCATTCAGTCCAGACACGGACTTAAAAAAACAAAAACATGAATTCACACAATACAAAAGTGTGTTTGAGAGAAGTCTGTTGACGTGAACTAATCTGAATACTGTGGCCCCCTCTTGTGGCCGAATCACGTAGTGTGGCCACTCTTCTCTCCAGTTCCCTGCAGGTCTATAAAACTTTGTGTCCACACTTTGGACCTGAAAGACCCTTGTGTTGCACCTTATGTTGAAACCCCCGACAGCAAACACTGCTCTGTTACACTTTGTGTTGTTAAATCCACAGAGCTTAATTGCTGCAGGCAATTAGAAGAAACCAGTGATGTGCCTGCGCTGTAGATGAGAACAGCAGGGTAGCCACAGTGCTTCACTGTATACAATTATAAAAACCCATTTACAGAGTCTCCCATTAAGGAAATACCAGCTTGCGCGATTTTCTTAATACCCTCTTTAACGTAATAAAAGCAAACTCACTTTAACACGCTCCTGTTTGTTCGGTCAGTGTTATTATGTCATTTTATAGACGTAAAAAACACTGCAAGTTGGAAGAGTTTCAGTTGGACACAAGTACTTGATGCAAATGTACTCTTTTTCTTATATAATCAGCGTTTGTGTGAGCTGCAGTTTCACCGGCCTCCTGCTTATGATAGTATTAAACGTCTAGTGTGTAAGAATGAATGACTTCTAATCCACTCTCTCCTCCCTTCCCCAAGTGTGTCGGGGAACTACAGTGGTCTTCACACACACCAACAATGATGTCAGTCTTCTTTGTTCGTGTGGTGAGATGCATGAATGTGGGCTGCTGTGGAAACATGGTGGCACAGGATGATAAAGCAAGGCCTTAAAGTAGATGTAAAAGCCAATCTGCAATTAGGTTTCGCTCTGCAAGGACGTCATTCTATTCTGTTTAATGTTTCCATAAATGTTATATAAAGCTGCCTAGTACTTTGTAGCGTTGATATTTGACAGAATATTTTAAGGCTATTGATTGTTGCTGGTTGTCGACTGCTTCAAATCCCCACCCGGCCAAAAAGGGCTGGGGTACCCCTGAGCAAGGTACCCAACTCCCAATGCTCCCCGGGCGCTACTCAGTGTGGCAGCCCACTGCTCCTAATTCTAGGATGGGTCAAAATGCAGAGGAATACTTTCCCTAAGGGGATTAATAAAATTAAAACTTTAAAACTTTAAATAAATTGAATAAAGTCATCACCTTGGGCTTGATGACTGTATTCCACTTCTGTAGGCCAAAGTAATATTTGTTTTTCCAAAGAAGCTTCTTAAAAGGAGGAGTTTATGTGACAAATGTTTGACACCACATTCAGATCGCATTCAATTTCATTTCTAACATTTGTGTTAGAAAGGTCGACAGTGTTTTTAAGCGATTGCAGTTATTATCTTTAAGATATTATCCATTTAAGATTTTTTTTATCCATTTCCCATGACATCACTAAACCGAACGCAATGTCAAATTCAAACTAGTGTCAACATACAGTAAAATCATTCAACGTTGTCTCACTAACATGCCCTGCAGACTTCTCTACAGAAAACTGTGCACTGTGAGCACCGAGCACTTTGTAAAGATAATATTTGTCCCTCCCAAAAAAACGTGAAGTCATTTGTAAAAGTAGAGTTGATGTGTAACCGGTGGGTCACAGTGAAGTTTTACAGCATTCATCGCCGTATTCATTTACCGTGGCACTCACGACAGCGATCAGTCAGCACAGAGATCTGTTCCGGCCTCCGCTGCTGTATCAGTCGATTACTAAAACAAGACCTGCTTCATTTGGCAGATTTCTCCCTCTGTGGTGCCGATGACTGACTCGTTCACGTCAGCGCAGGCGGCTCGGGATACAGAGTCCATTTACACTGTTTCACTGCCAAGAATTATAAAAATGTTTTTACTCGGACAAAGGCAGATATTTCTGGTCACATGATATCACTCTGGAGGAGGCGGTTTCACTGCGTTACTCGATGGTCAACGTCAGAAAAAACACGGAGGTCTTTATTTTTAGTCATGAGGTTGAGGTCGTGTTCATGTCAGTGTGGTGAATATGAAAATACAGCAGGTAGCACAAAGTCTAGGATTTAGATCTATAGGTTGAAAGACTTCTCATAGCTTATTTAATTTGTACAAATACGGTGAGTTTTGTCGCTTGTAAGACTATTTCTTGGATTAAAGCAGTTCTTTCCTTCTCTATGCGAAACTATAAGTGAGGTGTTTGTGGTGACAGAAAACTGTCGTACATAACAAATGTCCCAGCTCCATGTGACTCTGTGTCTGTATTTCTCAGTGTTTTACAATTATTTAATGATCACAATTACAAAAACAAACTGCCAGGAGAGGCAGACAGTCCACTGGACGTACTTGAGGTCGACACAGAAGACCGCACTGATTACAGAGTAATCACAAAAGATAAATCAATAATGAGGCATCGCACAGGAAGTGACTTCTCCCTTGTGTCCTCATGTCCTCCTCCTTCCCAACATGAACCTTCTCTGTGGTCTTCCTCTTTTCCTCCTGCCTGGCAGCTCCGTCTTTGTCCAATATAATCACGATCTGAACAAACCGTCTCAAACAATCTCAAACTCTAACTTTATTTCCAAACCGTTCAACTCGAGCTGTCCTTCGAACTCGTTCATTTCTAACCCTGTCCGTCCTGCTCTCTCCCAACAAAACTCTCAAGCATCTTCAGCTCTGCCACCTCCAGCTCCACCTCCTGTCTTGGAGACAATGTCACTGTCTCCAGTCCATACTTCATAACCTTCCCTTTCCCTTTTGCTGCTCCCCTGCTGTCACACATCACCTCTGACACTCGTCTACACCCACTCCACCTTGCCTGCACTCTCTTCATCACCTCTCTTGTTCACTGTCCATTGCTCTGGATGGTTGACTCCAGGTATTCTTGCTTCTACTGCGTCCTTCATTCCTCTTCTGTCCTGTGACAGACCTCCACCTCTCCAGGCTCTCTCCCACCTGTCTTCTACTCTCACTACAGATTACACTATCATCTGTAAACAACACAGTCCACAGAGACTGCAGCTCTGATCTTATCCATGATGTAATCCCACCAGTTCCTCTCTTGGCACCTAGACACACAAAGACATTAACCAGCCACTGGTCAGGTGCTAGGCAGCATCAGATAACAAATCAAAACCAAACGTGGTGTAATCCCAAATAAACAACACATGAGTCAGATTATCGTAGTCAGAAAGCATCTTTGGAGGATTTGGATTCATGTCCTGTTTGTTGAGATTGAAAAACTTGGATTATGATGTACAGGCAGCCACCAGGGGGCAATCAAGATGTTTTAACTTCAACTTCACTTTGAAGACCTGTCATGTTGTTCATCACTGTATGCAATCTTTACAGATTAAATACAGTCCGTACACAGATGTTGATATTTTTATGTTCCCCTAGACAATAAGACATTAAAGAAATACTGGATAAATAATTGAACTAATGACAGGAGCATCCCGGTCGGTAACAACTGTTTTCCCCTTGTGCTGCTTTATTTCCATCACACGGCTCATAAGGTGCTGATAATGATTTGTAAAAGGCTGCGGTGGAAACCAGCCGAGGCCTGACACATATTTACCACATGAAGAAGGGATTAGGTCACTTAGCGTCTCCCCCCCCCCCTCTTTGTCTGTGCTGAGGCTTCCACAACTTTTTACACCTCTGTATCTCCATCTGTTATCACTCCGCCGGCGAGAGGCATGTCAGTGCGTGAGCTGTGTGTGGTATTCGGTGGGTGGTATGCACCGTTCAGCACTTAAGTTCATGGATCAAGTGCACTGACTCCTGTCCACTGTGGTGTGTTACAATACAGTCACCCCTCCGCCG
Organism: Solea solea; assembly: GCF_958295425.1. Lineage (NCBI taxonomy): Eukaryota > Metazoa > Chordata > Actinopteri > Pleuronectiformes > Soleidae > Solea > Solea solea. Next base: position 22,558,874 of record NC_081147.1, read on the forward strand.
CCTCTTAACATCTCTGCAGTGTTGAGCAGCAGCCAGCTGTTGAGGCTGTTGGGAAACATCTGCTCTCACTGTTTCAGGGTTACTTAAAATGAGACCTGCTCTTAATGCTAAATTAACTCGACTGCGCTGGGCTCGCCTCCTTCTGCAGGAATCTGGAACACTTGTGTGGAGGATTTTTTTTTCATACATATGTATATATATATATATATATATATATATATACATATATATATATATACATCTTTTCCCCTAAAGCTGTCTTGCTTTGCTGATATTAAGATTTAAGAAATGCAATTAACAGAGCATTTCTGCAGGGGTTTCTCTCTACCCTGGAAAGTAGATTTTTGCTTTTCATTAACTTTGCATCCTCTTCAAAATCGATAACACAATAACTCTTGTGTACTGTAAGTGAACCGTATAATATAATATAACACCGGTGAATTCATAATAAAAAGCAAGGCAATATGTGTCAAATTGTAAAACATTAAAAAAGTGTTTTATATAGGAAATTAAAAGACGTTGAAACAAACACTGAGCACAGAGCAATAAACTGTATATTAAATACTTGTGGTTTGAAAAGTGAAGCCTAGGAAGTGTGGGATAGAAGTAGAAGTTAGTTACTGGGCGGCTGGTTGCAAACATATAGTAGATCATATATAAAAAGTGGACATAGTCTTTCAGTTTGCAGAACGAGGTAAAACAGGTAAAAAGTCAATATTTATTGCATATCAAACAGAATGCTTTTTTGCTGGTTGCAAAAAGAACAAAACAGAAGATGAGCTTCTACTTCTCACTTGACTTAGGTCAATGAACATTTTTTTGAGGAGATAATGGTCTCAATCACTAGTTTTACTCTTTCTTGCATAGCAAACTATTTCACTTTCTCACTTTGAGGATATGGTTGCATGTGATGTCATGGCACCAGTCAAATCACAAATCTTGAGGCTTCAAAACAGACGTTTGTTTTGCAACAGTAAGACTATTTGCACTTTTTTTTTAAACATCTTTCAGAACAACCAAAGATAAAACTAATGATTCAAAAAGTTCTGTTCTTCAATTTAAATGAATATTATAACAAAATTCTTACATTTTTCAAAATGGCAACTTTCCTGGCAGTTACACAAGAGGTCCTTAAACCGGTATGGGTCACACGGCGGAGTTAGCACCAGGTCACTGGTTCGAATCCTGGTCTTTGTGGAGTTCCGTACGTTCTCTGGTTTCCTCCCACAGTCCAAACACATGCAGAGGTTAATTGGACACTCTAAATTGAGTGTGCGAGTGAATGGTTGTACGTCTGGTGTTAGACAATGAATGAGAGTGACACTCTTTTGAACTGTGTACAATATATTAACTTTATTAAATGTAAATCTGTGTAAACTGTCTGTTTGCAGTGCTACAACATCATACGGATTAAAAGCACTGTCCATGTAAAAGGCATTTATAAAAGAGAAAGCTATTTATTTTATCAGACTTAATTAACTAGGTTTGGTCTGATAAAACAATATCAAGGCATCACACTTAAGATCAGGATTTGCTGTTGTGCTGTATTAGGGAGAGATGTGAAGAATCCATCTTGAGGCCGGTGTGTGTTTTTTTTTTGTTCCAGCTGGCTTATGTTGCACAGCTGCACTGAAATTGAAAGCAAAAATACGGGTTAAGATTAGGTTACACCTGAATCCCAACTCTGACCCAGACAGTCTACATCATCCAGCCAACAAAGCAGCCAATTTACAGGATTCATTACCGTTTTTCTAGCCGTGCGCCTCTGAAACCTAAAAAGAAAAACACACATTAGAACTTCCCTTAAGTACTGTAGTGACTTTGAGGTGAAACTTTTCCACCGACACCGCGCTGCGTTTATGTAACTGTGGAAGATCACTTGCAGTCGTGAACCGCATTCTTCGCCTTTCCTTTTATCTGCGTGAGCCGAGGTGTAATGTAGGACCAGTAAATCACTGCTCGTTCTTTGTCTGTGTAGACAGAGTCGTCCACTGAGCCCACAGCCGCCATACCTCTGCCTACTTAAAGACCTTATTTATGCTCTATGCCTCGCTGCACACTTTTCCCAACACGGCCCATTAATCTGAAGAAGAACTGGAGGGAGCTGGCTTATAGGGGTGCATTATATCTCACAACACTTTATCATGGCTTTGAATATGTAAAGGAAAGTTCATCATCCTTTATTTCCTCCAGATGTCAATTTATTTTTTTTAATCAGTAATTTGAGTCACAAATACATGAATTGGTTCATGTTCTTAGTGGTTTACTCACATAAATCAATCTTACCTCAAATTAAACGAGCAACTTTTGACATTTGAACAAATACGTGAATGCAGACAGTGACCGGTTTTCCGATTTTATTGCTGAGGGCAAAGTGTTTTCCCTCTTTCCCCCGCAGTGCTTTATTTATTTCCAGGCCGACTGTCTTTCTGCGCTGTCTTTTACGGCTCTCCCAGCTTGTGTCTTTATGGAGCCATAGGAAAATACACTACGTCTCGCATAATCATCAGTCAGCCGGTGGAGGGGAGCCATTTCTCCTGTGTGGTCCTCGCTGCAGCGTCTTAAAAAGCTCCTCCGACGCCACTGGAAAACAGTCATCTCTTTGGCCGTCGCACTTGAGTGACACTGCGGCACACATCACATGTCTGGCTCCGGTGCTGGAGGTGCAGGAGTGCTCGAGTTGTGGAGGCATCCTGCGGGTTTGTGTGTGTGTCGGGAGGGGAGGGGGGTCATCTGCGAGGTCATGGACGTCGTGTATAGCTCTCTGCCGGATGACTGGTCGAAAAACTCGAGGATTCTGTTAAGTAGAAATGTCTCGCTGTTGTCGGGCGGATTTTCAGATTTATTGGCGAAAACGTGTGCAGGTGTGTTAGAAGCTGCCGCACGCATACCTCGCATGCTACTTCACACTGTGACACTGTGTATATTAGCATTTATCAAACCGGCTTCAATATGACGCTGTTGTTTGACTCTGACCTTAAAATGTGGCTGCCTTTGTTTGCACGCACACCCATGACAAATCAGTCCATTTTTGGGGAGGGCGTTAATACGGGTCCCGCATGCAGAGCGCCGCCATCTAATGATTCATAGGCTCATGTGTGTGTTTTTTTGCAGATGTGTCATGGATGCACAGATTGAGAGGGTGCCAGTTTCTTAATGGAATACCTTATAATATGATACCCAGTGTGGTGAAAGAGGCACTTGCGTTGTTTATGATTTTTAACAACTGACCATTGTCACCCTGCTCCTCTGATTGTTCCCGCGCTGAAGAGTGATGGCGCCTTTATATCCTGTCTTCAAAAGAATAACAAAACAGGGGAAAGTAATACTGTGTAGGACACTCAGCACTCAGCTGAATCCGTTAACATCCGCTTTATCTTCAGCCCCGCTTGTTCTTCCGTAAGAACCCCGGCACGCAGTGAGTGGTTAGTGTTACCATATATGTGTTTGAACCATTACCTTCTGATTTAAACGCACAGTATGCGATTTCTTCCACTAGGTGTCTCTCAATAAAAAAAAAAAAACCCATTAACAGACGACGTCAGGAAGCAGCATGGGACGCAAACAGCAAACGGCAATGAGTAGTTGTGATCCATTAGTGACAAATACACACAGTCAAAGGAAAAACTAAACAATTAAAGGCGCACTGGATACCGAGTAGTACACTGAATATTTACATCCTCACACTAATGTTTCATAGGGGAAGTTACAGCAGGGGGCGGATGCAGCAAATCACATCATTAAACGCGGAATGAAACGAACTGGTCATCAATTATAGAAAAGAAATAGGGGCGTGTATAGGATAAAAATAGATAAAAAGTACATATTTTCCATTTTTCTGTTTAAATCAGAAGATGTATATAAAAACACAAGAAATGTACCAATATGCATATTTGAACAGTTAACAGCTGATCAGTGGACTGACCTGATTGTTCCCGCTCTAGTGTCGGTCAGCTGGCCACATAAAACCACCCTCTGAAGAGCTCCAGAATAAAAACATTCCCATCGACAGATGTTTAGTCTGACACTGCACTGACCCAAACTGACGTCCCCTCACATCGCTTGAACCCAGAAGCAGCCAAGCTCATCTGTGTGTCAACAAAGAGGTTTAAAGTGTCGGTAAAATAAAGTACATAGGGATAATATAATTTCAGTAGACCCATGCGATGGCTCCAAGAGAGAATATAGAAACATTTTCACTTTTTTTCTCGACTGAACTACACATTTTGATGCCTTTGTGCCATTTGTGGTTTTCTAAATGAGGACAAACAGTGTTTTCGTCCTTTAAAATAATCTGTAATGCATGTGATAGAGACAGAAAAGAAAAGAAGATAAAAAAAAAAGAGTAACTCTCTCTTAAATCTGTGTATGCTGGGCGTCGACACGATAAACCTGACCTGGTTACGACTGATGCTCTGCTTCAGCCAGAGAGAGAGCAGCTGAGTACATAAAACCCCCAAATGATCCCCAAAACAATCACATTCCCATTGGCAAGTGTTTAGTCTCATCTTGCACCGGCCCAAACTTATCTGCTCCCTCACGTCGCTTGACCAAGAAGTAGAGAAAGAAGTCAGCTCATCTGTGTGTCAGCGAGGAGGAACCGTAACGTACTGTAGCTCCTGTGGGCCAAGAATAAATGCACCTGATCATGAAATATTATGATTACTGTAAAAGGGATCATTTGAGGTTTCTGAATTTCTGAGCCCGTTTACTAGAAATCACATAAACTTTATATTATTGCTGAATATTTTCCCTAGAAATTTCCCAGTTTTACTTTCCAGTGGGTCATTGGCTTCCATTAATAACTGTCTATTCAAACTTTATTCAGTTGTGAAAGGAGGCCATTTTGTAAAGAAGTCGATTAACACCATCCTGTGTTGTTTATTTTTCATGCCCTGCGTCAACCGGTGACATTGTTACCGTAGTTTATACTACTTTTAGTTCCGTTCTTCATCCAAACTCTGATAAAATGAAGGAAGTTGTGTCTGTAAAAGTTTAGAATTAGACACCAACACTATTTATTACGTTTAGATGCTTTTAGGTAGCCTCTCAAAAACCACGTTACATTTTCCTCTTGCTGTCTGTTTTTTCCTCAGAACCTCTTTTCTTCTTCTTCTGCATGCTTAACAAAACAATAACAACTCAGGGGTGCCTCCTTATGAACAAACTATAACATTACATGAACATTACAGTGTCCCAAAACGAAAGTTTGCTAAAAAAAACCATCCATGTTCAATGTGCATCTTAGCATTGTGCAGGAAACAATGTCAGACTTTGCAATGGTGCCAAAAATGAAGAAGAAGTTAGTATGTTTAGTACACAATAAAAACACACATGCACTCCAAGGTCATTGACCCAAGAGTGAATGCTGATTAAACACGTTTGAGTCAAAAAACCCATTGAAACCTGTGATTAATTATTATTTTTTGACCAGTCTGAGTCCACTTTTTTTTTTAATATGCAACTCCTCGTATGTTCAAATCCAACTCGATAATAAAATTGATTGCGATTCTGATTCTGGAACGTGAAAACCTGGAATGGTCAGATTTTAAGTCCAGACATGTACATGATTTTGAAATTTCGCAACGTCCAGCCCGGCAGCACAGAGCAGCCAAAAAACTGCGGTGCAATACGATGCGTGTTTACATCAACTCACATTGTTTATACGGCCTGCCACTCTGACAGGAGCCCTGTGGTGGGTCATGAGTGTGTGTGAGTGTGCATTAATGTACTGCGTGCGTGTTTACACAGTATCCACACTGTAGAGTATACACGGTACATACAGTACACTCCACTGCATGAATCCACTCATGTCAGGCTTGGGCTTAAATAATATCTGCATGTTGTGCCCGTTTTCATGTGTGACAACACGTGATTTGTCCTTTGTCGTGTGTTTCAATGTCAAATGTCAAAATGTGTATTTTTAGGTATTTCTTTTTTTGGGGGGGGGGGGTAATTTTTCATTCTAAATGGATCAATATTGCTGTCTTTACAAAAAAATCAAGATTATAGGTGCAAATTAGGCCAGAGGGATTGAGAGATGGTGTTTTTAGATGACGTTTTTATCTATGCTACAAATGTGCCCGACTATACAAATCCATCCTCTATACATATTTTTATACATATTTCTTCCTGGGTCGGTCAAACTTATATTTGATGTCATTATATTTGATGTCATGCACACCTGTGCATTAAACATGCGGATGTACATGTACAACACATCTGCCAAATTAAAGATTATTCCCATTATATTCTTTATATTATTCTCTTTCTCATTGTACTATATCTATTTTTCCACCAAAGAAACAAAGCAGGGCTTCATTGTAGTTTCACTGTTTCCCTATTTTAACCTTATTATTAAATGTGGCTCAGTTCAAACCTGGAATAAATATTCATTCTCAGTGATTCGATTACATGTGGACAATTTTAAGTTTTTAATACCAAGCATTAAAATGTGTCCTGGATGTCTTCCCTGCCCTTTGTCCAAATACCATGACATCATGTCTGTCCACAAGAACAATATGATGTTTTAACAAGTGCAATCGTAAGAAACTTTGTGACGATTTTTGTCGGTGGCTACAAATGAATGAACCTATGAAACACTACAGCTGATCAGGTGATTTCAGCTGAGGAGTCGGCCTCTAATAGTTCCTCAGGACGGAATGTGTTCATGCAGTGCAGGAATTTGGCCACATGTGTCCTCGTACCACCTCCTAATGCAGTTTCTGTGACTTGATCTGAGGACGCAGGCAGGACACATTGGGAGTGTTCAGACCTGCTCTCTCTGCATGATCGGATCAGTCAGGACTGGATGTCAACACCAGCTCTGAAATGTCTGTATTTCAGCAATAAATGTCTCCTATGCAGACAATCATTTCAGACCTTACTGTATGAAGTATAAGACTTTTATCCAGAATGTATGCTTTGGTTCTCTTCATGGTGATAAGTCAGAGGTTTCATAAATGAATCCCCTGGTCCTCTGCCAGCCTTCGGTGTCTCCATCACTCGTCCCTGCAGTGTCTCTCTGTAATTTGGAGGACGTGTGCTGATGTGAAAATGCAGTTGTTGTTTCTTGCTGGCCAGCCTGACGTCCCCCTGCCTCTCCCATACAACCCCGAGCTTTTCCAGGAGGCTGTTTATGTGTTGAGTGCAGCACTCCGTGCAGCTTAAGGCCTAATGGAGTGTGAGAGAGGGGCCTGGGCTTCTTCAGCTTGTGTTCAGCTGTACAAACATGCTGCCACACTGCAACTCTCACTCTCTCTTTCTCTGCCTGAATCACCGTTTCACCTCCACTTCTGTCCATATGTCTGCTGCTCCATTCACAATCTGTCACTGTATCACTGTATCCTCTTTCTTTCTTTCTTTCTATCTATCTATCTATCTATCTATCTATCTATCTATCTATCTATCTATCTATCTATCTATCTATCTATCTATCTATCTATCTACCTACCTACCTACCTACCTACCTACCTACCTACCTACCTACCTACCTACCTACCTACCTACCTACCTCCCTCCCTACCTACCTACCAGTCATAAACCAATGTTAACAAATGAGAGTAAAACTAGTCTCTGCATTAACAGGAAGTAGTTCCTCTGCTTGGTTAACTCCTGACCCGATTAACCCATATCTGGTAATGAGCCACTGTAAATTAGGAGTTCCTGTGTCCATGTGTATATTCATACTGCCATCTTCTGCTACGGAGTACAGGATACTCCATCCCGCTCTGCAGCAGTAACGGCCCGTGTCGTGATTAATTGTTACATCATTATCCGCCATCCGTCGCTAAAACCCCCACAGACACACACTGCATTCCCAGAAGTCCGTGCTCTGGAGCGAGCGCGGCTCGACAGAGGCGAAGTCTCCAAGGTTGTGGCTCACCGTTCTCCAAAGTACAAGCACCTGAAAAAATAAGCGAGTCTCCACCGGCTTGTCCAAGTGGAGGCACCGCAGAGTTAAATTTAGATGTAATATCCCTCCCTTTCAGCTGAATCCAAACAAATTAAAGATGTCTTTCTTACAGGATTGTTACCACAGAGAGTGATCATAAAGCCTGGAAGGAAATGTGCAGAGTGCGACATGACACTCACGTTTGAATCCATTTTTTTTTAATGGAGCTTTTATGAGAGATTAATTATGGTATTAATTAGTTTGGGCACATGGAGGGCTGCCGCTGTGACTGGCAGCCTGAAAGCTGCTGGGCAAGCGGTGCAGTTTCTTTCAAGCACTTAGTGGGTAACAGAGGGAGCCGAGCTCAGATGTGGCCAAAGTGGAGTGCTGGTGAGTTCAGGAAAAATCCCACAGCGGCTCAGTAAATGAACAAAAAAACAGAAGCACATGGGCTGATTTCTTATTAATCTGACCTTCTCTAAATTCAGAGACATTTCGACAAACACTGTGGTCGTCCAAAACCCCGCGTCTGTGTTTTCATGTCAGGTATACGAATCAAAAGAGGCCGCTTCATCCTAAACTTTCAATCTGCTGTCATTTTTTCCCTCAAGTTTAAAGAAACATTTGACATTTTGGGAAATACACTTATGCTAATTTCTTGCCACGAGTTGGAGGAAATAACCAATACGGACACTAATTTATGTATTGCAGTTGTGAAGCTGCACAGGCGGCAGCACGTTAGCTTAGCTTAGCTTAGCATAAAGACCCGAAATGGCTTTGAAACACACATGGGTCACGCTTGTTGAATTGATTCATGTTTCAGTGGATGTAGTAATTAAATAGTGTGCTGGATGTTAGGCACAAACACATGCGTCATTCAGCTGGAAATCACGTCTAACGACTCCTGACAACTTCAACATCTGTTAACTTCATTTGCCGAAGTTTGTCCACTTATGAATTTTCAAGTTATATGAACTAGTTTACAGGAAAAAAAAAACTAATTTGATTTATTTAAAGTGGTGCTTAGTTAGAAGTCCATAGGTGACGCACAAGTTAAGTAAACTGGAAAAAAACAACTCTGCTCCTACTTGCTTTTATTCAGTTTTACAGTAAAGTAAACAGTTATTCTGGCTCGGTCCGAAGATCAAAATCCACCCACAAGCACCTCAGAATTCAGCGAAAGTCACGTTACAATCTGCACATGAACCAAAGTGAAAAAAAACGCAGGCTTTGGGAAATCCCAGCCAAGTTATTGGCCAATCATTAACCCTTAGAAAAATTCCAATTTGTCACTTTGTCTCTTGTTTTTTGCACATAAAATAAACTTATGTCATGCTAATTAGTGAGTTTTAGAGCTTTAGCTTGTCTTTATGCTACGCTAACCTCGCTGGCTGCTGTCTTGTCGCTGCATATTTACCAGATAGAGCTTATTTCACTTTGACTCTTGTTTTTGCACAGATTTAAAAATAAGTTATGACCTAAAAGAGGTACTAAAAGGTGGATTTTGTTTCTCTTCGTTCCCCTAAGATGGCTGGCTGCTGACCTGTAGCTGTATATTCACCAGTGCATATTTCACAAAATGTCAGACTGCTCCTACAAATATAAAACTTACTGTAGAGCTAAATCAAATTAGGATTTTCAACACTTTAACCAAACATTTAATCACAATTAAGCCAAACGACATTGATGTAAATGTGGTCACAGACTGCTCTAAACCACCTGTTGTCTGAGTTTGTTTTTTTTTTAGGTCAATTCTCTCTCCATATATTTCATGTCCCTCCACCCACATTAAAAAAAAGGACCCAAAGTGCTTCTGCAATAATTGCAGGGCCAGCTCGGTGACCAGAGCGCACAGATTCCTCCCGCTGACAGATTCACTGCTTCATAATGATGCATTACAAAGGAAAACACGTTTGAAGTTCCATTAATCCTGTGCGTGTGCGTGCGTCATTTAGAGTAACTCCAACCAGAGGCGTCTTTCACTCCCAATATAGCTCATAATGGAGCATTTTCATGGTACTTGTTACATATTTTCCATTTTACAGTACATGTACCCTTTTCGTTTCGCAGACTTTATTGCGTCTTCATTGACATGTTTTGCTCGGGGGCCACGAGTGAAGCAGCGGGAGGCGGGAGTAATGGTTTGTAAAAAATGAAACCTGATTCAGCATCTCAGTACTTTAACAGTTTATTTTTTATTAACTCATACAACCTACAACTGCTTTACTCATATGAGGCGGCACAGGCATATCACATTGCACCAGAATAGTGTGTAAATAAAATACATTTATGGATGAAGCGAACACTTAGGATATTTTATTTTCGGTTTAATTGGATTTAAAATAAATAAAGAAATACCTGTAGCAAATTGCATTGGTTTAGCTACAGATGAACCTAAATCTGATTTGCACTGCACACATGTTTAAACAATTAGCAATCCGACAAGAAACACTAAAAGTGTCCTTTACACCATCGTCTCACTACAGTGTGTCACCAGTATTGAAATTGGACTCTTTAAGTTAAAAAAAGTGAAAGTGTAAAACACTTAACACATATGGCTTGTTAGTGCCAGCTTGCTGCACAGGATGTAAGGGTCATCAGTGTTTCCAAGACAACAGGACCTCTGCCATTCCAGCTGCTGTTTAAGGTGGTCATCTTCAGATCAGGGAACACACACTGAGACGCTGACACACGGTGACTAACTTTTTACACAAGGATTCACCCGACAGTGTGAATAACCTGGGTATATAATATAAATACTACACCGGCCAAAAATGTCTGTGTGTTATGGACAATGAAAATGCAAAAATTTAAAGTGTATAACAACTATTTTGGCACAATACACAAAATAAATGATCCTATTCGATATATAACTAACTGAAATGTACTACATATAAGGAAGACCCTTGATTTTAAAGCAAAAAATGCAAAAATTCACTCTTTCTGCAGAAGAAAAATGATTAGACAGTCAATATACCATTTAGATGATTGTAAACTGCAAAGAAATGCATTTAAATATTATAATAATGAAGTAAAAAAGTATAATATTTTACCACAAAATTGTAGAAGGAAGTAGAATGTGATGTAGATACTGCTAAAATAAAACTTAACTGAATTACTGATTTTAGACTGTCGTCCAAATCACAACAAAGCATTGAAAGATAAATAATTCAAATCATCTTATAAGTGTTAATTACTTTTTCATTACCTCGTCCGCCTTTTTCATCCCCTTGCACAAAAATAAGTCACATAAGTTTGATTTTCACAGACTCCCACTGATCTCTGCTTGAGCGGAGCTGCTGTGCTGCATCTTGTCCCTCCACAGTGTACAGTGCAGAGTGTAAAAGCCTCCAGAAGAGGGCACTCCATCTCTGTTTATGCTCCCGCAGCTTTAACAGAGCTCTCCTTCACCGCCCCACAAGAGCCCCTCAGTGTGACAAGTTTACATAGACCATCTGCAGACCTCCCTCCCGCCATAAAAACACTAATCACAAGGTCATAAAATGCGACTCCATAATGACACCCAGAATGCAGCGAGGGTATACATCTTAAAATGTTGGACTCAGTGCAGCATAGTGTGGATGCCAGCAAGTGACTGTCGTTACACATGAATGTGTTTATTGATTTAGTTAGTAATACGAATTTATAAGTCGGTTTTAAAGCTGCTTCGGGCAACTTTGCAAGGTGGCAGTGAAATGTTTAAAAATGTCAGACATGGGGGGTGGAGAGGGTTCTCGACTTCTCAACTAACTATAGATTTAGTGACTTGGCCCGCGCCTCAAAAGCTACGTTTTAACCCCTTTTTGTGAAGTGAAAATCTGGTGCTATAGTTAATAACTTATTTTAGTCATGTCAGCATTACAGCTGTAAGTTGTTTTAACCTGTTTTTGTTCAAGCCAAAGTCCAAACATCCTAAAAATATTCCAACCGTGTTACTAAAATGCATTTTTAAATGAATTAATTCACTAACTTATATCAGAGTAGTATGCAGTTTAGAGTTATGCTTCCCAACCCAATGTTAACATAGGATTATTGGCTTAATACTTTGTTATTTCTTGGTTTGGGCTTAAAAGATTTTACATTTACATAATTAATTAACAGCATTATGATCCCACATCTCCTCTTCAGGTCTTAAAATTGTATTTTCATCAACTTAATAGTCAGAGTAATCGCCATTGGTTTTAGAGGTGAAAGGTAGAGTAGTGGCTTTACCTGTGTTTCTGTTATGTGCATTGTTAGCATTGTCAGCTATGCTAATGATTTAAAAGTTAACAGTAGGCTGTGTGTAACCTTAGATATTAATGACAACACTGTGTAAACCTCTCTGCTACGGACAAGATGACTCAGGAAAACTCATAAAGGACTCCAAAATACCTCCCACACAATGACTCCCATAAGTTATATAGACCATAACAGGGTGCATATTAGTCAGCTTATTTAATTTCTGAGAAATAAATGAGCCATAACTACCAAACTGCTACGAAACACAAGTGAGAAATCCATAAAACTCTGTGATGTCAGCTGCTCACCGGCGTATCTGACGTTTGCGAACAGTAGCTACTTTGAGCTAATGGTCGTACCAGACCAATTAACACTGAAGCAGCAAAACTCCTGAGTGTGCTGACCCGAGTTAAATCGCTAATGAGTTCAGTTTTTGGTTTGTAGGAGGGCGAACGTGCCGGCTCCGATTTCATTAGTTACAGCGTTTCATTGCAGCAAAATGTTGGATTTGTAAAACAAGGCTCTACTGGAGTGAGAAAAAAACACTTCTTCATTTGCAGACATGTGACCTCAACATCTGCGTCTGCGTCTCCCCCCCAATCTTCCAAAGGTGAAAGCCACGGGAGAGCAGTTGACAGACAACCACCGCGGAGCCAGAATTTATTTCAAAAACAAGCTGACACATTATGGGAAATCAAACATGGTGTGATATTATCGCAGTGAAATCACTGTATACCACCCACTTTGTTCCCATGAAGCCGGATAAAGTCAGAGAGTGGAGAGAAAGACGAGGGAGGGCGAGGCTTCGTCAGGGATTGTTTGGAAGCAGAGGGCGCTTGGCTCATCGGTATAGGCCGGCGATCTCGGCGGGCCCTGGTGAACGGGGCACTTGTCATCTGGAGTGTGAGGCAGCTGGGGTTATCCTTAGAGACACGGTGAGGTGAAGTGGGTGACCATGTTTGAGGTCCAGCCCAGCTGTTATTGCCCCTAATATTCAACAGATGTCTGGGAGCTCAGCCCGCTAAGTCCTCGCACATGCCGGAGCAGGGAAATCAAAGACCCTGCAGCCGGCTGAGCACCGTGACACACACACACACACACAGAGCTGTTACAGGGTCCACACACTCTAACAGCTCCGTGTGCATTAAATCACTGTCATTAACCATTTAGTGAAATGATAGAGGCAATTTAGATCAGGCCTGATTTTTGCAGATAGGATCAGTATGGAGTGTGCACCCACTTTCAGAAAACAGTTTATTTGTTGGGAAATGTATTCACTTTTTATTAAGGATCACATATTCACCATTAACTAGGGGCTCACTAACGTGCATAAGTAGCATACTAGTAGTTTTTTAGTAATTATTAAGCACATATTAACACCTTATTCTACATAACCTTATTCTACCTCTATTACGACATGAATTAAGATTTTTCATGATTAAGGTGTTAATCTGTGCTTACTAATAAAGGGCTAGTATGCTACTTATATGCATGTCAGTAAGCACCTAGTTAATGGTGAATATGTGTTCCTTATTAAAACAAAGTGTTACCCACTATTTAAATGTATATATTTAATTGTCAGTAAATTTCTTAAAATAAAAATAAACAGAACTAGTTTCTTCTTCTGTTGGAGCAGCTGAAGCGTCCACCTCCTCGCACTCCAGAGCCAAGACGTCTTATCGAATCACCCCCAAAAACATTCACCTGAGATGTGTTTGTGATGGCAGTGTCCCCTGTGAAAATATTGGTCGCACTTCTCCTGTTTATAGTCCCTAAAAATACTGCCCCCACGCCCCGATCGCAGCGAGAGAAACCCATACTCTTTCAAACGTGCGAGCGAAAATGGAGTTAAATAGAAAGCGCCACTGTGTTCAAACACATAATCCATGCAGAGGCTCTCGTTTGAGGGTGAAAATAAGAAAGTGGAGAGCTGCTTTGCTCCAAGTGGTCACGAGGGGGTTGAGCGTTTTTCGAGCTCCGGGCTCACGCAGCTCGCTTACTTTGGAGAGCGCTGCAGGGAAAGCAACATCAGATATAATGAAACATTCAGTGGCCGGCCCTCTTTTCCAGCCTCCTCGCTCGTTCACTTCCATGGAGGACGTTCTGAGTGAAAACCTTTCTACAAGTTGTTCTAATCCTGCCAGTTTGACAAGGAAAGATAGGAGGAGGAAATAGTTGCTGAAAAGTGTCTTTTTTTAATTATTTTTCTGACTTTAGAAGGTGGAAAGATTCTGTAAGTTCGGCCTTTGTTTTGTAGATGACACACGGTGACACTGAGCATGGACTGTACGTGAGAAAAACGGCCCTCACGTGCCGCAGTGCTATTTCTTGAGGTGTTGAGACTAAGTGCTTTCTAATTTTCCCAGTAGGGAAACAACTGAGCTTAAGTAACTAGAATAACACCGTGTGATGTATGTTAAGTACAGACCATAACTTTTTGACAACACACACTTGGATAATGGATGTTAAAGCTGATTAAAACTGCAGTAGAATCACTATATCATTTTTCTGTTTTGTGACCCCTGTGTTGAGTAGCACTTGCCTCACATATTTGAGCCTGGAAAGGGGAAGTATAGAGTTTCATGATGCTGAATTACTGCAGGAGGAGAAGTTCACGTTAATGTTTGCCCCCTCTTTTTTTTTTTTCCTCTTCTCAATTAATGCTGTTTCTCTGATTTCCGTTGTGGTACTGCGTGTGTCCCACACTCGGCCACAGAGACACTCCCGAGTATATAAATCCACTCTCTCACTCTGAGACACGTTTGATTCATACTCAGATCTGCAGTCTCCAAAAAAAAAAAAAGAAAGATAGACTCTACAAATCAAGAGCGCAGCTCATAACGAGCACTTCTTGCCATGTGAAGAATATATTCATGATTTTGAGACCTTTTATGAGGAAGGTGATGGCAGATTGACACCAGATGTGTCATAAATTATCAACAGAGAGATGCCAAACTAAACAGTCCAGCATAAATACACGGTGGCTCCAAACTCACTCCCTTCAAATTCAAATACTGTTCATGTGTGTGAGTCCGTTTCAAACCACTGTGATGCCTTTAAAGATTTTATCAAGTGTACATTTGGACGAACACAAACAATATGCTAATTCATCGTCTCAACTAAATAAATAATGTAAATAAATAAATAAAATAGTTTATTTTTTACAGCCGGTTTGAAATCAGAGCTTATCTCATTATCACTTACTGTAAAATGTTATTGAATGACAAAATCAAGGCAAAATATATCTATCTATATATATATACCCTTCCGGTAAATTAGTAAACTAAATATCTTTATGAATATTGTGAATAACTGAATGATGCAGACTTAACTCTGAGAAATAAATAAATCAAATTAAGTGTATTCAAATGAATGCCAGTTACAAAACAGCATAAATCAAAGTGTAATAATAATAATTATAATAACACTTACAGTAATAGGAGCAGCTGTAGGAGCAGTTTGTCTGTTTTTTGTTGCCTTGACAACAAGCTGTCAAGGATGTTGCCTTGTGTTGTTGTATGATATGTAACATTTTAAAGACTTCTTGACACAGATTTGTTCTTTGGTGCATATAAATATGTTCAATCACATGTTTAGTTCTGGTAACATTTACAGTACATACTTTACTGTTATTTAAAGTACGTAAAGGTGAAGTTACAACCGAAATCTGTTTTTTTAATTTAACTTTTGAAGTAAGCGTTGTTAATTGTGTCCCTGCATTCTCACTGGACCTGCTCACTGAGCCCACGACTCCTGAAACACAGTTTTTTTTATGTGCAGAGGCTCCGATGACGTCTCTCTGCAGGAACGTGTCCCCCGAGCTAGAGTGCCAGGCACTGGGCAGTGTAAGTGAGTGTGAACGTAAATAAACGCCATTATGCCAGCCATCTCCTCGGCTCCTGTCACACACTTGAGGTAAACACAGAGCTTCCTGCAAAAATACCTCTGGTGCAATGAGATCAGCTCACAACAGCCTTAAATCTCACACAGTTAACAAAGCTGCCCACAGCGACGCGGTGATGGAGAGGGAGGGACCTACGCTGGGGAAAAGGTCGATTAATAAAGCATTTTTAATATTTGTCTAAACATCAACAGAGCCGCGCTGGGAGTGGATGTAACGTGTGTAAGCACCAGGGTGAAGTGGCTGACGCAAACTAATGAAATGTGACAAACTGTTTCCTACACAAACGCAGAGGTGTTCCCACCAGCACACGCGTGTTATTTACGTGACCATTAGGTCATTCGACACATCAGAGGAACTCCACTGTGGAGCTGAGTGGAGTTTCTTTAAGGGGAAATAACAACAAGTGTTTACAAGCAAAGGAACTAAATTAGGAATGTCTGGACCAACTAAAGTCTTAATGTAAGGAATAACGTGTCCCCCCTACGTTATTCCTGCAGCTAAGTAAAATGCTCAGGACAATGGACATGATTTGTTTATATTTTATAAAAATAATACGGCTACATTGAGGCCAAACATAGGATTAAGTTTAGATTAATGCAAGATTTTTTTCCGTATTGGAAAAGGCAACAACAAATTTAAGAATGTGGTACTTTTAACCAAATAGCTCCGGCATAATTCTTCAGCATTTGGTAACGTCAACACTGTACCCTAGCAACTTTCAAAGAAAATAATGATTTTCCCCCACACTCAGGAGCTGCTAAGTCTCACAGTTCACTTTGTGGCA
The DNA here is from genome assembly GCF_958295425.1 of Solea solea. Taxonomy (NCBI): domain Eukaryota; kingdom Metazoa; phylum Chordata; class Actinopteri; order Pleuronectiformes; family Soleidae; genus Solea; species Solea solea. Next base: position 22,575,677 of record NC_081147.1, read on the forward strand.
AATGTTGGGTCAATCTGCACGAGGAGAAAATCTGTGAAACGTCTCCCTGAAAATGTCTCAAACTATTACTTTTTATATCCCGCTCACATGATGTGAGTCTCACCAAACTAATTCAGACAGAGAGGAGAAAGAGAAAGAGAGACTGACTTAGGAAAACACACCAAGCTGACATACCAACAGAAAAATGGGCCTTTGGACTCGTCACATACTGTATCATGCATGTATTTAAACTTCCATCCATCCATCCATCCAAACGTATCCTTTAAGGGTCGTCATAGGGCGAGCTGAAGCCGATCCCAGCTGACGTTGGGTGAGAGGAAGCGTGAACTCTGGACAGGTCACCACTCCAGAATCTTTGCAAACGGGGGGAGGAACATGCAACTGTATCACCCCATCCTGTTCATATTTAAAGTTATAATATGTAACATTAAAATATCTATAATATCTTTCCACTTTTTCCAGTATAAATCTGTATATTCAAGGCAATGGACCGTTTCATTTTGAATGAATCCATCCATCCGTTTTATCCTCCACATGAGGGTCAAGCGGGGAGCTGTGCCAATCTCAGCTGGCAGAGGGCAAGAAGGCGGGGTCACACCCTGGACAGATCGCCAGTCCATAGTTTTTGAATTTTCTAGATATCACAAATGGTAGGAGTTATGACAGGATGGTAACAGAAGGGTTAATGAACATGTACAATACACACGCTTGACTCTCCCCCAACTAACCTGTGTATGATTAGCTGTATAACTTAACATCATTGTTCTACAGCAATGAAATATCAGAATGAGGAGGGAAATGTGAGGTTCTGCTAGTTAGCCAGTGTGGTGTGTTTATTTGTCACAAATTGCTGCACATTTTGCTGCAAAAAGCTTGAACTCCCATGATTCCACACATGATTCTGTTACTGTTCTCACTTAGACACCCCTCATATTACATTCAAGGGGCCCGCAGCTCAGATTTGTGCCCCCAGGCCCTGGAGCAGGTTTTTCTGGCCCTGCTTGTTATGTCAGCGGCTAAACAAATGTGTAATTTCTAGGTGATGCAGTCGACCTAGTTACCGATTAATACTCTAACATGCAGGTTCTTTCCCTTTGATATTTGTGACCAAACAATCTGAGGAGGTTTTGAGAATGGAGTACATGCTATGAGTGGGTCTGTAGACCGTCCACAGAGAGCACAGGAGGGGGATCCTTGAGGTAAATGGTTATTCTATGAGGACAGCGGCTCTGACAGGACCACCTAGGACCTTTTGTTTATTGTTTGAGAACGTGTTTTGGCGAACAGAAGCCAAAGATGTTGTATGTAACAGACTCGGGCAGATCTCCAATGATGGAGGCGAGAGGACAGCGGAAAAGACACTGGATGATGTGTAAGAGTGTGTGAGAGAGAGAGAGGAGAGCAGTTACTTTTCGAGGGTTTTTAGAGGGTTTGGGGCTGTTTCAGGCCAAGAGGGCACATGGGAGCCATGGCCTGAGGATGGATCCCAGCTGACCCCATCCTAGGTGTCAATGTTATGACATGTGTACCGCTCCACTGTTTTCTCTCACAACAAGAGCACTTCATCGTCCAGGGTGGCCGAGCTTCATAAAAAGAAAAAAAAAAGAAGCTTGATTTACATGCTCGGGATCAGACATGTCCACCTTCTCCTCTTCCTGTTGCACTTATGCTTCTCTTCCTGTGGGCCCAACCTGGACTGCCAGGGGTGATAAATAACCACAGATTAGAGCAGGGAGAAGTTGAATGAGCACCCGTACAAGAGGAACACCTTTTTTTTTTTCCATTTGCAGGTTCGACATCGTAAAGTTGTAGGAGATAGTCGGCCCTTTCAGAGAACAATTGGAATGTTTTGTCAGTTCTGCTCTATTATATCCACCGTGACTGTTCCTCTGATGTAAATCACCAAAAGTACATTGTTACTGAAATGATGATTTGCGCTAAAAAAAAAAAAAAAACGCTTGATGTGGAATCACAGCAACATGCCCGGGAACAAATACAACATGAAGGGGATTTTGGATGTCCACTCTGTCAATATGCAGGAACTCTGCATATGGAAAGCATGATGGTGGTTAATAAATATCATACGCCATCTTTAGACCGAAGATGACTGCGGTTGTCGGCGAGGTTTTAGGACATGATATTTATTGTCATGTGTAATGAGTCATCGGGACTCATTCAGAATTATACCGCTCTCCGCCGCGTCTGAATGATTTAAAACATGTTCCGTGTTAACCGCGGTTGTCTGGATGAGTCGTTACAGTTTAGATTCTGAACAACAAATCCTCAGTATCTTCCCGAAAAAGTCGTACCACCTCTATTAGTGAAGTAATACCTTCATTGATAATCGGAAAAGGATTCCCCTTCATGATTAAAATAAACCAGAGTATTTCTGTAGTCATACGCCCCAAACGTCTGTGACGGCCGTGTCTCGTAGGACTTTATTTGGCTGTGTAACAACGTCACGCTCCTTCTGTCTTCACTGCTGAGAGAAGACGGTCGCTGGTCGCACAATTACAAGCAATCAGTAGAAATGGAACATTCAAAGGGAACAGAACAGCGAGCAACAACTGAGTGGCCCCTGTGGTGACATTGTTTAGTCAAATAGTTTATACTCCTAACCTTTAAAGTGATTACTGAGCGTCTGTAGTACTGTTAGGATTACATTACACATTGATCTACTAGATCAAATCTAAGATTAAGATTCCGAGCAGCTTGTAGATTCATTCATGGCAACAAATCATCAAAGAGGTCCGTGCTATCCAGATTAAAATATAATCTATGCTCACTAAAGTTTCTCAGACAGAATGTGCAATGTTTAATCAGCTTCAGAAATGTGTTGTTTTCCACAAAATCAAGTTCTGTTATCCCCTTGTGGAAACCTGTGTGTGTCTACCTGACGTTTTGTGTTTTGTGTTTTCTATGCAGTAGAATCCTCTTCTAAAACTTTTCTCGTGTGCTTCGTGGCGTTTCCAGGCGTGCTCCAAGCGTTAGCAGCCAGCCATGTAACTGCGTCTTACCTCCATCAATCGTGACATAAAGCGAATCGCTGCCTTTGAGCAGCGTGGGAATGTTGCTTGATGTCAAGAGCAAATCACTGCTCAACGGACATTCAAACTTTAAGATTTAGCTGTATTAATTGACATTTGAACACTTGCTGGCAGCAAAAATAAGATAGACAGCAAACGTGTCATCACTTTTGATCATTTATCTCTCCTTGTAGCTCTGAATTTGGTCTCCACCATCTCCACAACTACCTGCATGGATAGAAACCACCAGCAGTTGTGTGAACTGACCGTTTGAACCCGTCCTTGGGAAGCATTAGAGGGCTTTTAAAACCGTTATTTTTTCTGTAACAGGTACCAAACTACTGACAAGGTCTGTGACATTTTACATTGTACATGTACAGGAACTGACAAGTGGTCAAACTGACCGCACACAAACAAGTGTCTCACATTTTCCTCCTGCCGAACTCAACCACCGATCATTGTCTCCGACACTGAGGGCATTCAAAGACGACCACTGTCAGCACAAACACGAGGCTGTGCTTTTAATCAGCTCGTGGTTCACAGGGCCTCTGGCGCCAGCCGGAGAAAACACCCTCTCATCTTGTGGCACAAATAGGGAAGCCCTTATGCCCTGTTGCCATTGCTAATATATCTGAAACACGATGATGTTCCCACACAAATATTTCATGTTGTATGCAGCATCCAAGACACACAGTACATGAATGGAAGAGGAAACCTGTGTTCTATCATGCTTAATAGGCAGCTGGCTGGAAGAGAATGAGAAAAAGTCTCTTGACCCACCCCACCATGAAGTCTAGTGAGAGTGGAGTATTTCTTCACCTCTTTTGCTTCCTTTTCTCAACGCGAGAGCTTGAACTTCCCTCAACCAATTGCTAAAGATAATTGAATTGTTAATTTTAATAGCGATTTCCATTTGGTTAATTAAAGCAAACATTGCCCCAAGTGCCTCTTGAAGCAGTCCCACAACATCCAAGAGTGTCTCTTAAATATGGGTAATGTATTCACTAAAGCGTGTTATAAATGAGGTTTGCTTTGCTAAGTGTCCTGGTCTATTTTTGTATGTCAGAGCACATGATTGACTGCCCAGAAAAAGAAAACATCTTAATGCATGCAATGGTCAAGAGGTAAGCTATTTATTCCAATTTGCCAATAAAAAAAGGTCTTTGAATGTGACTTTTATGTTGGCCGGTGAACGTTTTGTGCAAATGTGTAAATGCATAAGTGCATAATTAGAGCTCAAGAGAAGTATAAACATCTTCAGTTATTCATATGATTGCAGGTGCTGCAGAGACATTCATCAAAAATGTGTTGCGACACATGAAACCTTGTTTTAATACACTGCTAAAAAACAAGGAGGCTCACGCTGCCTACATTTTGATAGCCGATATATTAATTACTATTTATCCTGACTCTCATTTAGTCACTCCTTCAGATGACTAAAAAAAACTAAAATAATCTCAGGACACATCACTTCTTATTAGCATTACATCTCGTATCTCTACATCTACGAGGGAATTCTAATTTGAAATCAAATCTCTCATTAAGTCTGTGGTTGGTTGAAAACCTGGCATGAGATCGAGTTTTATTTATACATCACATGTGTCAGGTCCAGCTCACAGCTGGGTGCATTTCATTCTATCAAAAGCTCCCTTTTTAGTCTGTTTTTTTCCTCTTTTCGAGTTCATTTTCACGTCGACGGTGTGTACACTCGGCAAAGCATGTTTGGAAAAAGAACATTACTGTAAATGACCATTGGATCTTGTTTTCATTCGAGCCTAAAAACAGAAACACTCAATGGGCTTCACATTTGTCTCGTCAAAATATATGATTGGCCAATATTTCAAAACATTAACTTCAAATGTCAATATGCACTGTAACACAAACCAAGACGTGACTACATGCAGCCGCTGGACGACGGCCCACTTTGAGGAAAGTGGCCGAGCAGGTGAGGGAGCTTTTCCAAGTTTTCATTTTTAAGTTTAACATCAAATTCTCGCAGAGCTGAGTTGCCCTGGGGGGCGACAATGAGACGAAATTGAACACACGCTCAAACTTAGACACATGTTCAACAACTCATTTGGAGAACAAAGCATTCTAAGCACCATTGTGTAACTTCTGTCACCAAACGCTGCTCGTGAGTAGAACATTTTTCAATAGTTTCTCAGTTATTATGATCTGGTGGCCGGTGGAAGTCAAAACAGACTGAACTGAGCTTCTGCAGTGATGAAGACACGTCTTCTCCTGCTGCAGCTTCACACACACACGCACTGAGGCCGTCTGCATGCATGAGGACTATTGCTGCGTTTGCAAAGACTGGAACGGTTCAGTTTGGTACGATACGTGTTGCCACGAGGACCGTGTGTGTGTGTGTGTGTGTGTGTGTGTGTGTTGTCGACACTCAGTTTCCAACTTGCAATTTCAAAATAAAAAACACACGGAACTGCGCTCCAACGCTAGCTCGGAAGTCGGCTTTAGCATCTTAGCTAACCTAGCGGTACAATCGTACAATGGTGTCTTGCTGTGACAAATGGTCACAAACGGATGTCCTCCATTGTTGTCTGTTCGATGTTGTTGTTCGTTGTCGGCGCACCGGTACAACGTCATGCCGCGCCATGTCGCTTACACGGCCATCTGGCACGGTACCTACCAAGTGGTAAAGTCGAAACGCAAGCCTGGCGAGGGCTTAACCGCACCAAAGAGTGCCAAACTGAAGTGCATGATGGAAACGAGGCTTAAGAGTATTAAGAAGAATAAATTGTGTTGGTGCCAAGGAGGCACGCAGTGGCATCAGACTTCCCCCACTCTTCAGGTGAGACTGCGCAGCTTTGTGATTGACTCTAGGACATATTCCAATCCTCCGCAGTCGCCTCACTCTCATTTTTAATAGTGTAGCTTTAATGCTTCCGCCTTCCCTCTGTGTGTAGTGTGGGAATGTCGGGCTAAAATCTGCGTTGCGTGAACTAATTTTTACAATGATTTGAATGTAAGGGACATTTGTTAATATTTAAAAGTTACGCACTACAGCTTTAAACCAACAACACAGTCACATAATACAAACTCTGACGAGTACTAAAATATGACCTCACGTCTGTTGGCTTATTAGAGTGGAGCAGCGTGGGACCTCATGGTGAAGAATCATAGCTTCCCTCTCTGTTTTGACAGGGAGAGTTATGCCTCACAGGCACCAGATTCACCACCATGCCTCCTAAGCTTGTGGAGAACATTTAGGACGCCACGGGGGCCTCTTGACCTAAGAGGAAGCCGGGAGTATAAAAGGTGACAAATTGGTTTATAACCAAACAACATATACAGTACGTATACGCAGACACCCCTCAACATAACTGATTACACAAATAACAGCTGGCAAATAAAGTGCTAGAGTGTCAGGATATCATTGATTTTTGCTACTTTCTTTTAATATTAATGCCAACCCTTTGGACCACTGCCACTCCAATTACATGAATGTAAGAGCAGTAGGTCTCCCTCCACCAGCGTATGATGAATGGAGCACTATGTGGGGGGAAAACCAACACACTCATTTTAGAGATGCACAAACTGACCAAAGTTTTTTTTATATAAGGCAATAAATGAGGAGGGGGGGCGGGGGGGGGGCTGTATTCTGATATAGTCTTTTTTTCGCAGCAAGGCAACGAGAAGGGCTTGATTATGTGATGGGTCGCGGCACGTGGAGGAGGCAGTTTCTTGTGGTAAAAGGAGTCGTGGTGACTTGTTCATTGTGGTTGGCAAAGAAGCCACTTCTGGTCCATCCCTAAGCCCCTCACCACACTATTCAATTCATGAGGCTGAGACTCTGAGAGTCCCCCCTTAGGATGAATGAGTATGTGCCTCCCTTCTGGTAATTAGAAGTTTCCCTCCACCAGCCCAGATACTTATTTCTCTATCATCCATCATGGCGGTTGTTTCCCTACGTCTTGAATCTTTTGATTTCGCGGCAGTTTTCCTCGTCACGCTCAACAAGTGTGCCTTTATAGACGATTTACCTCGGACGCCAACATCTCTTCAGCTCATTTCAGTACAGTGGGTGTATTGAATGTAAATGGCAGAGTGCATTAAGATATCTCCACACGTCGTCACACAGACAAACAGAACAAACTCCAAAATAAAGTCAAATAAGCCGTAGATATCCTCCTTGGCCCACCACCCTCTCTGTTTCCTGACCCTCGGGGAGAGTGGATCAGAATGTGGCCTGTCATTCCGTCTCAACATCACCCTGGTGGTCTTTGGCAAAGCTGCTGTCAGGGAATCCCCCAGCGTGTGGCTGACCTTCCTACCCAGGCATCTCCACTCATCTGCTGGGAGTGAAACGGGCCGCGTTACCTCGACTGGTCCTCCTGGCTAATGAAACTTGAGCAGGTTGCTGACTTTGATATGAGGGCAGGCAGGAAGAAGTGCCTTATGGTGGATTCATTACTGTGAAGAAGCAGCTTTGTCACACTGTTGCTGCTAGAGAATCTGCTGATTCAAATGTTGTTATAGTAAATTTCCTCTTTAAATTGTATTTATGTAGACTACAACGTTTCAACTAGGCCTGAAACAATGAATCAAATAGCAAATGAATAGTTAATATTGATAATCTGAATGTTTTAATGGATTAAAACAGTTTGTCTGATTTTTCAGCTTCTTAAATGTGACTATTTTTGGGTTTCTTAGCTCCATACATCAAAGAAAGCATTAAAACTGAATCATTTTGGTTTGTGGACAAAACAAGACATTCGAAAATGTCATCATTTCCACATTTGAGAAACAACGCTCAACATTTTTCAACATTTCTTTTACATTTTATGGCCCAAAAAAGTACTCAATTAGTCAGGAAAATAATCGACAGATTAACCGTTTATTAAAATAATCAGTAGCCGCAGCCCAGGTTTCAACTATCATCGTGTGTCATTTAGTTTTCATAGTCTTATATATATATATATCTTAGTGTTTTGAAGCCATGCCACACAAACAAAGAACAACAACGTTCTTTTTGGTCTGCAAAGGCCACCGTAGTTTCCTGACACTTGGTTAGATATCACAAACTGTTACACACTGGACCTTTAAACCCATTTCATGCTTATATGTCCAATAATTGTTGAATCTATTAAATATTTCAACAAAAAAAAAATGTATTTGTATCTGTGCATCGTTGCATACGTCTTTGTTTCCCCTTGACTGAGAAGCGTTTCTTTGTGCTCTGCCAAACGTCAGTCAGCTGAATGTTGTGAAACCAACCGCTGGAATATGTTGTTTTTCACACAGAGACAAACCTTGCACAACATCAGGAGATGACTGTGTGGGTTTGAAGATCGTGGAGTACTGAAAAAGTACCGGTAATATTTCTTGTTTGCGTCCATCAGGGTTTTCTTACTTCCTTGTTGAGCGGTTTGGATCGTCCATCTCAAAAGTTTGCTTGTTTACAACCAGGCTGATTGACTCGTTGTTTGATCTGAGTGAAACGTTGATTACCAAATAAGATTTGAAATTACTCTGTAAACGATCTGCCTTCATTACACAAGAAATGTTGAAACCCTGGCTCGTAGCACTGGATAATAATAAGAAATGCATTTGGTTTTATGAATCATACTTGACTCCAACGTAACCTTTTCATCATTGAACAAGACTCTGGAGCAGTGTAGTCTGTGCTAATTGTTTCTTTTTCTTTTTATTACAGAATTTTAAATTAAACCATGACTCATACACTATTTCCTTTGTCCTCCACTGCAAAGGGAATCACGCAACTGAGAGCATGGTTTGTGTTAGATTAATGTATAATATGTAATTTACGAGGAAATAAAAGAGTCCAGTTGTTTCAGCGGACACAGCTATCTCTGTGGGTTGAGGTGTGAAGCCAAGTCTTTAGTTGCCTTCGACTTTTTCCACAGAAACCAATTTAATATATAATATAGAATAACACCAGAAAGTAATATGTGGAAGATTTGTCGCATTTCTGCAGTCACAGTTTAAATATGAGTCTGTGTAAAGTAAAAAAAAAAGGCTGCATGGACCTCTTGTGAAAAACACTTCCAGGTAAATGTAACACCTTAAACTTTGATCCCATTTAGAGTTAATGTACTTTTTCATTGGGCTAAAAACTCTGTGTGTGTGTGTGTGTGTGTGTAGCCACGGGTCTGGTAGGTCACAAAGGCGTCTTTGTGAAGGAAGTTAATGAGTGTTTTGTGAATGTCTCTTGATGCTCTGCAGCGCTGCAACACGTCCTCAGCGCATCAGCGTTAAGTGTGTGTGTATACAGTACGTGGGAGTGATGTTTGTGAGTATTTATATCTTCTTTAACCAATGATTTATAATATTTGTTCACTGTTTAAGTTTTGGTGGTTGGGTGGTGGGAGGGTGGGGGGGTGTATGTGCAGTTTGGGTGGTGGTAGGTTCATTTTTTTTTTATTTTGTATATAAGCTGAGGGTAAAATTCTTTGGAAACAACGCAGATTTAACCAAAGTGTGCACGTTTCCTTTCATGCTGCACATCTCCTCCACTCCTGTGGTCAGGTACCTTGCAGTTATTATAGCTTATTTGTTCAAGTGGTGAGGAAATATTAAATATCAGTTCTCTGCTGAGACTGGGCAATAATTATCAACAGATGTCTGCCAGTTGGGCAAAGTGCGTTCGGAGTGTGTTGAGTGTGAGTGTGTCGGGGTGGCACACTGCACTGAAACTGAGCGGCGTGAAAACGGAGAGATCGTGTCATCGTGAAGCTCCTTGAAGGTTCCCACTGCATCTGCAGTCATAAGAAGAGGAAGTTGAGCAATACATGAGCTGGAAAGTCTGGAGCAGAGACGCTCTGAGCAGCAGCCACGGGGCGCCCCGGGTGACCAATAGTTGGACGTCCTGCTTAAGATCAGTCTAAAGTCAAAGGCTCTTTTTTTTCCACTTTGGACATTATCTTAACCTTTCCTGCGTCCCTCAGATGGCTAATATGAACCGTCTGCCAGGGTGATGTGGAATTTTAAGGTCACATAAAGAGCCAGTGGTGTCCATATTTGTAACATTATAATGTCTTCAGTGCTCAATCTACAAAAATGACCCTAAACAGCAGAACTTTAGATGATGCATGTCTTGTATTTTGATGGATAATTTTAGATTTCGCCACGCGAATCTTCTCTCTTCTTCTGGAATTGTTATCAAACAAATGAGAGCATATTCCTCCACAGTCTGACACTCTGCTGGGGTCGTTGGCTCGTCTGCACCGGGGTCAGAGGTCAGTGGGGCTCAGAGGAATGAGCAGTGAATGACAGGAAGATCCCCCACACCTTCTCCACACGTTCCACCCAAAACACTGACCTCTCTTGTCCCCCGTGGGTGCTCACCCACCGCAGGCATTAGCCACTTAAAAGAAACCCTACACCAGAAGAAGCACATAGCAGCATGTGCCAAATTACATTAAGAGGTGACACTGGCCTAAACATGTGTCGATCCATCGCTCACCGTGTTTCACTCATCCCTCGTCTTTTATCTCCTGGAGACTCATATAAAGGACTGTTGCACATGCTAATCCCGACTAACCCAATTATGGGTTCAAAGGCGGATAAATTGGCACCAGACGCCCTGAAGCAAATATGGCATCTTCAGTGAAAGTGCACAGACGAGCTACGACCTTAAATCTGATCATCATCTTCGTCGCTGCTATACTTTGTAAGTTTGTGATAAAAATAACAAAAACAATATAATGTAACCGTAGCTCATCAGCTTTAAATTAGATTAAAGCCGCTCTGATGAATATTTCATATTAGCAATCAATTAAATGGAAGTGTAAGTCGACACGTGTCACACAGCATTTGTAGCATCTGCCATTATCGTTTTATTTTGCTCTCATCCGTGTTGATTCCAGCTAAGAAGCCCAATATTTCCCCCATGAGTTGGTTTCAGACCAAATAAAAGCAAAAAAAATTAGGGTGAATTTTGGACTTGGATCTACTCCAGCACTGACAACAACTTCAAAAAAGGAAAGAGACTTAAAGTGTTAATAAACACAATAAAGCTCTTTATGTCTCCATATGAGAAGAGGGCTTCAGAGATGGAGAGTATTCATTGAGTGCGTCTGTCTGTGGTCAACTGATGAGAGGATCTCAGGACAAAGCTTTGATGATTACCTGAGGATAAAGCGTCACAGTGTTTTTAATTATCCCCACTCTCACAAACATTCAGCCCTTCACTTTTAACCACAGAGTTACAGAAAGCCTCCTCTCTCCACTGTCCTCTCTGCTCATCTCCCTCACGCCTCCTCTCTGACATGTGTAGATGCAACACAAAGCATGCTGTGTTGAACTGCTGCCTGTCCTCGGAGAGCCGTGCCTTGCTTTCTTAGCTGGAGAACATAAGTGTTGACCTCAAGACAGAACCCTTTCTCCCCTACTGTGAGTGACAGCCCGGCTTGAATTGTGGACACAGGACCTTGTTGCCCCCAATGGGAAGCAAGGGGCACGCTCCCTCACAACACTGCAGTCTGGGTGGGCTCAGTCGCAGGAGGACATCTTCCTCTGGTGGTACAGTACATGCAAACATCTCCAATGTGAATGAGTATATTCGGTTACAGTGAAAGCACCCACCCGTCAGCCTGCAGCTTTTTATTTGTGTAAAAGAATCTAACCTACTCCAACTCTTAAAAATTAGACGTGCCGATTAAATGTCTTGTTTCTTTGCTCTGCAGATTAAGCCCGGTTTGTAAAACAAGAACATTAAATAATCAACGGGCCCGATTTTTGGCTGTTGTCGGAGTGATCTACACACAACCCCCCCCCCCACATCCATAACATTGTATGAAACTCAAACTGCTTTGCTGAATGTCAGACCTTTTTTTTAAAGCAAGCTTGCTCTCAGGCCAAAATCATTAGTAAAGTAATCCATCAGCCTAAGCCTGACTCGCTGACCCAAACCACAGTGTCAGCCAGTACAGACGGAGCCATTCACTTTCCAGAGGGCAACTTAGGCCTTATCTGTCACGATCGCAGGGGCAGCGTCTGACAAATGACAGGTGATGAGGAGATAATGCCCATGAAAATGAAGTCTATTAACGTAAAGAGAAGTGCTGCGTCTCGGCAAAGCGTCCACATTTTTGCCAAATTCTTCTCCTCCTGCTTCTCTTTGAGCCGCGTAAGGAAATGGTGGTTACATTAAGCCCGAGTTTCCTCGGTCACAACAGAGGAGGCGCTCCTATGCACCAACCACTTATTGCACAAGATGCCAGTCATGGTCCGCTGGTGTTTTTGTAGAGAAGTTTAGTGAAATGTCAGTCTTCTCTGTCCACCGCGCCCCCCCTCGGTGTATATGTATGCTCAAAAATTAGCCACTTTGGTAGCTCTTGAACCTCACACGTCCAGCGTGTATGTGATATGTGTGCGGGTGAGTCGGGAAAAAATAAACAGCTTAATAAAATTTGGGAAGTATGAAAACTATTCTTGCTTAAAGGTAAGACCATAATGTGCGAGATGAAATGACAAAAACAAGTGGTAGAGTCCAGCGTCAACAAGTTGCACATAGTGCAGGTATTGAAAGCCGGAGGAAAAAGTGTGCCCTGCATCTCACCAAGTATGAAGCTGTGTGGTGCGCAAACAAATAAGCCCAAACAAGTCCAAATAAAGCAAAGTACTTTGGCTCCATTTATATAACTGGGCCTCTTACAGTTGGACTGGCCTCCTCTCTTTGACTTGCTTTGATCCGTGCAGCTCTGTGGTGCAGTCAGATCCCATCAGATGGGGCAGACATAACGTCGATACAGTGCACCTGAGCTTCTGAGGCTACCACAGAGAAGAAGTGGGGAGATGTACTGGTATGCAGGAAAAACCAGCTCTATTTCAAGCCCTTTCCAAATCACTGAGAGGGTTTCCTTGTAATCCCATCTGTCATATTTACTCCAGCCCCTCCTGAAACGCTCACGAGTGCCCGTGCCCACCCCCTCTTCAAACAAGCCTGCTGGACGTGAATCAAACATCTCAATACAAGGACAGAGGTGGTGGACCGAGGGGTGGTGGACGGAGGCTTCGTCGCGCAGATCAGAGCTCAGAGATCAGCAGAGGGCAAGTGCTCCCTCACGAACCGTGTGATGTCACGCTTCATATTTTGGTGATTCACTTTGTTCAGAGCAGGAGGCCGCCCTCTGTGTCCTCTGGGTCCAGCCAGCTCGGCAGCCTGTCAGCCAGTCAGACTCTTAAAGAGGTATTTAAATGTGTGCCTGCAGCAATGCACTCACTCAATGACCTCTTTATTTGTTAAAATAGATTATTTTAAATAAATTACAGAGCACTTTCACTGAATAAACAGAGACTTTGGGGCTGCGGCCTGCGTTACATACTTACCACAGCCGCAGAGATCCTAAATGACTAGTGAGCTGTGTAATCGCCTTTGATTTCACTGATAGGACTCCGATTCTTTGGGTAAAAGAGATGGAGCCATTGAGGAATCTGAAAGGCAACACCGCTAAATGGGGGAAAGGCACAAAAAAAAAAGAGAGAAAAGTCTCATGTGGGGAATATGAACTTATGATGTTTCTAACCCCACCATGTCGACAGAGGAGTCCATTAGAAGAACAGAGGGGAGCTTGAGGGAATCCTGTCAGTTCTTCCCCCCGCAGCCGGAGAGCTTTAACACTCCTTCAGCCTGGACCTGTGCCATGCCAGAGACGCCAAAAAAAAAAGGTCCTAGACCTTACTTCTCCTTCCTCCCTTAACCTTTCATTTGTTTTGTTCTGGACCTGCCAGAGGTTAGAGCCGCTCCAGATGCAGAGCGGTTTATCCGCTACGATTCCGACCACAGAAACAAAGCACGGGAGAAATGGATTTGTGAGTAATTCAAAACCAGTGCAAAAACCACTGCATTTCCATGTTCTAATTAGTTAATTTCCCCACGTGTTGCTGCTTCTTTTCTTTTTTGGGAAAAAACGTGTTACACAAAAGGTGAGAAACATACACCCTCACTCTGCTCAACGTCTGTGTGCAGCTAATTTGGTGTGGCAGGGCCTAGTTATGCCTGGATTACTGTTACCCCGAAAGAAATCTAGAATAATAAAATGACAGGGGGAAAATACTGGCGTCCCAAAAGCAAGAGAAACCATGAAGAAATTGGGTTTGATTAACCTTATGAGTGCTTGTTTCAATTCTCACAGGTCTATTTATTTTTGAACATGTGGTGGACATTCCTTCAGCTGCACATTTCCCGGCACGTCTATTACATCTAATCTGTAAGTGGTTCCAAAAAAATGAAAAAAATAAAGAGCTGCATGTATGTGCGCATACGTCATGCAGGCAATTTTGAAAATCGACAATTGAACTGGGTAATACGGCTCTGACTGGTGTTCCTCAGCGGTGCATGGATTATACTGTGAACACTGTAAACTCAGACACAAATCAGCCTAATGTGTTGATTTGTAGTTAATCACAAAAACAGCTCTTGTCATCAACAAGAAATCTTTAAATGACTGGCGTTAGGAATCTCATTTTCCTTTTTTTTTATATATTTATATCTATTTTTACTTTACTTTATTTGCCCAGAACACAAAGATGGTCAAAAGCTCAAACAAAAACAACTAATATATAACCGACTAAACACAACATCGAGTCCAGCTGTGTTTAAAGTGATTGCTGTGATTTTTTATTGTAATTAACAACATTTTAAGGACAAAAGATGACAGAGATCATGACTTATATCATATCATGTGACACCTTCTTAAAGATTAAACGCAATGATGTGTTAGAGAAATACATTTTTTGGCTTTTTGGTTTTTTCAATTCATAAACAAGACAAGAACGCTTTTACATACAAAATGTGTGTGTACATTTATATATATATATATATATATAAATATATGTATATATATGTATATATATATGTATATATATATATATATACATATATATATACCCATTTATTGTCAACCACTTTAAGATTAAGTTAAACTTAACCCTTGAGATTTAGAAATTTAAGTCTTAACCTCTGAGGATGGAGCAAGTTGGTCGTAAGAAAAAATCATCCTATTTATATTCTATATATTAGAGTCCTGTAAACTGAATGAAAATGTCTTGACGAGCACTTTTACCACATAGTTTTTATACAATTTTTTTTTTGCCCTACTTCACACAACCGCTGTGAATCTGCTCAGCTGATGAGTTAATTGACAAACCGCTGCAGCTCTAATCATTAATATCAAACTATATCAGCGTGACTGTGGTCGGGTGCAAATTGAGCTTGAAGAAAATGCAAGCATTTAACTCAAATAGGCTATATCATGCAGGGGAGGGAGGGAGAGGTGTGTGATTATGAATAATTAGAAGGAAAACTTAATTCATAAGCCATTAAGTGTTATGAATAGCAATTTCTGTGACTCTCTCTGTGCGTTTTAAGGCCACTCTGAACGCAGCAGCACAGAGCCAGCTCAGTTCTCCCTCTTTCTGGCAGCTATAATTGAGCCTAATAGCTGCAGCACAGACATAGGGAACCTCTTTGACACCTAGACCAAATTTTCTAATGAAACGATCAAATAAGCATCATCCAGCGCCGGCATATCAAAGCTGCCGGCAGCTGGCAGCACGTCACAGTCTGACATTTTGGGGCTTTCTAAGCGCTGCCAGGCCTGTTTCCCCTCCATGTCCTCTGGCCTTGTATTAACACTAATAATAGGGGAAAAGGTCTACAAGCATAAGAGATGTAGTGATGAATGGAGGAGACTTTTGCCAGCTGCTGAGGAGATGACGGTGGCTGCTATGACAAGTCACAGCATTGACGTTTGCGTGTGTGTGTGTGTCTGAGTCAGCGATAGACAAAATGAGAGGAAGTGGAAAACTGAAGGTTATCCAGGTTGTTGGCCGATGTATTTATAATCTGAAACTGAAAATGTTTTTTTTAACTAATATTGTACATTTGAATGATTACTATATTTTAATTCTCCAGATTTCACATTAACAATCAGCATAATAAATGAATCTCAGTATTCTAAAACACTTATTGTAATAGTAGAACAATCGGTCGCATAGTAAAGTCATAGCTGCTGAAAAACGCTGCACAATAATTCATGCTCAGAGTTTTCTTACAGATATTATATTATATTATATTATAATATTGAATGGATAAAAAATAAGCTATGCTATTTGAAGACATTGCTGTGAAGCATGAGTGTTTGTTGACATTTCATTTTTCTCTGGATCATTTTAAATTCATAATATTCTCATTGTAATTTGGGCGAGTTGTCTTTGTTGCTGCTGCTAATTTGCCAGGACGTCCTTGAATTATCCTCGTAAAATAAGGTTAAATGAAAATAAAACAAATACTTGTTTTATAATATTCAAAAATATTGAATTGTTCACTATAATCTTTAATTTGGCAAAACAGACTTGCCCTCATTTTCCCAGTGAAGAAAATCCTTGGTTTGTAAAGTGAATAATGGATTTTTAGACACAAACATCGTGAAAACAATAAATCCCTTAAAAATCCACTTATTGTTCCCTCAACAAAAACAAATTGATTGATGCCCTTCTTCGGTTTCTCTTCACTGAGGTGGATCTGCTTAGATCGAGAGCGGCTTTAAAAGAAAGCACCGTCGTTTCTCCACGTTTGCTCTTCCTAAGTCTGACACTGCGGCTCCAGCACGAGCGGCTGCTCAGACCTTTTCAGGAATCCCCACAGGAGCTACACATGTCGTCAGTCGGCCGCCTGCTTATTTTTCATGCTCCTATTGGGAATGCACACGTGCAGACCGGTGCCCACTTCATTTTTTTTTTCTCTGCACTTGTTTGGTTACATTTGACTCTCTGCAAGATAAGAACCAGATTGAACTCTCGTGTGTGTCGAGCAGCCACTGGGTGAGAAGACGCTGACTGGGCGAGAGGCCGAAAAACCTCTTTTTTGGAGGTGGGGGGGGGCGACTGTGTGTAGTCTGTGTAGTCTGCTCTATCTCTGCGAGCTCGCCCCTATTATGTTACCTTTCAAGTGCTTTGTCACAGGAGAGAGGGCAAGCTATTCTGGTTTGCTTCTCCTCAAACAGGCTCGCTGTTGTTTTAAGAGCCTTATTTTAACAAGCACGAGTGTGTGTATGTGTGTGTGTGTGGAGAATGTTTCCAGTTAACCACTCATTGTTTATTTAGGGAATATTTTCTGACACCTACTTACACCATTATCGTCCCCTTCTTTTGTAAAGTCTCCAAGTGCTGAGTCTACACACACCCTGTTTGTCCAGAACAGACGAGCTGATAACACGAAGAAACGACAAGATTTTCATGCTTTTATATCAAAATTAGTGTCTGATGCGGCCCTGTATTAACTTTCCATACTATTTCTCTGTTCATTGTTTCTCATTTCAGCACTTCAAGGTGCAGTGTGTGCGTTTAAGGAGGGCTTATTTGGCAGAAATTGGATATAGTACCTAAAGGTACTATATCTTATAGCTTATAACGGTGTATAAAGACGTTTATACTTGCACTGCAATGTTTCGAGTGACTGTTTCGCAAATGAATTGGTATGGTTTTTGTACTTTTGTGTCTTTAGTCTGTCCCAAATAGATGCAAACATTAAATCTTAAGTTTCACAAGTGATAAAATATATATTTAAATATGTATATATATATATATATATATATATATATATGGTGGGATATCCAATTAAATTGTTTATTTTCAATTTAATTTTTAAAGTTCTTTCATGGCTGCGTTCATGGCTCATGATGTAATGCAAGGGTGAGGACTTGAACATTGTTTTAAATTGAACGTGGAACATTTAACAGTGGAAAAAAGAAAGTCAGAATATTATATTTATGTCAAATGGTTTTGTCAAAGCAGCTGTTAAAGAACAAGGTGTGTGTGTGTGTGTGTGTGTGTGTGTGTGTTTATGTACCTACTACTGTCTCTGCCTCCTCGCGTTAAGTGTCAGTGAAGAACAAACTAAAGCTGCCTGTGTAAAGGAAACAAATATCCTTGACTGTCTGTCATTCATCACCGTCTTTACCTCCGTTATTTGTCTTCACTCCTGTTGTTCCAAAGCTGCGGAGGATGCTTGTCGTGTTCTTCTCTGTTTGAATAAGAACACCTGAAATGCTCTGCACCATTACTAACTACAGGTAAGGGATTTTCTTTTTGTAACAGAGCAGTCAGTGCTGCTGCTGCTGCTGCTGCTGCTGCTGCTGCTGCTGCTGCTGCTGCTGCTGCTGCTGCTGCTGCTGCTGCTGCTGCTGCAGGGTATTGGCTTGTCATTTTCAGAGCAGTGGCAGGTAAAGCCAGTTTTAAAGGCAGGGGAAAAATCTCCAATACTCTTATTTGACATTGTCAGAAGTTTTCTCTCATCTCTCGCTTTTTTTTTTCTCTCTCTCACTCTCTCTCTCTCTCTCTCCTCCTCACCATCTGGTGCAGCTGCCAGCAGAGCGCTCCCCTGTGACCCCGTTGTCAAGGACGCAGATGGGAATTAGGAAAAGTGGACTTGTTTCAAACAATTATAGAAATTACTTTAATATCTTAAAACAAAAAGAGACGGCAGCGATATATTTATTTGAGATGTTGACTGTCAGCTTGAATTTCCACTTGATTGTGTGTGTGTGTGTGTGTGTGTGTGTGTGTGTGACAAACTCCAGTAAAGGATGATGATGTGGAGATCGTGTCAGCCAGGTGTGTTTTGTATTTGGCTTAATCTTTGTGTTTGGTCAGATTTTAGAGAAAAAAAACGAAAAAAACATAAGCACCTGCCTAAGACTTGCAGAGGAGCAGGTCGTGACCTCGAGCCTCTAACCCTGAAATGGACACCGGCTAATAGAGACCCGTCTGTTAAATTGTAATTGAATGTTACATGGCACTCTGAACTCAGCATAGTCGTCGTTTTCCCGTAAGCGTGCAGGATTTAGGCAGACGCACCAATGACAACTTAATTTCATCACCGAGGAGCAGCACCAAGTGTTTTTGTTCCTGCCTCTCCCTCCAAACGCGGCTCTTATTAATGATAATTGGTAAAAAGGTGACACATGTCGGACTCTTGTTGATCTTGCATTTCAGATAATTTGAGACACGCTTTTTTTTTTTTCTTCACAAGGACAAATTAAAATTGGGGAAAATAAACTCAAGCACAATGTTCTTTTTTCATGCAAAGGAATAACCTGCACTTTGCTGTGTTCACACCGGAGCTCTTTTTACGGCTGGAAAAACTGCAAATATGCAAATATGTTGGTTCTCTTTTAAAGAGAGTTGATATTAGATTAGCGCGAAAGAAATCAGGGGAGCGAGATTAGTTATGACGTCCAAAAAATGGGACACACTGCACATCCAACATGATCCTCATTTAATTCTATTTCTGCAAAATCACAGTCGTGAAGTTCCTTAAAAGTTGCAGCAACTGTTCAGGCTGCATTCAGCTTCAAACAACTGCAGATATCTTACCATAGACAATAAGACCGACATATTTCAAACTGTGTAGCACAACTTTAGTTCTTTAGTCAAAGATACATTCAAATATTTATTCATTAATTTAAGACAGAAAAATCCACAATTACAAGCTACAAAAATACACAGACAGTGCAAACGAGAAGGAAACAATTCCCAATCGGGCCTTCACATTCTGATTACAGACCGTTTTCCAACAGATATCATTGTAATCAGATCCTTGACTGAATATAAAGAGATTAATGTAGAATGTAGCATTTTAACAGCTTTTCTTCCATTACTATGTTAAAATGTGTATACAGAGGCTTTAAGAATGTGTAACATACTGTAGAGTGTCTTATATCCTTTTTTCAGCACAACCTCTAGACCTAGATCTAATGACATGATTTTTGTTTCTATTTTCACCAACTATATAAACACATCTGATCAAAAAGTACTCAAATTTAAAATTAAATTTGTGAAATGTGGAAACTATGTCACATTTCAAAGTTTGCGTAGCTTGTTTTATGAACACAAATAGAAGGACAATTATCTAATTTGGTGACTTCTGCACAAGTAGCACAACTCAACAACTTTATACCGCTCTACATTATACAGTTTTTGTGCACTGTATTTTAAATGCCCTTCATATAATTTTATATGGATATGTATAATATACAATATTACATTTGCACATGTTTTATCATTTAATCTAAGAGATTAATGTATTTATACACATGGTATATCTTGGTAAATTGCAGTGGGAATAATACACACCGCTTTATATGCATATTTTTTTGGGAGGAGTGATAATTGTGCAGAAGGTAACATATAATAGTCATATTTTTATGTGCAATTTTCATGACCTAAACGTCCACTATACCGTCAGTAATAAGTCTTATGGTATATTTCACCTGATTATTTTACAAAAAAAAATGTGACACTAGAGCTGAATTAGTGTTATTAGTTTGTTTTTTTGTTTTTTTTACAGATGTCAACAGTTTGAAAGTCAGTTAATTTAAATTCTGATGCAGATGTTTGGACGGTACAGTGAAAAGAAAAGCGAGCAGGGGGAGTTGTGTTTACAGAGGAGAGGCAGCAGAGGGAGTACAGCACTGTCTGTGGGGAATAACGTGTGTGTCTGTGTGTGTGTGTGTGTGTGTGTGTGCAAAGACGTCCTCCATTCTGTCTCCTTCATTTTTTCTATTTGGGCTCCTTAATGCTGCTTTTCCTCATCATCCATTGTATTAAGTCTAATGCCTTCCTACGGACGTCACGGCTGTTTGTCTGATTTCAAAGCCAAAGTCGTGCACAAAGGCTCCTGGGGGCCAAACCTGGGATTGAGCTTGTCTAATGTTTCCAAAGCGGCAAACTGTGAAAGGCCCCATAATTGATACGCGGGATCCCAGAGGGCACGACTCCTGTCAGATCAGCCACAGACAAGAACTGCCAGAGCCACGCACTGCAGGGAATAACAGCTAATTAGCCCCGTTTAAACATTTCCTGGTTTGAAGAACTTAAAGAGCGCGCGGGGGGGGGGGGGCACAATCACACGAACAATAGCTGCTCACTTAGGGGCAAAAACCCCTCTGAGTGTGGATCAGACGGTTGGTAACATTTAGGGAATCAGGACAGAGAAGTGAATCAAAACTGAACCAGATGACCCGACCAGAGCGGCTGCAGTTTGTCCGAGACATTTTTAATTCAGCCGAGTGAGAGAAGAACAGGAACACAGAGCATTTACCCACTGTTCTTTTATATATGACAACTGCAACGATGTAGAAACGTGATGATAAAGCATCCCAATAATCCTGCAGTGAAGATCATTATTAAGATTGTCGCTTATTTTGTCAAAACCTGAAAATGTTTCATTAAGAGACAGAAAACAGAAACAAAATGAATGACCAAAATGCCTACAAACTACCTTCTGCCAACTGATTTAAGAGTTTACGTACACACCAGCACACCAGCTTTAATTATTTACAGATAATTAGAACTACAAGTGCTTCTTTTTCTATGTTTGTATCCTGGTTGTTTTTTTTCACTGACTCAAATGAAACCTTTTGTGAAACCTTTTTCAGGTTTTAGAGACGCCAAAGTGTCGATTCCACTCACTTTTTAAAGATAAGGTGCAGCAGCTTTATGATGAAATCAACGAGAAACCTTCACAGTCTATGACATGAGAGACAGAATCACTCACCGTTGGTTTGTTTAGTCACAAACATTCATAAGATAATGAAAGCAACTATTACACAGAAAATATAACGGTAAAAAATAAATAAAAAGGTAACTTAACGTCCTTCAACATACAAGCACAGGCAAATGGAAATGAATCATTTGAGAACGTCTGTCATTATTCTGACATAATCAAAGATAGTGCATTGTTTTGTGATGATATTTTCCTTCTTTTCTAACCATATAAAAAGTCAATTGAAGTTTTTCCCCGAGATGAAGCGGCAGACGTTTGTGTGACGTGTGTATCTACAGGTGCACGCTGCATTGTGTCTGTCTGCTGAAGACAAGATTATAAACCACATAAACTGTTTGCACATATTATTTCATGCAGGTGAAGCTGTCAGAAGTGGTTTTAATAAGTGATGAAGCGACTGAACCGACTGGTTTGTGCGGGTCCATTTGTTTCACTGTGTAATCAGAACAAATCCAATGTATTTGTATTAGCTAATTAGCCAAATTCATAGTGTTATTTCAATCAAAGGTCCTTTTTTTTTCAGCGCTTAAAGCTTCAAAGCTGTGTCGACATATTTTGCAGTTTCCACTTAATCACCCTGTTGATCTGTACACACTGCACACGTTTCAGCCTCGCAAGTGTTGCCTTCTCCCTGCAGCCGTGTGTGTTTCCATGCTGTGCCCACAGGACAATAGCTATCAATAAATAATAGACAGATGGGACTCAGAGCTGAATAACATCTCCATACAATGCTCACCTCACTGAGGAGGACCTCCCCTCCCTCTGCTGTCTGTCACAGATCATCATACACACACACACACAGAGCACTAAAGCAAATAAGCCTTTTCATCGACTTCAGCCAGATTCTCAGTTACAAACGTCCCCGGTATAGAAGTAATATCACGCCGCGCTCGTCTGCGTCCTCATTACACTGCACCACGACTGTTTGCTCAGACGATCGCATGTCACAGACTCTGACTGTGAGTTTTATTGTCATCCCTTTGTCATTTAAACGCATCGTTTCCAAAGAAGCTGGAGAGCGTTTCCTCCGGCCCCGTGACTGTTAATCCCCCAGCAAACTGTTTACTCCACACAAGGGATCATTCATGTTATTATTTATTTTTCTGAAATTGGATTTAGAGCTGAGCAATCAATCATTTTTCAAATTTTTCTATTCCTGTTCTATAGCCAATTTGAAAATAAATGCAATGTATAGCATAAGAAATGTCCTCATCCTTTTAGAAATATGTTAATGATACCTCAAGTTGTTAGGCTACAACATTGATCTAAAGCTTGACTTAACTGCAGTGTCTGAAATCTGACATTGAGCGGCGCTGACATTTTATTAAAAAAATGTTTATATTTAATGAATACCCAAACACAAGAATAAAACTTAATCCCATAAATCTAAATTTTATATAACCCTCATAGATTACAAAGGTGTCAGAAAATAAAGACGTCAGGCAATAACGATTTTATATAGTTTCTGTATTTAAATTTACTTTAAAACACCCACTATTTGTGACTTCACACGGTTTTAAAGAGATCAGAAGACATAAAGCATGTGAGGCGTAATAGAAAGCTAAATAAATACTGTTGGGAAGTTTGCACACAAAAGTAATTCATGATCTATTCCTTCATTCACAGTGGCATCATATAGAAACATGTATAGAAACTATAGGAAGCAGCACACTGTGCATGTGATGTCACATTTTTAAGAACACTTTGTTTCGTGTTTTGTTTTGAAGTTTCTTTTCTTGTAAAGTCTGAATTAAAATTACAAGTCTCTTTCATCCATAACTTCCCCTAAAAGATTCATATGACTACCTATTGTTATTATTTCACTATTAACACCCCTAATCATATCGGCCACGTCTCCTCTGATCTCCATCCTGTTTGGGTAATCTTGTACTAAAACCCTGTGCTTTGTGTTCCCACCTGGCCGCAGGTTAGCAGGTCGCCAGGTAAAGCATTTAACAAGCCCTCCGCTGGCTTGTCTGCTCCACTTAACACCTGACATGCCCCCTCTGCGCCGACCTTTGACTCCTGACCCCCAGACTGACAACTGTCGGATACTTTCCTTTCTCCGCTGCACTCTTCTTTTCTTCCCGGCCCCTCACTGAGTGCCACGGAGGGAGACAAGGTGAAAGGTATCCAGGCGTTTTGGGCGAGGGGGGGCCGCACAGGTGTTCATGCCTCCACACCTCTCAAGTTCAAAAGCCATTGAGTCCCTTAGCAACCGGGCAACTGACAAACAATGTGTGACCCTCCCCCAGCCTGAGGCGACAGCGTCTTCTGTTTTACTGTCAGAGCGGCTGCGCTTTAAAAAGCCATAATCCCAGCGCCTCACACGTCACGTCATCATCTGCATCCACTGACAATGAAAATACATTAACCCGACTGTGTGTGTGTGTGTGTGTGTGTGTGTGTTTGACATCATGTGATATTACTCAACCACACAGGAGTGATAAAAACAGACCAGACACAAATATTAGCAGAGCTAAATAAAAACACAGCGCAGACAGGCTCTCGCTTATCTAACAGAACACCTCCTGTATCACGTCTGAATCTGTCACCTTGTCCAGTATTTCCCAGCCCTCGCAGGTTTATGGGTTCAAAAGTCGGAGCCCGGTCCGAGCAGCACGGGTAACATCAGTGTCAGTAATTTAATGCGCAGGTGTGAATGGATTCTCAAACAAGCCGGGGAGGCCCCCGGCGAGGCCCCGCGTAGGACCGCCAGGGCCAGCAGCAGGTTTAAATAAATACGCTGCTGAGCAGACATGTCGGCAGCTGGGGCCTGATATGGCCGCCGCTGTTTGTGTTGTGGCTTCTAGAACGCAGTGGGACTCTGGCGTGTTTCCTGGGAGAAGAAGAAGAGTTAAAAAAAAGGGGGGGGAAAAAGAGGGAGAAGAAGAGTTTTTTCTGACAAAAATAACCCTCATTAGTAAACAAAGTGGCACCTGAGGACTTAGGTGCTGCCGCGTGTGTGGCCAGATTATTAAAAACTCACCTTTCATCCCAGAGGGACCTGGGAGCCGATTCCCAGTTTATGGCAGTTATTTGGGGTAATAGAAGGTTTATAGTATCATTTGTGGTCAGTTTGATTTAATTTGAGTATTTACAAGTTTAGAAAATTGGAAATTTGACATGGAATGTAACTGGAGACATTTTTTTTTTTTTAAACCTAATTTAAAGTTGTTTTAGCTGAAGCAGAAAAAGACACACAGCGAAACTGACTCGCAGTGCCTTTGTTACACTTTGCTGTGATTAGACACGGTTGGTGAATTGTGTCTTTGAAATGGAGAAGGTGATAAATACATCAGCACAAAAGTGGTACCAGTGGACACTTGAGGTTGTGGTATCTGTATTGGACAAAAAAAATGAGTTCACCCCTAATTCAAATTAAAATCAGGCAATTGCATATTAAAACTAAGGTATCATACCATCAGCATGTACTGTTCTCGCACACATGCCTGCAGGTCCATCCTTACAGAAATGAGGGTCCACCTTGGTCCTTGGTTGTTCAATATGTTGTCCCATACCTGAGGCATGCACCATTAACGTTTAAGGTCCATGCAGTGATGGATTTCTTTTGGACTACCGTTGTGGACGTGGACTGACATGAATCTCGTGAATTAGCCGTAACCACAGCAGGTTAGCTGTACATCAATTATCCTCTGTCAGTGACTGACAGTGTGACAGAGCAGAGGAGAAAGTAAAGATGTGGACAAAAAAACTTCCAGAAGATGGACAGGAAAGCGAAATCACAGGCGCAGACAGGAAAAGCCTCAGATTCCCCTGAGTCACGAGGAGACGGAGTCAATGGGGAAGCGAGCAGATGCCAGACAGGCCTGTTCAGGGAAGTTTTCTGGATTAAGAGCCGAGTAGAAAAAAAAAAGGCAAAAAGAGGAGGATCAGTTTCAATGTTTCTTTCCAAACCTGCCAAAACTCCCTCATGGATGTCCATTAAAAAAACCCCGGGGCAGTTGATTCCTTCAGGCACGCTGCCAGAGGTGATGTTAGGAGAGTGCACGTCTAAATCCTGCAGTAAATCCCAGGGATTGGTGCTGAGCCACAGTCAGGCACCTGCAGGATACATGATACTGTATATTTCATCTGAGTCTTTGAGCTCAGGTACATCACCAGCATTAAACATTAGCTCAGCGTTAACCCAGCAGCAGACTTTATCATCGCTCTCTTCTGGGGTGTCACTCCTCCACCGAGTGCCACGTCCACAGAGAAACATACATTTTTTACACGTTTGGACAATTTCCAGGCAGCATTTGTGACTCAAATCAATGACTATATTTTTATATTTAAATCATGGTTGTTACCAGAAAATGACTGAAGTCACTTTTTATAATATTACTTAAGTAAAAGTCTTAACGTATATGACATTTACTGTATCAAAAGTCATTTTCTAAGTTTTAGAAGTAAGAGTAAAAGTATTAAAGTGAGGAGTAAGGACTGAGCTGTGGTAGCTCAGTGGTAGGGTGAGTTGTCTTTCAACTGGAACTGTTTTACATTGTTAATAACTACTAAATATTGAAAGTTATTCTGGAAAAATGGGCAATTTCTGGCCCTTTTATGGTTAAAATAAGCAAAAAAGACGGACATTTTGAGGCTGAGGTGATTAAGGGATAAAAGGAGAGTGCACAGTATGTGATGTATAAATATACAACTGTACAAGGGGTGTGTCATATCTACAGTAGATATATATCCAAGCCCCCTCCTCCATTTAAACTGTCCATCACTCCTTAATGCTGTTATGGAGGAGCTCACATGATAGTGAGGAGAAGGCCAGAGCGACCTTTGTTCCTCTGACTTTATTGTGTTTCTCTCCGCAGTGAAACTCCTGGAGTGGGAGTGCAGAACTCTATCCTCTATGAATAGCAGGGCAGGACGGGGGGGGGGGATAACAATAGCTGAGGGTGTGGGTGTTCCCTGCATCACACACACTCTGACAGAGCAGCCTTTGGTTCATCCCAAGTCCCTCATCAAATATTAAACCCGCTGTCAGTCAACAGCGGCATCACAGCCGCGCGGCACAGGTAACACTTTTCACAGCTGCTGCTGCTGCTGCTGCTGCTGCTGCTGCTGCTGCTGCTGCTGCTGCTGCTGCTGCTGCTGCTGCAAACTCTCACGTGTGCTGGTGTCACAGGGTAACGCCAACTATACCGTTTATAAGCCGTTAAGAGTTTATTGTTTATTTAATGGGATTCCCATTAGCTGTGACCTAAAGCACTGCTCCTCTTTTCTGGAGTCCACTGTTTAAAAACATCACACCTGCTCACCTGGATTTGATTCTGGCTTGTGGCCTTTTGTACCCTCCTCCCTTTTATTGAATTTTTTTTACAGTTAAACTATAATTAAAGGAGAACATGTCCCATAAATATATTTTACAGTTGTTCAAATGAACTGCATCATCACTAACTTATCACGGTGTGAGATTAAGAAGACGTAGTGCAGATACTTTACATTTGTGTGACAGAATGGTGGAAATTCATACAGTATACTGTATATATGGCCATTAAATCAGTGCTTATGACACAAATGACAATGACATTTTTCATTCTGTAAACGTTTCTTTCAGCGTGATCTCCTGTGAATTTGTTGTGACGACAGAAAGCAGATCATCGCGCTGAGAGACTCCTCTTACATCCATGTCCCCTCCGCCCTGCTTCTTTGTGCCAGTTTTGGGATTAGTCACAAGATACTGCAGATATTAATGACTCCAGTCAAAATGGAGGCATGATTTAATTTCCACACCGCCTGCACATAACGGTGAGAAAACATTACTCCCGGATCTGTCAGAGCGGCCGTAAGTGCTGTCAAACGGACAAAAAGGAAGAAAATAATTTTCACAGGTTCCATCGTGGCGATAGTGTTTCAGCTGACATTCTCTCCGCACACACCTGAGACAGGTGACTTTTGCGTTGGGAGGATTATCTGTTATGGAGTTTGAAGAGGTTCCTATTGTTCCGCGGCCAGGAATATGAATAACCAAAGACTTGGAGGCGGCGGGGGGGAGGGGCGGTGGCATTGAACTGACACGAAGGCGAGATTAACTCATCAAAATATATGAATTAGTAACAGAGTGAGGGCGACACTCTGCAGCTTCATCATCACAGCCACCTTTGACTATGACACTGTGGGTGTGTTTATGGATTAGTGATTGGGTTTCCAAATTTGACTCAATAATTCACAGGATAATTGGCCCAGCTTAATTGGCAGTGGAGCATAAAAGATTCAAGGTGCCTCTTAAGTGCAGCACATGAGGCGCCACTTATAATGATGACAGATGGCTGTTTGTTGGGTTGGGTGTCAGATGGGAAGGCTTTGTCATATTCACACTTCCCCTTGTTAGGAGACAGATCAGGTTTTTCCCTCCAGAGCGTTACATAGTTTCTCTTTTTCATTTGCCAACTGTGGCTGTGGTGAATTATTGAGACACGGCGGCGAGCTGATGAAGTACCAAGCAGCGCGTCAACTGTTCTGTTTGTGTGCCTCGGAACTGAAACAGCTTATTGAGGCACTTCACGGAAAATGTCTTGTGGGCGTATAGCACAATGTGGGGATCTCACAATGTTTCATGAGCGACATGGAAACATAAACTGGCCCATGATGGCAATAAAACCAGATCCCTGAGGTTAAAGAAAATGTAGTCAGTGTTCAAGTAACAGCATGTGATATATATTACCAGAATTCTAAGTATTATTATTATTATTGTTATTATCATTATTATTGATGTTGATCAGGATATTTGTGTATATGGTGATAATGTTAAATATGTCTAAATAATGATGATAATAAAATGTTTATTATGAGTATGAAATAAATATAAATTGAAAAATCATCAGGGCAGGGAGAAGCCGTGAGACTTGATACGTTTTGACGTCTTCCCACGTCATTTTGACCATGTCTTACTTAGATTAATGTTTTAATCTAGATAATCTTAATCTTTTTTCTTGTCATTTATATTTTATGTACATGTTTCATGTTCAAAATAAAATAAATCAGCAGCAGCAGCATCATGTTAAACCATATATGAAATGTTATTTATTCCGTTTGAAAATGTTCCAAAACTAAGGCTAAAACGCATTATTATTAATTTTTTCTCCTCTGTCTCCTCACAGTCTCCTCTGTGCAGGTATTCCGTAATTATGATTATTATAATTAAAAGTAATTATGTTATGCCCCTAAAATATCATTTGAAAAAGGTTTTGTTAGTTATGTTAAGTGACTTTTTTGACCTGAATGACATTGGTGACAATAATTGCTGCGATGTTTCATTCAAACTTAAATGCAGCTGAATTCTGGATATTCTCTTGAGGGTCTGAATGTGTGAGCACAAATGTCCACAGAATTTACAAAGTCATTTCTTCTGCTCTGGAGATTCTCCTGCCGGCTCCCTGGATTCAAATGCTAGATTCAGTGAATGTCTGTTTGTGAACATAGCAGAAGAAAACTCTGGAGAATCCACAGTGAGTAAACGTGCCATGTCCTGCTTCCCCCTCGACTTTTGCTGAGATTTCCCTGCAGTGGTTTTAATGCATCTCACCCTGACAATGTCCCGCTGCGTTGACGTTTAAGCTCACAAATCATCCCATCTGAGATATTTCACCTTGACTTTCCCACAGTTCCATGGTTATATCACTTAAATGATTATTTCTCTCATAGTTTCTTCTTGTTTGTGTGAGACTTACAATTTTACAGTACAATTTTAAAGGCACATGTGACCACAGGTTTAAACGATAGCCACAATAATCCACCGTGACTCCAAACTCCATTAACAGACAGGCAATAGTTTACCTATGAAGTTCCATACAAATGTATTTATTTTTCCCTTAATTTTTGCCCTCACAGAGAGCACCCAGCAGCTTATTTTCATATCCATTAGCTCCTCATTAATAAAGGCATTAATTCACTCGAATGAGGCCGTGGTCACTTCGCAGCAGATAAAACAAGTGCACAATCAGTAATGATACATTAAGCATTGAAAACAAACAAAGGAGAGTCTGCTGATTTTCTTCTGCATGACGTAAAAATTCCACATTGTAGAGTTTACTCTGCACACACACACACACACACACACACACACGTGTGATGTTTCCCTGCGTCCAGTGTTTTCTACACTTCCTGTCGCTAATTGCCTAATAATTTAAAAACACTTAAGTTGGATCATTAGTGTATGAAGACGTAAAGAAGGGGAAACACTTAATGAACTCTAGAAAACACTGCACCAAGAAAATAAACGGAGGAATAATAGACATTAAATTCTAATAACAAAAAGGTAAATAATAGCATATATGCTTTTGTCAATCTAACTGTTTTCGATGACTCTAATCCAAATGTGTTTCCTCCGTTTTCCTCTGGAAAATAATGAAATGATTCATAAAGGCTGCAGCAAAAAGAAATGAGGAATTAAATAAATATTCATAGTAAACATTTGGATTATGTTAACAATATCCCTGTGTGTGCAAATGTGAGGCAAATGTGGTGGCGCTTCTCTTTAATCAGCTGCTGTCATACACGTGATAATTGTCCTATTGTGCTTCAGGCCTTTGTTCTCTATTGTGTTGTAGTATAATTATATTAACTGATTAGTAACCTGCTGCATTTTAGCTGCCAAACGGACAGGTCTGTAAAAACTAACGTTATTTTATATATTTATATACCTATTTCTAGGTAGAAATAGGTAGGTTTATTTCAATCATGACAATCAATCTTTTTTATTTCATCTAATAAACCTCAAGAGTTTTAGATGTTATTGTTAATGGTATTTTTATTTATCTGGCAAATAACCTTTTTATAATTCATCTTTTTATACCTCTAAGAAGTCAGAAATTAATAAAACATATGTTATATATATGCTAGCTAAAATGATAATTTACCTGCTAAAAGATAGATAGATAGATAGATAGATAGATAGATAGATAATATATTATAATATATTATAATATTTTTGTAATTGACTTAATTGGTTCATTAGTTTCTGCACATTCTTTTGCACACGACTCGCCGCTCCTCCTGTCATCAGTGATGGATGTGCTGACTTGGCCCGCGCAGCATCCTTTCTTGCCATCTTCTCCAGCACCTCTCGCTGAAACCGCTCGTGCTGGAAACCCAAGACCGCGGGCCACAAAGAGCCGTGTAAAGCATCTCCCCCTTCCCTCTCAGTATAGTAATTAACCTGCCTCTCACCTCCCTGTCCGCCAGCGTCTTCAGAACAGCCTCGCAATCACGAGACACTTCACACAACAGCCTGCACACGGGAACTTGACCCTCACGGGTTCCTTTCGTCTTTTGTGACACTTTTGTCTGCGGCACTTCTCTTTCCAAATTATGGCGGCTCGCCACACCTCGCTCACGCCATGTCATCACGGTCTGTAACGGGCCTGTGTTTACATTCAAACGGCCGGACGGATCACTGTGTATTAGTGGCTACTTGCAAGTGATTGCATTTGTCATAATACAGGACGGAGAAAAAAAAACATGTATATCCTCTGTGCGCAGCTCAAGCGTCTTAAGTCCTTAAATCACAGGCTCCACACTGTCCATAGGCATTTCTCAATGAAAGAAAACATTAAAGACGTATTAACTTGTAGTGGACTTTCAATGCGGGTCAAAGAAATGGAAATAGACTCAACGGCCAATAAAAGCATGAGCCACTCGTTGACAAAAGCAGCCCTTAAATCACATGTGAACAGGTCTGCCTTGTTCATAACTGTCCCGAAACACGAGCATGTTTGTGGGTCCAAGCCTTTTGGATCGTCCAGCACCTTTATTTCCATTAATAATGTCTCGTCTTTCGGCCGATGACCTCCGAGCCCCCGAGAACGGGCTGGTTTGAATTAACAGTGCTGTGTACTATAAGTGAGACCTGCAGGGTTTCTGACGCCGTGATGGATACTCTGAAAAAAGTCACACCATCCAAGGTTTTCCACACTGCCTACATTGTGTTGGACAGAGAAAGGAATTCTAACGTCACCTCGCATTATATCAACACTTTCATGCTTCTCAATGTGAGGCAGCTACATTTTCCAACATACAATTTGTGTTTCTGGCAACACAGCGAGACAACATTGTCTGCTACCACATAGGAATGACCCAAGCACTGTCTCATGACATTTCTTTCAAACATTAAAGCGAGGGGGGGGAGGAAAAAAAAGTCCTTGATTTAAACATTTAGGTGCTGCTCTCTGTATCGTGCCAGTCTCACATTTGACTATATATTGTTGTTGGCTGCGCCAGCAGGGTGGTGTTGTGGTTGGTGTCACGGTGCTTCAGCCAGAGGGCCTGGGCTCAATTCCACCTGACAGGCCAAAGCCACCCTGCTGAGATGCCCTTCAGCAAGATATGCAACTCCTACCAGCTGAAGACATTCAGTTCAAACTGACAGAAGAAAAAAAAAAATGCAGCCTGCTTGTTCATTTCAGCAGCAATGTACAGCATGGAAACACAAAACAGGTTAAAATATTAAGTAAGTAAGTCAATTATAACCCTTTTTACTTTTCTGGCATCAATCGTTCGGCAGAAATTCAATAAACTATGTTTGTATAAGTGTTTAATGTCATTAAAATGAAAGTAATTTGGTAATTGTACTGAAAGAGTGTTTGCATCCTTTTATGTATGTGAAGGCCACCGTAGTTCCAAGTGTGCGGCTACTTCCTGTAGAAACTCTAACCCTAACCTGGGAACTGCCTTCGTAACGGGAAGTAACGGCACTTTTTGCACATGAAGAAATCGGGGTTTCCGGTAAAGATCGAGGAGCGAACGGAGGAGTTTTCCGTTTGTCGCAATCTGTAGTCTCACCACAAGATGTCACTAATTATTGCACAGCAGACCCTTGATAATTTAACAACTAAAAGGATCAAGTTTTTTAAATGAATTGAGTATAATAAATACAAACACACTAGAGTCATTATTCACTCTATTCTATTCACACTAGAGAATACAACAAACAATAAAGTCAATATTCAGCCAATTTCCTTAAATTACATTAAATTGTAGAGTGCGATTGTTTAGCACTGGTGCCTCACAGGACCAAGGTTTTTGGTTTGAATCCTGGTTTAGTTGTGGTCTTTCTATGTGGAAATTGCATGTCCTCCAAGCATCTGCATGTTCTTTTACCCTTTTACGGACTCGTCTCCACAACCCTCAGAATAAGTGTTATAGATTATGGACGGATACACTTCTTCCTCATTTTGGTCTCGTTTCTAAAAGCAAAGGTCCTCAACTTTCATTGCAAAACGGTGATAAATGTGTTAAGTTTCTCTTTAGTAATTCATAAAACTCTGAATATATGCACACATACCTGGTGCAGTGGCACCGTCAAAGTCAATTCCCCAGACAGAGAAAGTCAAATAACTCGTGTAAGTCTGTAAGTTATGATTGGTCGACGTCCAATGTCTCTCGGCCGAGCCGTGGCAGGAATTTAGCACGTTAAGATAACCTGATATGACAGAGAGCAACTCAAAGGACAAAAATGTGTTTCTCTCTTACACTGGCATTAGTCGTTTGAGTAAAAACATGACTCTATCGAGTATTTTCTTTTTTATATATATATATATTTGCTTCATTCGTCAAATCATGTGCAAAACTCATCACCTTCAGGTTTTTTGGTGATTTCATGTTCACAGCAGATAAATGTAGCGTTCTATTTATTGTTCTTCTTCGAGCTGAGGAGATCGAAAACCCCTTTTCAATCCCCGGTTGGATAACATGAAAAATGCGCTGCCATCGGGCTAAAAATAAACGTTTTTCTTGATTCCTGAAGAGTTGACATTGCGGAGGTTCACTGGTGACATGTGCACTCTGTACACATCATCATGTGTGTGGTTGGTTTTTTTTTTCCACCGACACCTGGAGGAAGAATTCAATATTTTTGACCTTTTTGTTCTTTTGGGAGAGACATAAAAGACAGACGTCAGATTTGAGCACATTTCTACCCTTTTTTTTTTTTTTTTGAGCAATCGTCCCAGTGGAGCGACGAGCACCTGAAGCAGTCACTCATGGATGTCAATAAACATGGACCAGCACTGAATAACACGTCGTGTTCACACACTATTGTTTCCTCACAGTGGTGACTGAGGTCTGAACAAGAGT
Organism: Solea solea; assembly: GCF_958295425.1. Taxonomy (NCBI): domain Eukaryota; kingdom Metazoa; phylum Chordata; class Actinopteri; order Pleuronectiformes; family Soleidae; genus Solea; species Solea solea. The sequence goes on from NC_081147.1 coordinate 22,609,340, forward strand.
CTTGAAAGTTTGAAGGCTTCACACTGAATGGATTTTCCAGTCAAATAAGCGAGTGAAAGTTCCACTCTGTCGCACGTTAAATGGGACATAATGTGAGGTACAGATCAACATAGAATTAGCATACCTCCACATATCCAGAAAGGATGTGCACTCTATAATTACTAATTCATTCTGGCTACGACAGCTGTTTCTTTTCCTCCACGGAGGTGCTTACTTAATCCCACCGCCAAACTTTCCCCACCTCGCAGAAACGCCGCAGTGGAACTAAACTAAATTCACGCTTCTCAGTGTCTCAGAGTGCCGCAGTATCTCTTAAGTAGCCTTTTGAAAAGACTCAAAGTGTCATCTTTGGATAAACGCTTTTCATTGGGCTGTAATGAATAGCACTTAAAAAAAGTGAATAGACCTCATATCAGGTTTGGGACCAAAAGTATTTTGGGGAACAATGAGGGAGGATTGACAAAGCAACAGTGACCAGAGGGAAGCAGAGCTGAGTAATGATTGTAATCTGCCGCCCTCCTTATATTTTCACCGCACTTATTAACTCTTTTATGGAAATGTTTCATCCAATAGATGCAGTAAAGTAGTGACACCAAGCTTGGGTCTCGCCCCAGTGTCTGTGTGTTTTGTTGAAAGACACAGACACAGGCTGGATTCAGGTGCTAAAGAAAGAAAAAAAAAAAAAATAATAGGCGGCGAATGCTCAGGTGTTGAATCATTGCTGTCATTTTTACCTGATGATATCATTGTGTTTCCTTCTAACAGAGCAGATCCTTTATCAAACACATGATCTGCACGCCTCTGAGTCAGAAGAGCTCTTAACTGTGATCTCTTTAAAGGCCTGAGTTCATTCATCAACACACCCCCAGGAAAAAAAGGAAAAAAGAGATTATTATATACTGTTTATATATATAATTCATATTTTAAATAGAGATGGTTAAGAAATCTCAGTGACTAAAATGCATCCATAGCAATAGAGTTGGCATCACAATACTTTTTAGTCTGTTTTAGCTGCTTGTGTTTGGTCGATGTCTAATATTTGAAAACTTCAGCTTCTTCTTTCATTTCTTTTTTTGTTTTTTTTACCAGGAAAACAAGTTCATATTTCTCAGGGTAACTTATACACAGAAGTCACAGTTTTAGTTGAAGAATGCTGGTTGGTTGGAGTTATAATTTGTTCCACCTGATATGTATGTATCCTCTGAGTTAACTGACGTGTAAGTGGTCATTTTAATGCAAGGAATCAACCACCGCAAAGCAGGGGTCTGACAGGGGTCTGGAATGACAGTACGTTGGTCACTTTGGAGCCATATCTGGGCGGTAGACATTTCTGAGAGAAAGTTATACATTTGATAAAGATATATGTGCAATATTTAACATTGTGGTTTGACGTCCTGGTGTGTTTTTTTTTTTTTTTTCCCTTTTCCCATGTGTGTCAGTGTGAAGGCGTCTATTTGTGGGGCCCTAAATGTGGTTTGTTTTACTGTGCGGTTAAAACGCAATATGGTGCCAATCAAAAAATGTCTCCCGTGGGACAAAAAGGTTTACAGGTGGAGCTTGACCATGTAAGATTCTTTAATACTTTGCTTTAATCAGCTGCACCCGTAACTTACACCTTGATGTGTCAGATTCCCTTAAATCTACCTATGTTTGATAATGAAAATATGAATGAACAATGATTCCTTTACCTACAGGCATATCATGTCATGTCATTACTGCAGATTAATTATTGTTTTTTTAATGGCTCATCAGAAGCTTAAACACCACCTGTTGTGTGTGGGTTTTTTATATTGAAAGGATACACACCCTGTATAGAGGCTCTTGCTTTGTTATTGCTCTCATTGCTCCCCTCGCCTCTGCATCGAAAATCTGATACAAGAGCTTTTTCACTTTTAAGTGCTATTCATTACAGCCCACTGGAAATAGCAATCATCCATGGCCTCTAAAAAAGAGACACAGAGAGAGAGAGAGAGAGAGAGAGAGAGACTTTAGGTTTTCTGTCCCCATGCCTCTTTTTCAGAATCTGTGCTTTTACTGGCAGGTCTTCTCCACCAGACCAACAGACTATAAATATGACCCCTCTGAATGCCCACATCCTTGCCCCTAAAATAAATCATGTGCCTTTTAGCAGGAGCACCTATAGCAGGACAAGCTGCCGTCTGTAAAGCAGACATGCAGAGCTCTCAGATCACTATCTACGAGCACACACACACACTTAGGGACACCCACAGACAACAGATGAGAGCAAACGTCTGGAGAACCCTGGGAAATAAATCCTGCTGGCTCACCCTCACGCTGAATAACTGGATGCCAGCTCGGGCCCTGCATTGCTTTGCCTGTCACTCCTCTTTTGCTGGCTTGCCCGGTGAACTGGAGACTGGGAGCCAGTGTGGGGACCGGGGGGGGACTGGAGCTCATCAGAGGGGTTGACTCAGTCCTGCCTATGCTCCCTCAACGCTGTGGGTCTGGCAGTGTGCACAGGTGGAAAACGGAAGAGAGTGAGTGGGTAATCACGAGGGTGTTGGCTCCGTTCTGCCCACACAAAAAAAAAAAGAGCACAGCCCACAACTATTGCCCTCTTACCAGCTTGTCATGTGTGGTTTTTTGAGACTGTCATCGCAGAGTTTCTGCAATGAGAAACACAGATGACGACGAGGAGGAGGAGGAGGAGGAGGAGGAGGAGGAGGAGGAGGAGCAGGGAAAGAGAAATGTGAAAAAAACAGGACTTGTGCCCACTGAAGTAAATACTCCACACTGAGATTTCAGCTGAGGCAAAGACTCTCAGGGACGAGAAGTGTTTTGGTTTCATGATGGAGCGCAGGTTATTCCGAGACTACAAAGTACTGAGCAAATTTAATGTGTCACAGTGGTTAACTGAATGTCAACAAACACATCGGACAGTTTGTCTGTTTACCTCGGCATCTCCGCCGGTGTGCCTGTCCAAAATGGAGACTGAGCAAACACAGAGCACCACCTAAGGTTACGTCCACGCTGCTACGTTTTCACTTGGTGTTTTCTGATAGAATCGATCCGCGCTCCGACGAGCTCTTCAGCTCTCCATCAGAGATTGAGGTGCACATGGGCATGCGTGTGCTGGTGTAAACGGGAAGCTGGATCACTCCTCTACTCTTGTTTGCTTAGTTTCAAAAAGTACTACGAACAAGAAATGGCAAGAGTGAAAAGTCGAAGCCTGGATTCCTGTAATGAGACAGATGACGAAATTAAGTTAACACAACTTTTCATTCATAATTCATAACTGAACAACAGTCAAGCTGGAGACAATCGGAGAGTAAAAAGCAGTGTTTCCCAAGGTCCAGACTAAAATGCAACCCCACAGTTTTTCAGATTAAAAGGGAGCCAGCAGCTTCTCAATTTTTGAAGCTCTAAAAATGTCAAGGTGGCGTGGATAGCAGGCGCATCTGGAGCAGAATTTATGCGTTTATAAATGGAGTCGTATGGATTCAGCTTGACACACACACACATGGATTCACATGGAGCTGAAAAAAGAGACCAAGAACACATAGTCATTTTGATGCAAATCACCCTTGACTTCAGCTAATCTGTCAAACGCCTCACCCTTCTCAGGCATTATCCATGCTGTGATAGTCTTTCCTTCCGTCTCTAAAAGGAACGCTGTTGCTGTTGTGTGTGTGCACGTTCTATGCTGGAAACGGGGCTACAGTTGTTTTCTTTACAAAAACACCTGTCCAAACAGCAGCAAAGCCAAGGGCAAGTCTCGCCTGTCAACGTCAGTGACAGCTCCTGACAAAAAGATTCAGCAGAGACAATTCCTAAGACGTCCACTCAAGCGAGACAATGCACGTGTGCTGGAATGACCCCAGCTGGGCCGCCTCGTTCGCAGCAAAGTCTGTTTTTTAAGCCGCTCTGCATCAGACAACCAGTGATATTTCACAACACCTTAATAAAGATAGAATAAACATGATGTTTTGTGCTTCTCACACAGTCTCAGTGACGTTGACTCAGCAGAAAAATAGACTTAAACCCAAAACCAGAACCCTCCCACAGTTGTGTGCCAGCGACAAAAGGTTAGACTTCTTAAGTGATTAATTAATAAAGCTTACAACCATTTATGAAGCCATTTGTATCATCTGTCCAGGGTGGATTTAGGGCCCATTTCAGGAGGATTTACTGAACAAAGACCAGGTGGCTCATTAGCTACTAGAGACTTAGGTTGGTCTGTAGAGAGGAGGATCGCTCAGGTGGTCAAGTTTCAGTCTTATGCTTGAATTTCAACACACGGGTGCTTAATCTGCGATGCCCTCATCGGCTACAGTCCAGTTTCCATCATCTGCTGCTCATATGAGCACCTCCGGGGCTTGTTCCTGTTGGTTTATGTTATAATCACGGAGTGAAAAATTGCAATGACACCGAGGCACGAACGTGGCAACGAGCTAACAAAGGCTGAGTAATGATGGAACCCTGGACACATTCAAAGAGCTCGTATTTTTTGGTAAATCTATACTCAGACTCATTTGCCGATTTGCAGTGTCTGCAGGGCTCAGCTAATTTAATGCTGAAACCACATAAAAGGATATTTTTAAATGTACACACACACACACCAGAGCAATATCCTCATCTGTCTTAGACGATTCAAAACATCAAATCTGCATAATTAAAACACCAGATATAGACAACAGTTCACATTTTTGATTTAAAAAGTGTTTTTTTTGTTAGTTAACAAATTGTTTCAGTGTATAAGCTGCAAAGATTTGATGAAACCACAATTGTTTAATTTCATAATTAACAAGGCAATCAGAGATGGCAGACCTCACCCCATTCACACAACAAGCCTCTGTCGGCTTATGTGTATCAGACTCTGTGGTGCAATGGTAGAACGTCTGCCTCCAGATCAGAAAGTCGTGTGTTCAAATCCTCATCATGGTCTAAAAAAGTTAATTTAAATTCTAACATTCTGTTGCTCATATTGCAAGCTAATGGGGCAGCACACACAGACAGAGCCACCAAAAACAATGCTTCACTCCAACTCCGTGGAGTAAACAAACTATGACTCCTTTGTTACATTTTGGACCACATACTAAAGTACGACTTTTTTGTAAAAGTTTGGACAACATACTAACCTATGACATTTTTGTCACATTTTGGACCACATACTAAAGTACGACTTTTTTGTAAAAGTTTGGACAACATACTAACCTATGACATTTTTGTCACATTTTGGACCACATACTAAAGTACGACTTTTTTGTAAAAGTTTGGACAACATACTAACCTATGACTTTTTTGTCACATTTTGGACGACATACTAAAGTATGACTTTGTTGTCAAATTTTGGACGACATACTAAAGTGAGACTTTTTTGTCACATTTTGGACGAGATACTAATATGTGACTTTTTTGTCAAAATTTGGGTGACATACTAAAGTATGACTTTTTTGTCACATTTTGGACAACATACTAAAGTATGACTTTTTTGAGCGATTTTGACGACATACTATACTATGACTTTTTTTTCACATTTTGGACGACATACTAATATGTGACTTTTTTGTCAAATTTTGGACGGCAAACTAAAGTATGACTTTTTTGTCGAAATTTGGACGACATACTAACCTATGACTTTTTCGAGCTATTTTGGACGATATACTATACTATGACTTTTTTGTCACATTTTGGACGACATACTAAAGAATTACTTTTTTGACCGATTTTGGATGACATACTATCCTATGACTTTTTTGTCACATTTTGGACAACATGCTAAAGTATGATTTTTTTGCCAGATTTTGGATGACACACTAAACTATGACTTTTTTGTCAAATTTTGGACGACATACTATACTATGACTTTTTTGTCACATTTTGGAGGACATACTATACTATGACTTTTTTGTCACATTTTGGACGACATACTATACTATGACTTTTTTGAGCGATTTTGGACGACATACTATACTGTGACTTTTTTGTCACATTTTGGACGACATACTATACTATGACTTTTTTGAGCGATTTTGGACGACATACTATACTATGACTTTTTTGAGCGATTTTTGACGACATACTATACTATGACTTTTTGAGCGATTTTGGACGACATACTATACTATGACTTTTTTGAGCGATTTTGGACGACATACTATACTATGACTTTTTTGTCACATTTTGGACGACATACTATACTATGATATTTTTTGTCACATTTTGGACGAAATACTATACTATGACTTTTTTGAGCGATTTTAGACGACATACTATACTATGACTTTTTGAGCGATTTTGGACGACATACTATACTATGACTTTTTTGAGTGATTTTGGACGACATACTATACTATGAGGCCACACGGTGGTGTAGTGGTTAGCACTCTCGCCTTGCAGCAAGAAGACCCGGGTTCGAGCCCCGGTTGGAACAAGGGCCTTTCTGCATGGAGTTTGCATGTTCTCCCCGTGTGTGCGTGGGTTCTCTCCGGGTACTCCGGCTTCCTCCCACAGTCCAAAAACATGCAATGTGGGGATAGGTAAATTGGACACTCCAAATTGACCATAGGAGTGAGTGTGAGAGTGAATGGTTGTTTGTCTCTATCTGTGTGTGGCCCTGCGATGGACTGGCGAACTGTCCAGGGTGTACCCCGCCTATCGCCCGATGTAGCTGAGATTGGCACAGCACCCCCCGCGACCCTCTGGTGGAGGATAAAGCGGTAGATGATGACTGACTGACTGACTGACTGACTATACTATGACTTTTTTGAGCAATTTTGGACGACATACTATACTATGACTTTTTTGAGCGATTTTGGACGACATACTATACTATGACTTTTTAGAGCGATTTTGGACGACATACTATACTATGACTTTTTTGTCAAATTTTGGACGACATACTATACTATGACTTTTTTGTCAAATTTTGGACGACATATACTATGGCTTTTTGAGCGATTTTGGACGACGTACTATACTATGACTTTTTTAGCGATTTTGGATGACATACTATACTATGACTTTTTTGTCACATTTTGGATGACATACTATACTATGACTTTTTGAGCGATTTTGGACGACATGCTATACTATGACTTTTTGAGCGTTTTTTGACGACATACTATACTATGACTTTTTTGAGCGTTTTTTTGACGACATACTATACTATGACTTTTTTGAGTGATTTTGGACGACATACAATACTATGACTTTTTTGTCACATTTTAGACGACATACTATACTATGACTTTTTTGTCACATTTTGGACAACATACTATACTATGACTTTTTTGAGTGATTTTGGAAGACATAATATACTATGTCTTTTTTGTCACATTTTGGACGACATACTATACTATGACTTTTTTGTCACATTTTGGACGACATACTATACTATGACTTTTTTGTCACATTTTGGACAACATACTATACTATGACTTTATTGTCACATTTTGGACAACATACTATACTATGACTTTATTGAGTGATTTTGGACGACATACTATACTATTGACTTTTTTGTCACATTTTGGACGACATACTATACTATGACTTTATTGAGTGATTTTGGACGACATACTATACTATGACTTTTTTGTCACATTTTGGACGCATACTATACTATGACTTTTTCGTCAAGTTTTGGACGACATACTATACTATGACTTTTTGACCAATTTTGGAAGACACACTATAGCATGGTGATTTTGATATTGTTAAAGAGAGGAGGTTTGGTGTAGTGGATGGTTCTCTTGCCTTTGATGAAGAAGACCGGGGTTCAATTCCTGCTTGGAACAAAGAAGGTCCACAATCCTGAGACGTGGTGGTTTCAATTTGCATGACATACTATGACTTTTTTGGACGACATACTATACTATGACTTTTTTGAGTGATTTTGGACGACATACTATGCTATGACTTTTTTGTCACATTTTGGACGACATACTATACTATGACTTTTTTGAGCGATTTTGGACGACATACTATACTTTGACTTTTTGGAGCGATTTTGGACGACATACTATACTATGACTTTTTTGTCAAATTTTGGACGACATACTATACTATGACTTTTTTGTCACATTTTGGACGACATACTATACTATGACTTTTTGAGCGATTTTGGACGACATGCTATACTATGACTTTTTGAGCGTTTTTTGACGACATACTATACTATGACTTTTTTGTCACATTTTGGACGACATACTATACTATGAGGCCACACGGTGGTGTAGTGGTTAGCACTCTCGCCTTGCAGCAAGAAGACCCCGGGTTCGAGCCCCGGTTGGAACAAGGGCCTTTCTGCATGGAGTTTGCATGTTCTCCCCGTGTGTGCGTGGGTTCTCTCCGGGTACTCCGGCTTCCTCCCACAGTCCAAAAACATGCAATGTGGAGATAGGTAAATTGGACACTCCAAATTGACCATAGGAGTGAGAGTGAATGGTTGTTTGTCTCTATCTGTGTGTGGCCCTGCGATGGACTGGCGAACTGTCCAGGGTGTACCCCGCCTATCGCCCGATGTAGCTGAGATTGGCACAGCACCCCCCGCGACCCTCTGGTTGAGGATAAAGCGGTAGATGATGACTGACTGACTGACTATACTATGACTTTTTTGTCACATTTTGGACAACATACTATACTATGACTTTTTTGAGTGATTTTGGACGACATACTATACTATGACTTTTTTGTCACATTTTGGACGACATACTATACTATGACTTTTTTGTCACATTTTGGACAACATACTATACTATGACTTTATTGAGTGATTTTGGACGACATACTATACTATGACTTTTTTGTCACATTTTGGACGACATACTATACTATGACTTTATTGAGTGATTTTGGACGACATACTATACTATGACTTTTTTGTCACATTTTGGACAACATACTATACTATGACTTTTTTGAGTGATTTTGGAAGACATAATATACTATGTCTTTTTTGTCACATTTTGGACGACATACTATACTATGACTTTTTTGTCACATTTTGGACGACATACTATACTATGACTTTTTTGTCACATTTTGGACAACATACTATACTATGACTTTATTGTCACATTTTGGACAACATACTATACTATGACTTTATTGAGTGATTTTGGACGACATACTATACTATTGACTTTTTTGTCACATTTTGGACGACATACTATACTATGACTTTATTGAGTGATTTTGGACGACATACTATACTATGACTTTTTTGTCACATTTTGGACGCATACTATACTATGACTTTTTCGTCAAGTTTTGGACGACATACTATACTATGACTTTTTGACCAATTTTGGAAGACACACTATAGCATGGTGATTTTGATATTGTTAAAGAGAGGAGGTTTGGTGTAGTGGATGGTTCTCTTGCCTTTGATGAAGAAGACCGGGGTTCAATTCCTGCTTGGAACAAAGAAGGTCCACAATCCTGAGACGTGGTGGTTTCAATTTGCATGACATACTATGACTTTTTTGGACGACATACTATACTATGACTTTTTTGAGTGATTTTGGACGACATACTATGCTATGACTTTTTTGTCACATTTTGGACGACATACTATACTATGACTTTTTTGAGCGATTTTGGACGACATACTATACTTTGACTTTTTGGAGCGATTTTGGACGACATACTATACTATGACTTTTTTGTCAAATTTTGGACGACATACTATACTATGACTTTTTTGTCACATTTTGGACGACATACTATACTATGACTTTTTGAGCGATTTTGGACGACATGCTATACTATGACTTTTTGAGCGTTTTTTGACGACATACTATACTATGACTTTTTTGTCACATTTTGGACGACATACTATACTATGAGGCCACACGGTGGTGTAGTGGTTAGCACTCTCGCCTTGCAGCAAGAAGACCCCGGGTTCGAGCCCCGGTTGGAACAAGGGCCTTTCTGCATGGAGTTTGCATGTTCTCCCCGTGTGTGCGTGGGTTCTCTCCGGGTACTCCGGCTTCCTCCCACAGTCCAAAAACATGCAATGTGGAGATAGGTAAATTGGACACTCCAAATTGACCATAGGAGTGAGAGTGAATGGTTGTTTGTCTCTATCTGTGTGTGGCCCTGCGATGGACTGGCGAACTGTCCAGGGTGTACCCCGCCTATCGCCCGATGTAGCTGAGATTGGCACAGCACCCCCCGCGACCCTCTGGTTGAGGATAAAGCGGTAGATGATGACTGACTGACTGACTATACTATGACTTTTTTGTCACATTTTGGACAACATACTATACTATGACTTTTTTGAGTGATTTTGGACGACATACTATACTATGACTTTTTTGTCACATTTTGGACGACATACTATACTATGACTTTTTTGTCACATTTTGGACAACATACTATACTATGACTTTATTGAGTGATTTTGGACGACATACTATACTATGACTTTTTTGTCACATTTTGGACGACATACTATACTATGACTTTATTGAGTGATTTTGGACGACATACTATACTATGACTTTTTGTCACATTTTGGACGACATACTATACTATGACTTTTTTGTCACATTTTGGAAGACATACTATACTATGACTTTTTTGAGCGATTTTGGACGACATACTATCCTATGACTTTTTTGAGCGATTTTGGACGACATACTATACTATGACTTTTTTGTCAAATTTTGGACGACATACTATACTATGACTTTTTTAGCGATTTTGGACGACATACTATACTGTGACTTTTTTGTCACATTTTAGACGACATACTACACTATGACTTTTTTGAGCGATTTTGGACGACATACTATACTATGACTTTTTTGTCACATTTTGGACGACATACTATACTATGACTTTTTTGTCAAATTTTGGACGACATACTATACTATGACTTTTTAGCGATTTTGGACGACATACTATACTATGACTTTTTAGAACGATTTTGGATGACATACTATGCTATGACTTTTTTGTCACATTTTGGACGACATACTATACTATGACTTTTTTGTCAAATTTTGGACGACATAATATACTATGACTTTTTAAGCGATTTTGGACGACATACTATACTATGACTTTTTTGTCACATTTTGGACGACATACTATACTATGACTTTTTGAGCGTTTTTTGACGACATACTATACTATGACTTTTTTGAGCATTTTTTGACGACATACTATACTATGACTTTTTTGTCACATTTTGGACGACATACTATACTATGAATTTTTTGAGTGATTTTGGACGACATACTATGCTATGACTTTTTTGTCACATTTTAGACGACATACTATACTATGACTTTTTGAGCGTTTCTGGACGACATACTATACTATGACATTTTTGTCTCATTTTGGACGACATACTATACTATGACATTTTTGAGTGATTTTGGACGACATACTATACTATGACTTTTTGTCACATTTTGGACGACATACTATACTATGACTTTTTTGTCACATTTTGGAAGACATACTATACTATGACTTTTTTGAGCGATTTTGGACGACATACTATCCTATGACTTTTTTGAGCGATTTTGGACGACATACTATACTATGACTTTTTTGTCAAATTTTGGACGACATACTATACTATGACTTTTTTAGCGATTTTGGACGACATACTATACTGTGACTTTTTTGTCACATTTTAGACGACATACTATACTATGACTTTTTTGAGCGATTTTGGACGACATACTATACTATGACTTTTTTGTCACATTTTGGACGACAAACTATACTATGACTTTTTTGTCAAATTTTGGACGACATACTATACTATGACTTTTTAGCGATTTTGGACGACATACTATACTATGACTTTTTTGAGCGAATTTGGACGACATACTATACTATGACTTTTTAGAACGATTTTGGACGACATACTATGCTATGACTTTTTTGTCACATTTTGGACGACATACTATACTATGACTTTTTTGTCAAATTTTGGACGACATAATATACTATGACTTTTTGAGCGATTTTGGACGACATACTATACTATGACTTTTTTGTCACATTTTGGACGACATACTATACTATGACTTTTTGAGCGTTTTTTGACGACATACTATACTATGACTTTTTTGAGCATTTTTTGACGACATACTATACTATGACTTTTTTGTCACATTTTGGACGACATACTATACTATGAATTTTTTGAGCGATTTTGGACGACATACTATACTATGACTTTTTAGAGCGATTTTGGACGACATACTATACTATGACTTTTTTGTCAGATATTGGACGACATACTATACTATGACTTTTTAGCAATTTTGGACGACATACTATACTGTGACTTTTTTGTCACATTTTGGACGACATACTATACTATGACTTTTTTGTCAAATTTTGGACGACATACTATACTATGACTTTTTAGCGATTTTGGACGACATACTATACTATGATTTTTGAGCGAATTTGGACGACATACTATACTATGACTTTTTAGAACGATTTTGGACGACATACTATGCTATGACTTTTTTGTCACATTTTGGACGACATACTATACTATGACTTTTTTGTCAAATTTTGGACGACATAATATACTATGACTTTTTGAGCGATTTTGGACGACATACTATACGATGACTTTTTTGTCACATTTTGGACGACATACTATACTATGACTTTTTTGTCACATTTTGGACGACATACTATACTATGACTTTTTTGTCAAATTTTGGACGACATAATATACTATGAATTTTTAAGCGATTTTGGACGACATACTATACTATGACTTTTTTGTTACATTTTGGACGACATACTATACTATGACTTTTTGAGCGTTTTTTGACGACATACTATACTATGACTTTTTTGAGCATTTTTTGACGACATACTATACTATGACTTTTTTGTCACATTTTGGACGACATACTATACTATGAATTTTTTGAGTGATTTTGGACGACATACTATGCTATGACTTTTTTGTCACATTTTAGACGACATACTATACTATGACTTTTTGAGCGTTTCTGGACGACATACTATACTATGACATTTTTGTCTCATTTTGGACGACATACTATACTATGACATTTTTGAGTGATTTTGGACGACATACTATACTATGACTTTTTGTCACATTTTGGACGACATACTATACTATGACTTTTTTGTCACATTTTGGAAGACATACTATACTATGACTTTTTTGAGCGATTTTGGACGACATACTATCCTATGACTTTTTTGAGCGATTTTGGACGACATACTATACTATGACTTTTTTGTCAAATTTTGGACGACATACTATACTATGACTTTTTTAGCGATTTTGGACGACATACTATACTGTGACTTTTTTGTCACATTTTAGACGACATACTATACTATGACTTTTTTGAGCGATTTTGGACGACATACTATACTATGACTTTTTTGTCACATTTTGGACGACATACTATACTATGACTTTTTTGTCAAATTTTGGACGACATACTATACTATGACTTTTTAGCGATTTTGGACGACATACTATACTATGACTTTTTTGAGCGAATTTGGACGACATACTATACTATGACTTTTTTGAGCGAATTTGGACGACATACTATACTATGACTTTTTAGAACGATTTTGGACGACATACTATGCTATGACTTTTTTGTCACATTTTGGACGACATACTATACTATGACTTTTTTGTCAAATTTTGGACGACATAATATACTATGACTTTTTGAGCGATTTTGGACGACATACTATACTATGACTTTTTTGTCACATTTTGGACGACATACTATACTATGACTTTTTGAGCGTTTTTTGACGACATACTATACTATGACTTTTTTGAGCATTTTTTGACGACATACTATACTATGACTTTTTTGTCACATTTTGGACGACATACTATACTATGAATTTTTTGAGTGATTTTGGACGACATACTATGCTATGACTTTTTTGTCACATTTTAGACGACATACTATACTATGACGTTTTTGAGTGATTTTGGACGACATACTATACTATGACTTTTTTAGCGATTTTGGACGACATACTATACTATGACATTTTTGTCTCATTTTGGACGACATACTATACTATGACGTTTTTGAGTGATTTTGGACGACATACTATACTATGACATTTTTGTCTCATTTTGGACGACATACTATACTATGACGTTTTTGAGTGATTTTGGACGACATACTATACTATGACGTTTTTGTCTCATTTTCGACAACATACTATACTATGACTTTTTTGTCACATTTTGGAAGACATACTATACTATGACTTTTTTGAGCGATTTTGGACGACATACTATCCGATGACTTTTTTGAGCGATTTTGGACGACATACTATACTATGACTTTTTTGTCAAATTTTGGACGACATACTATACTATGACTTTTTTAGCGATTTTGGACGACATACTATACTATGACTTTTTTGAGCGATTTTGGACGACATACTATACTATGACTTTTTAGAGCGATTTTGGACGACATACTATACTATGACTTTTTTGTAAAATTTTGGACAACATACTATACTATGACTTTTTTGTCAGATATTGGACGACATACTATACTATGACTTTTTAGCGATTTTGGACGACATACTATACTGTGACTTTTTTGTCACATTTTGGACGACATACTATACTATGACTTTTTTGTCACATTTTGGAAGACATACTATACTATGACTTTTTTGAGCGATTTTGGACGACATACTATACTATGACTTTTTTGAGCGAATTTGGACGACATACTATACTATGACTTTTTAGAACGATTTTGGACGACATACTATGCTATGACTTTTTTGTCACATTTTGGACGACATACTATACTATGACTTTTTTGTCAAATTTTGGACGACATAATATACTATGACTTTTTGAGCGATTTTGGACGACATACTATACTGTGACTTTTTTGTCACATTTTGGACGACATACTATACTATGACTTTTTTGTCACATTTTGGACGACATACTATACTATGACTTTTTGAGCGTTTTTTGACGACATACTATACTATGACTTTTTTGAGCATTTTTTGACGACATACTATACTATGACTTTTTTGTCACATTTTGGACGACATACTATACTATGAATTTTTTGAGCGATTTTGGACGACATACTATACTATGACTTTTTAGAGCGATTTTGGACGACATACTATACTATGACTTTTTTGTAAAATTTTGGACAACATACTATACTATGACTTTTTTGTCAGATATTGGACGACATACTATACTATGACTTTTTAGCGATTTTGGACGACATACTATACTGTGACTTTTTTGTCACATTTTGGACGACATACTATACTATGACTTTTTTGTCAAATTTTGGACGACATACTATACTATGACTTTTTAGCGATTTTGGACGACATACTATACTATGATTTTTGAGCGAATTTGGACGACATACTATACTATGACTTTTTAGAACGATTTTGGACGACATACTATGCTATGACTTTTTTGTCACATTTTGGACGACATACTATACTATGACTTTTTTGTCAAATTTTGGACGACATAATATACTATGACTTTTTGAGCGATTTTGGACGACATACTATACGATGACTTTTTTGTCACATTTTGGACGACATACTATACTATGACTTTTTTGTCACATTTTGGACGACATACTATACTATGACTTTTTTGTCAAATTTTGGACGACATAATATACTATGACTTTTTAAGCGATTTTGGACGACATACTATACTATGACTTTTTTGTCACATTTTGGACGACATACTATACTATGACTTTTTGAGCGTTTTTTGACGACATACTATACTATGACTTTTTTGAGCATTTTTTGACGACATACTATACTATGACTTTTTTGTCACATTTTGGACGACATACTATACTATGAATTTTTTGAGTGATTTTGGACGACATACTATGCTATGACTTTTTTGTCACATTTTAGACGACATACTATACTATGACTTTTTGAGCGTTTCTGGACGACATACTATACTATGACATTTTTGTCTCATTTTGGACGACATACTATACTATGACATTTTTGAGTGATTTTGGACGACATACTATACTATGACTTTTTGTCACATTTTGGACGACATACTATACTATGACTTTTTTGTCACATTTTGGAAGACATACTATACTATGACTTTTTTGAGCGAATTTGGACGACATACTATCCTATGACTTTTTTGAGCGATTTTGGACGACATACTATACTATGACTTTTTTGTCAAATTTTGGACGACATACTATACTATGACTTTTTTAGCGATTTTGGACGACATACTATACTGTGACTTTTTTGTCACATTTTAGACGACATACTATACTATGACTTTTTTGAGCGATTTTGGACGACATACTATACTATGACTTTTTTGTCACATTTTGGACGACATACTATACTATGACTTTTTTGTCAAATTTTGGACGACATACTATACTATGACTTTTTAGCGATTTTGGACGACATACTATACTATGACTTTTTTGAGCGAATTTGGACGACATACTATACTATGACTTTTTAGAACGATTTTGGACGACATACTATGCTATGACTTTTTTGTCACATTTTGGACGACATACTATACTATGACTTTTTTGTCAAATTTTGGACGACATAATATACTATGACTTTTTGAGCGATTTTGGACGACATACTATACTATGACTTTTTTGTCACATTTTGGACGACATACTATACTATGACTTTTTGAGCGTTTTTTGACGACATACTATACTATGACTTTTTTGAGCATTTTTTGACGACATACTATACTATGACTTTTTTGTCACATTTTGGACGACATACTATACTATGAATTTTTTGAGTGATTTTGGACGACATACTATGCTATGACTTTTTTGTCACATTTTAGACGACATACTATACTATGACGTTTTTGAGTGATTTTGGACGACATACTATACTATGACTTTTTTAGCGATTTTGGACGACATACTATACTTTGACATTTTTGTCTCATTTTGGACGACATACTATACTATGACGTTTTTGAGTGATTTTGGACGACATACTATACTATGACATTTTTGTCTCATTTTGGACGACATACTATACTATGACGTTTTTGAGTGATTTTGGACGACATACTATACTATGACGTTTTTGTCTCATTTTCGACAACATACTATACTATGACTTTTTTGTCACATTTTGGAAGACATACTATACTATGACTTTTTTGAGCGATTTTGGACGACATACTATCCGATGACTTTTTTGAGCGATTTTGGACGACATACTATACTATGACTTTTTTGTCAAATTTTGGACGACATACTATACTATGACTTTTTTAGCGATTTTGGACGACATACTATACTATGACTTTTTTGAGCGATTTTGGACGACATACTATACTATGACTTTTTAGAGCGATTTTGGACGACATACTATACTATGACTTTTTTGTAAAATTTTGGACAACATACTATACTATGACTTTTTTGTCAGATATTGGACGACATACTATACTATGACTTTTTAGCGATTTTGGACGACATACTATACTGTGACTTTTTTGTCACATTTTGGACGACATACTATACTATGACTTTTTTGTCACATTTTGGAAGACATACTATACTATGACTTTTTTGAGCGATTTTGGACGACATACTATACTATGACTTTTTTGAGCGAATTTGGACGACATACTATACTATGACTTTTTAGAACGATTTTGGACGACATACTATGCTATGACTTTTTTGTCACATTTTGGACGACATACTATACTATGACTTTTTTGTCAAATTTTGGACGACATAATATACTATGACTTTTTGAGCGATTTTGGACGACATACTATACTGTGACTTTTTTGTCACATTTTGGACGACATACTATACTATGACTTTTTTGTCACATTTTGGACGATATACTTTACTATGACTTTTTGAGCGTTTTTTGACGACATACTATAATATGACTTTTTTGAGCATTTTTTGACGACATACTATACTATGACTTTTTTGTCACATTTTGGCGTCATTCTATACTATGACTTTTTTGAGCGATTTTGGACGACATACTATCCGATGACTTTTTTGTAAAATTTTGGACAACATACTATACTATGACTTTTTTGTCAGATATTGGACGACATACTATACTATGACTTTTTAGCGATTTTGGACGACATACTATACTGTGACTTTTTTGTCTGATTTTGGACGACATAATATACTATGACTTTTTTAGCGATTTTGGACGACATACTATACTGTGACTTTTTTGTCACATTTTGGACGACATACTATACTATGACTTTTTTGTCACATTTTGGACGATATACTTTACTATGACTTTTTGAGCGTTTTTTGACGACATACTATACTATGACTTTTTTGAGCATTTTTTGACGACATACTATACTATGACTTTTTTGTCACATTTTGGCGTCATTCTATACTATGAATTTTTTGAGCGATTTTGGACGACATACTATACTATGACATTTTTGTCTCATTTTGGACGACATACTATACTATGACGTTTTTGAGTGATTTTGGACGACATACTATACTATGAAGTTTTTGTCTCATTTTGGACAACATACTATACTATGACGTTTTTGAGTGATTTTGGACGACATACTATACTATGACTTTTTTAGCGATTTTGGACGACATACTATACTATGACATTTTTGTCTCATTTTGGACGACATACTATACTATGACGTTTTTGAGTGATTTTGGACGACATACTATACTATGACATTTTTGTCTCATTTTGGACGACATACTATACTATGACGTTTTTGAGTGATTTTGGACGACATACTATACTATGACGTTTTTGTCTCATTTTCGACAACATACTATACTATGACTTTTTTGTCACATTTTGGAAGACATACTATACTATGACTTTTTTGAGCGATTTTGGACGACATACTATCCGATGACTTTTTTGAGCGATTTTGGACGACATACTATACTATGACTTTTTTGTCAAATTTTGGACGACATACTATACTATGACTTTTTTAGCGATTTTGGACGACATACTATACTATGACTTTTTTGAGCGATTTTGGACGACATACTATACTATGACTTTTTAGAGCGATTTTGGACGACATACTATACTATGACTTTTTTGTAAAATTTTGGACAACATACTATACTATGACTTTTTTGTCAGATATTGGACGACATACTATACTATGACTTTTTAGCGATTTTGGACGACATACTATACTGTGACTTTTTTGTCACATTTTGGACGACATACTATACTATGACTTTTTTGTCACATTTTGGAAGACATACTATACTATGACTTTTTTGAGCGATTTTGGACGACATACTATACTATGACTTTTTTGAGCGAATTTGGACGACATACTATACTATGACTTTTTAGAACGATTTTGGACGACATACTATGCTATGACTTTTTTGTCACATTTTGGACGACATACTATACTATGACTTTTTTGTCAAATTTTGGACGACATAATATACTATGACTTTTTGAGCGATTTTGGACGACATACTATACTGTGACTTTTTTGTCACATTTTGGACGACATACTATACTATGACTTTTTTGTCACATTTTGGACGACATACTATACTATGACTTTTTGAGCGTTTTTTGACGACATACTATACTATGACTTTTTTGAGCATTTTTTGACGACATACTATACTATGACTTTTTTGTCACATTTTGGACGACATACTATACTATGAATTTTTTGAGCGATTTTGGACGACATACTATACTATGACTTTTTAGAGCGATTTTGGACGACATACTATACTATGACTTTTTTGTAAAATTTTGGACAACATACTATACTATGACTTTTTTGTCAGATATTGGACGACATACTATACTATGACTTTTTAGCGATTTTGGACGACATACTATACTGTGACTTTTTTGTCACATTTTGGACGACATACTATACTATGACTTTTTTGTCAAATTTTGGACGACATACTATACTATGACTTTTTAGCGATTTTGGACGACATACTATACTATGATTTTTGAGCGAATTTGGACGACATACTATACTATGACTTTTTAGAACGATTTTGGACGACATACTATGCTATGACTTTTTTGTCACATTTTGGACGACATACTATACTATGACTTTTTTGTCAAATTTTGGACGACATAATATACTATGACTTTTTGAGCGATTTTGGACGACATACTATACGATGACTTTTTTGTCACATTTTGGACGACATACTATACTATGACTTTTTTGTCACATTTTGGACGACATACTATACTATGACTTTTTTGTCAAATTTTGGACGACATAATATACTATGACTTTTTAAGCGATTTTGGACGACATACTATACTATGACTTTTTTGTCACATTTTGGACGACATACTATACTATGACTTTTTGAGCGTTTTTTGACGACATACTATACTATGACTTTTTTGAGCATTTTTTGACGACATACTATACTATGACTTTTTTGTCACATTTTGGACGACATACTATACTATGAATTTTTTGAGTGATTTTGGACGACATACTATGCTATGACTTTTTTGTCACATTTTAGACGACATACTATACTATGACTTTTTGAGCGTTTCTGGACGACATACTATACTATGACATTTTTGTCTCATTTTGGACGACATACTATACTATGACATTTTTGAGTGATTTTGGACGACATACTATACTATGACTTTTTGTCACATTTTGGACGACATACTATACTATGACTTTTTTGTCACATTTTGGAAGACATACTATACTATGACTTTTTTGAGCGAATTTGGACGACATACTATCCTATGACTTTTTTGAGCGATTTTGGACGACATACTATACTATGACTTTTTTGTCAAATTTTGGACGACATACTATACTATGACTTTTTTAGCGATTTTGGACGACATACTATACTGTGACTTTTTTGTCACATTTTAGACGACATACTATACTATGACTTTTTTGAGCGATTTTGGACGACATACTATACTATGACTTTTTTGTCACATTTTGGACGACATACTATACTATGACTTTTTTGTCAAATTTTGGACGACATACTATACTATGACTTTTTAGCGATTTTGGACGACATACTATACTATGACTTTTTTGAGCGAATTTGGACGACATACTATACTATGACTTTTTAGAACGATTTTGGACGACATACTATGCTATGACTTTTTTGTCACATTTTGGACGACATACTATACTATGACTTTTTTGTCAAATTTTGGACGACATAATATACTATGACTTTTTGAGCGATTTTGGACGACATACTATACTATGACTTTTTTGTCACATTTTGGACGACATACTATACTATGACTTTTTGAGCGTTTTTTGACGACATACTATACTATGACTTTTTTGAGCATTTTTTGACGACATACTATACTATGACTTTTTTGTCACATTTTGGACGACATACTATACTATGAATTTTTTGAGTGATTTTGGACGACATACTATGCTATGACTTTTTTGTCACATTTTAGACGACATACTATACTATGACGTTTTTGAGTGATTTTGGACGACATACTATACTATGACTTTTTTAGCGATTTTGGACGACATACTATACTTTGACATTTTTGTCTCATTTTGGACGACATACTATACTATGACGTTTTTGAGTGATTTTGGACGACATACTATACTATGACATTTTTGTCTCATTTTGGACGACATACTATACTATGACGTTTTTGAGTGATTTTGGACGACATACTATACTATGACGTTTTTGTCTCATTTTCGACAACATACTATACTATGACTTTTTTGTCACATTTTGGAAGACATACTATACTATGACTTTTTTGAGCGATTTTGGACGACATACTATCCGATGACTTTTTTGAGCGATTTTGGACGACATACTATACTATGACTTTTTTGTCAAATTTTGGACGACATACTATACTATGACTTTTTTAGCGATTTTGGACGACATACTATACTATGACTTTTTTGAGCGATTTTGGACGACATACTATACTATGACTTTTTAGAGCGATTTTGGACGACATACTATACTATGACTTTTTTGTAAAATTTTGGACAACATACTATACTATGACTTTTTTGTCAGATATTGGACGACATACTATACTATGACTTTTTAGCGATTTTGGACGACATACTATACTGTGACTTTTTTGTCACATTTTGGACGACATACTATACTATGACTTTTTTGTCACATTTTGGAAGACATACTATACTATGACTTTTTTGAGCGATTTTGGACGACATACTATACTATGACTTTTTTGAGCGAATTTGGACGACATACTATACTATGACTTTTTAGAACGATTTTGGACGACATACTATGCTATGACTTTTTTGTCACATTTTGGACGACATACTATACTATGACTTTTTTGTCAAATTTTGGACGACATAATATACTATGACTTTTTGAGCGATTTTGGACGACATACTATACTGTGACTTTTTTGTCACATTTTGGACGACATACTATACTATGACTTTTTTGTCACATTTTGGACGATATACTTTACTATGACTTTTTGAGCGTTTTTTGACGACATACTATACTATGACTTTTTTGAGCATTTTTTGACGACATACTATACTATGACTTTTTTGTCACATTTTGGCGTCATTCTATACTATGACTTTTTTGAGCGATTTTGGACGACATACTATCCGATGACTTTTTTGTAAAATTTTGGACAACATACTATACTATGACTTTTTTGTCAGATATTGGACGACATACTATACTATGACTTTTTAGCGATTTTGGACGACATACTATACTGTGACTTTTTTGTCTGATTTTGGACGACATAATATACTATGACTTTTTTAGCGATTTTGGACGACATACTATACTGTGACTTTTTTGTCACATTTTGGACGACATACTATACTATGACTTTTTTGTCACATTTTGGACGATATACTTTACTATGACTTTTTGAGCGTTTTTTGACGACATACTATACTATGACTTTTTTGAGCATTTTTTGACGACATACTATACTATGACTTTTTTGTCACATTTTGGCGTCATTCTATACTATGAATTTTTTGAGCGATTTTGGACGACATACTATACTATGACATTTTTGTCTCATTTTGGACGACATACTATACTATGACGTTTTTGAGTGATTTTGGACGACATACTATACTATGAAGTTTTTGTCTCATTTTGGACAACATACTATACTGTGACTTTTTTGACTGATTTTGGACGACATACTATACTATGACGTTTCTGAGTGATTTTGGACGACATACTATACTATGACGTTTCTGACTGATTTTGGACAACATACTATACTATGACATTTTTGTCTCATTTTGGACGACATACTATACTATGACGTTTTTGAGTGATTTTGGACGACATACTATACTATGACGTTTTTGAGTGATTTTGGACGACAAACTATACTATGACTTTTTTGTCAAATTTTGGACGACATACTATACTATGACTTTTTTGAGCGATTTTGGACGACATACTATACTATGACTTTTTTGTCACATTTTGGACGACATACTATACTATGACTTTTTTGTCAAATTTTGGACGACATACAAACTATGACTTTTTTAGCGATTTTGGACGACATACTATACTATGACTTTTTTGAGCGATTTTGGACGACATACTATACTATGACTTTTTAGAGCGATTTTGGACGACATACTATACTATGACTTTTTTGTCACATTTTGGACGACATACTATACTATGACTTTTTTGTCAAATTTTGGACGACATAATATACTATGACTTTTTGAGCGATTTTGGACGACATACTATACTATGACTTTTTTGTCACATTTTGGACGACATACTATACTATGACTTTTTTGTCACATTTTGGACGACATACTATACTATGACTTTTTTGTCACATTTTGGACGACATACTATACTATGACTTTTTTGTCAAATTTTGGACGACATAATATACTATGACTTTTTGAGCGATTTTGGACGACATACTATACTATGACTTTTTT
Source organism: Solea solea (assembly GCF_958295425.1). Taxonomy (NCBI): domain Eukaryota; kingdom Metazoa; phylum Chordata; class Actinopteri; order Pleuronectiformes; family Soleidae; genus Solea; species Solea solea. The sequence goes on from NC_081147.1 coordinate 22,633,356, forward strand.
GTCACATTTTGGACGACATACTATACTATGACTTTTTTGTCACATTTTGGACGACATACTATACTATGACTTTTTTTAGCGTTTTTTGACGACATACTATACTATGACTTTTTTGTCACATTTTGGACGACATACTATACTATGAATTTTTTGAGTGATTTGGACGACATACTATACTATGACTTTTTTGTCACATTTTAGACGACATACTATACTATGACTTTTTTGTCAAATTTTGGACGACATACTATACTATGACTTTTTTGTCAAATTTTGGACGACATACTATACTATGACTTTTTGAGCGATTTTGGACGACATACTTTCCATGACATTTTTGTCTCATTTTGGACGACATACTATACTATGACGTTTTTGAGTGATTTTGGACGACATACTATACTATGAAGTTTTTGTCTCATTTTGGACAACATACTTTACTGTGACTTTTTTGACTGATTTTGGACGACATACTATACTATGACGTTTCTGAGTGATTTTGGACGACATACTATACTATGACATTTTTGTCTCATTTTGGACGACATACTATACTATGAAGTTTTTGAGTGATTTTGGACGACAAACTATACTATGACTTTTTTGTCAAATTTTGGACGACATACTATACTATGACTTTTTTGAGCGATTTTGGACGACATACTATACTATGACTTTTTTGTCACATTTTGGACGACATACTATACTATGACTTTTTTGTCAAATTTTGGACGACATACTATACTATGACTTTTTTAGCGATTTTGGACGACATACTATACTATGACTTTTTTGAGCGATTTTGGACGACATACTATACTATGACTTTTTAGAGCGATTTTGGACGACATACTATACTATGACTTTTTTGTCACATTTTGGACGACATACTATACTATGACTTTTTTGTCACATTTTGGACGACATACTATACTATGACTTTTTTGTCACATTTTGGACGACATACTATACTATGACTTTTTGAGCGTTTTTTGACGACATACTATACTATGACTTTTTTGAGCGTTTTTTGACGACATACTATACTATGACTTTTCGTCACATTTTGGATGACATACTATACTATGAATTTTTTGAGTGATTTGGACGACATACTATACTATGACTTTTTTGTCACATTTTAGACGACATACTATACTATGACTTTTTTGTCAAATTTTGGACGACATACTATACTATGACTTTTTTGTCAAATTTTGGACGACATACTATACTATGACTTTTTTAGCGATTTTGGACGACATACTATACTATGAAGTTTTTGTCTCATTTTGGACAACATACTATACTGTGACTTTTTTGACTGATTTTGGACGACATACTATACTATGACGTTTCTGAGTGATTTTGGACGGCATACTATACTATGACATTTTTGTCTCATTTTGGACGACATATTCATACTATGAGGTTTTTGAGTGATTTTGGACGACATACTATACTATGACGTTTCTGAGTGATTTTGGACGACAAACTAGACTATGACTTTTTTGTCAAATTTTGGACGACATACTATACTATGACTTTTTTGAGCGATTTTGGACGACATACTATACTATGACTTTTTTGTCACATTTTGGACGACATACTATACTATGACTTTTTTGTCAAATTTTGGACGACATACTATACTATGACTTTTTTAGCGATTTTGGACGACATACTATACTATGACTTTTTTGAGCGATTTTGGACGACATACTATACTATGACTTTTTAGAGCGATTTTGGACGACATACTATACTATGACTTTTTTGTCACATTTTGGACGACATACTATACTATGACTTTTTTGTCACATTTTGGACGACATACTATACTATGACTTTTTTGTCACATTTTGGACGACATACTATACTATGACTTTTTTAGCGATTTTGGACGACATACTATACTATGACTTTTTTGTCAAATTTTGGACGACATAATATACTATGACTTTTTGAGCGATTTTGGACGACATACTATACTATGACTTTTTTGTCACATTTTGGACGACATACTATACTATGACTTTTTTGTCACATTTTGGACGACATACTATACTATGACTTTTTTGTCAAATTTTGGACGACATAATATACTATGACTTTTTGAGCGATTTTGGACGACATACTATACTATGACTTTTTTGTCACATTTTGGACGACATACTATACTATGACTTTTTTGTCACATTTTGGACGACATACTATACTATGACTTTTTTTAGCATTTTTTGACGACATACTATACTATGACTTTTTTGTCACATTTTGGACGACATACTATACTATGAATTTTTTGTCACATTTTGGACGACATACTATACTATGACTTTTTTGTCACATTTTGGACGACATACTATACTATGACTTTTTGAGCGATTTTGGACGACATACTATACTATGACATTTTTGTCTCATTTTGGACGACATACTATACTATGACGTTTTTGAGTGATTTTGGACGACATACTATACTATGAAGTTTTTGTCTCATTTTGGACAACATACTATACTGTGACTTTTTTGACTGATTTTGGACGACATACTATACTATGACTTTTTTGTCACATTTTGGACGACATACTATACTATGACTTTTTTGTCACATTTTGGACGACATACTATACTATGACTTTTTTTAGCGTTTTTTGACGACATACTATACTATGACTTTTTTGTCACATTTTGGACGACATACTATACTATGAATTTTTTGAGTGATTTGGACGACATACTATACTATGACTTTTTTGTCACATTTTAGACGACATACTATACTATGACTTTTTTGTCAAATTTTGGACGACATACTATACTATGACTTTTTTGTCAAATTTTGGACGACATACTATACTATGACTTTTTGAGCGATTTTGGACGACATACTATACTATGACATTTTTGTCTCATTTTGGACGACATACTATACTATGACGTTTTTGAGTGATTTTGGACGACATACTATACTATGAAGTTTTTGTCTCATTTTGGACAACATACTATACTGTGACTTTTTTGACTGATTTTGGACGACATACTATACTATGACGTTTCTGAGTGATTTTGGACGACATACTATACTATGACATTTTTGTCTCATTTTGGACGACATACTATACTATGAAGTTTTTGAGTGATTTTGGACGACAAACTATACTATGACTTTTTTGTCAAATTTTGGACGACATACTATACTATGACTTTTTTGAGCGATTTTGGACGACATACTATACTATGACTTTTTTGTCACATTTTGGACGACATACTATACTATGACTTTTTTGTCAAATTTTGGACGACATACTATACTATGACTTTTTTAGCGATTTTGGATGACATACTATACTATGACTTTTTTGAGCGATTTTGGACGACATACTATACTATGACTTTTTTGAGCGATTTTGGACGACATACTATACTATGACTTTTTTGTCACATTTTGGACGACATACTATACTATGACTTTTTTGTCACATTTTGGACGACATACTATACTATGACTTTTTTGTCACATTTTGGACGACATACTATACTATGACTTTTTTTAGCGTTTTTTGACGACATACTATACTATGACTTTTTTGTCACATTTTGGACGACATACTATACTATGAATTTTTTGAGTGATTTGGACGACATACTATACTATGACTTTTTTGTCACATTTTAGACGACATACTATACTATGACTTTTTTGTCAAATTTTGGACGACATACTATACTATGACTTTTTTGTCAAATTTTGGACGACATACTATACTATGACTTTTTGAGCGATTTTGGACGACATACTATACTATGACATTTTTGTCTCATTTTGGACGACATACTATACTATGACGTTTTTGAGTGATTTTGGACGACATACTATACTATGAAGTTTTTGTCTCATTTTGGACAACATACTATACTGTGACTTTTTTGACTGATTTTGGACGACATACTATACTATGACGTTTCTGAGTGATTTTGGACGACATACTATACTATGACATTTTTGTCTCATTTTGGACGACATACTATACTATGAAGTTTTTGAGTGATTTTGGACGACAAACTATACTATGACTTTTTTGTCAAATTTTGGATGACATACTATACTATGACTTTTTTGAGCGATTTTGGACGACATACTATACTATGACTTTTTTGTCACATTTTGGACGACATACTATACTATGACTTTTTTGTCAAATTTTGGACGACATACTATACTATGACTTTTTTAGCGATTTTGGACGACATACTATACTATGACTTTTTTGAGCGATTTTGGACGACATACTATACTATGACTTTTTAGAGCGATTTTGGACGACATACTATACTATGCCTTTTTTGTCACATTTTGGACGACATACTATACTATGACTTTTTTGTCACATTTTGGACGACATACTATACTATGACTTTTTTGTCACATTTTGGACGACATACTATACTATGACTTTTTGAGCGTTTTTTGACGACATACTATACTATGACTTTTTTGAGCGTTTTTTGACGACATACTATACTATGACTTTTCGTCACATTTTGGACGACATACTATACTATGACTTTTTTGTCACATTTTAGACGACATACTATACTATGACTTTTTTGTCAAATTTTGGACGACATACTATACTGACTTTTTTGTCAAATTTTGGACGACATACTATACTATGACTTTTTTAGCGATTTTGGACGACATACTATACTATGACGTTTTTGAGTGATTTTGGACGACATACTATACTATGAAGTTTTTGTCTCATTTTGGACAACATATTCATACTATGACTTTTTTGACTGATTTTGGACGACATACTATACTATGACGTTTCTGAGTGATTTTGGACGACATACTATACTATGACATTTTTGTCTCATTTTGGACGACATATTCATACTATGATGTTTTTGAGTGATTTTGGACGACATACTATACTATGACGTTTTTGAGTGATTTTGGACGACAAACTATACTATGACTTTTTTGTCAAATTTTGGACGACATACTATACTATGACTTTTTTAGCGATTTTGGACGACATACTATACTATGACTTTTTTGTCAAATTTTGGACGACATACTATACTATGACCTTTCTGAGTGATTTTGGACGACATACTATACTATGACATTTTTGTCTCATTTTGGACGACATACTATACTATGACGTTTTTGAGTGATTTTGGACGACATACTATACTATGACATTTTTGTCACATTTTGGACGACATACTATACTATGACTTTTTTGTCAAGTTTTGGACGACATACTATACTATGACTTTTTTGAGCGATTTTGGACGACATACTATACTATGACTTTTTTGTCACATTTTGGACGACATACTAAAGAATTACTTTTTTGACCGATTTTGGATGACATACTATCCTATGACTTTTTTGTCACATTTTGGACAACATGCTAAAGTATGATTTTTTTGCCAGATTTTGGATGACACACTAAACTATGACTTTTTTGTCAAATTTTGGACGACATACTATACTATGACTTTTTTGTCACATTTTGGAGGACATACTATACTATGACTTTTTTGTCACATTTTGGACGACATACTATACTATGACTTTTTTGAGCGATTTTGGACGACATACTATACTGTGACTTTTTTGTCACATTTTGGACGACATACTATACTATGACTTTTTTGAGCGATTTTGGACGACATACTATACTATGACTTTTTTGAGCGATTTTTGACGACATACTATACTATGACTTTTTGAGCGATTTTGGACGACATACTATACTATGACTTTTTTGAGCGATTTTGGACGACATACTATACTATGACTTTTTTGTCACATTTTGGACGACATACTATACTATGATATTTTTTGTCACATTTTGGACGAAATACTATACTATGACTTTTTTGAGCGATTTTAGACGACATACTATACTATGACTTTTTGAGCGATTTTGGACGACATACTATACTATGACTTTTTTGAGTGATTTTGGACGACATACTATACTATGAGGCCACACGGTGGTGTAGTGGTTAGCACTCTCGCCTTGCAGCAAGAAGACCCGGGTTCGAGCCCCGGTTGGAACAAGGGCCTTTCTGCATGGAGTTTGCATGTTCTCCCCGTGTGTGCGTGGGTTCTCTCCGGGTACTCCGGCTTCCTCCCACAGTCCAAAAACATGCAATGTGGGGATAGGTAAATTGGACACTCCAAATTGACCATAGGAGTGAGTGTGAGAGTGAATGGTTGTTTGTCTCTATCTGTGTGTGGCCCTGCGATGGACTGGCGAACTGTCCAGGGTGTACCCCGCCTATCGCCCGATGTAGCTGAGATTGGCACAGCACCCCCCGCGACCCTCTGGTGGAGGATAAAGCGGTAGATGATGACTGACTGACTGACTATACTATGGCTTTTTTGAGCGATTTTGGACGACATACTATACTATGACTTTTTTGTCAAATTTTGGACGACATACTATACTATGACTTTTTTGAGCGATTTTGGACGACATACTATACTATGACATTTTTGACTAATTTTGGACAACATACTATACTATGACTTTTTTGACTGATTTTGGACCACATACTATACTATGACATTTTTTACTCATTTTGGACGACATACTAAACTTTCACTTTGACTATGAGTAATATTTTATTATAATCTTTATTCTATTCAAAATAAATTACTCAGAAAAAAATAATAATTTTAGTCCAGAGCAAGGCAGTAGTGGTGGCATCAAACAGCAACACAAACTAACATAATCAAATCGTATGTATTCACAGAAGCAACACACAGATGTTTTCATGTAGAATTTTATTCAGAAACACAACAAAACCTGTGTTGCTGTTTCGCTCTCAACTAAATGTTCCAACTGTACATTCATTAAGTTTTTAAAGCATACATTTGTTTACAGGATGCGCGATGGAGCGGAGGATTGTTTATACAGTACAAACATATTTAAATATACAGTATTTCAGAATATAGAGGGAGGTGGACACCACTTTAAATCCCATCATGCCTTTAAGTGCAGAACTGTTATCTATTAAGTGGAGGACACCATTTGACAAAACGTACAACATCCGAGTGGACTCAACAACAAAGTTTGTAAAATGTGGTCAAAAAGATGCGAAACATTTTATGCGTCGCTGTTTTTTCTTCAACGCAAACTTCTGTTCTATAACGGACAGTTGAATAAGGTTAATGTGGAGATCTAGTAAAATGCACATTTCTTTTTTTACCTCATGCTCACCTCAACACTCAGGTACTTCCTGAGTCATAATCGTTCAGCTTTATTAGCACACTGCATAAATACAGCATCTGATCAGCTCTCTATCAGTGAAAATGAGACACAAAAATCATTGAAATGTGATTACAGACTTAACAGTAAAACATTTGCAGACATATTATAAGAGATAAGCAAATGATGGTGATAAAAGTAAGTACAGAATAAAAAAAGAAAATGGAAAATTTAAATGATTCTACGTAAAATAACAGCACACACTCCACGTCACAGCACTGCTAGCATAAGCCTCTACTTGGCAAATTGAAGACAGAGATTCCGTTCAGTGAACTATAGCATTGAAACATTGTCTTTTTCTTCTTCTGTTCTGCTGAGGAACAGACATGGGATTATCTTCCATCCTCAGTGATCCGATCACAGCCAGATTATACAAATTGTCATTAAAATTATTCAAGGATGCATCTCCTGTTACTGTGTGTGTGTGTGTGTGTGTTACCTGTTAACCCTTTACAGGGTACTCACTGAAATACTTGGAAATTCAACATTTCACATCACCCGAGGAGACGATGTCTAATCCACCCTGAGGACGATCAGGGATGTGGACTAATGTGTGGTTTGTGTGATCAGATCTGGGGACACGTTCAGATCTGGCCATGGTCGAATCATTGAAGACGGATGTTAAAACCAGGTTAAATCCTAAACAGATTTCACAAAATGTCCCATACATTCGTACCACGAATGCAATTTGCAGTCAGCGGGACGGAGATGAACGAAACACATGTTTAAAGTAACTTTAGAAATCCTCTGCACTCTCTCTAATCATTGAAAAACAGCTCCTAATTGCAACAGCAGAGGATGAAATGTAGAAAAAGGCTCTCGTCTACAAGAGTGAATGATTATAGTAGTTGACAACCAGCTTCATACTAACACTTTTTTTATCTATTAAAAATGAATCATTGAAGTAAAGTAATAGCTGCATGTAAAAAAAATTAGGTCCCATTTCCTTTTTTTGGTGAACCATACTAAAAAGTGATTTCTGCCAAATATCCGAAACAACAGACCAAAGACCTGAAAACCACACAGTCTGTTCTTCATCTCACCCACTCAACTGGCACACAGGAACACAGAGAGCGCTCTCTGAACACGAGTGATCCAGTAACTCCAAAACTCCTGACGTAAGGAATACTGACTGAAGAGTGTGTGTGTGTGTGTGTGTGTGTATGTGTAAATGAGGAGGTCACTGCACCACACACATGGAGCTGCGTGGGGGGTTGACTGTCCTGGCCACGGTGTCCTGGCTGTAGTTCACGATGTCTGCCTTCACCACACGCTGAAAAACAGGCCAGAATTTAAAAAAAAAGTGAAAACATCACAGGGTTTAATGGATAACAAGTTATTTACATATTTCAGAGGATGTTTCAGTGACCTCCACCCAGGCTTTAAAATTAAATCCACCAAACTTTCTCTGTTTTACAAAGAGTTTTAGAAACTGAGAACATAATCCTATCAGCACGGGAACACACAAATGTATGTCAGCTCACACATTTGCTGCGTCTCTCTCCACTCTCACCGACCTCATGATGAACAAGGTTGTGAACATGGTTGTGAACATGATGTCAGGAGAAAGACGGAGGTCACACTGATGTCGTATATCTGTTACTATCTACTAGAGGTCAGCACAATTAAGTCTCAGGGATGGGGGGGGGAAAGATTATCTTCTTTTTCTAGAGTTCTAATCTAACTAGTATCTGTAACTAGAAAGCTACTGTTTATGCTATTAACAGATAAACAGGCCTGTGCCGACATACTTCCTGCTACTGAACAGAACATATTTTGCTTTGCTGGTTGTCCTCTTGTCTAATTGGGCCTTCATCCTGTGGGTAGTTCACCAGCTCAGCCTTCACAATCCCCTGAGCAAGGTTCACCACGTCAGAGCAGCGACATGATGAAGGTATAAGCAAAGAAACAGGAGGGGGGGGAAAAAAGAATTAAGACAAAGGAACAAGGCATGGGAGAGGAGGAGGATTATGGTGTGAACACCAGGCAGTGTGAGGGCAAACAGCAGGAGAGGTCATGGAGCGAGGGGAACGAGATGAGAGAAAGAAATGTAAGAAACAGACAAAACAATGTAGCATGGCGTCAACCAGCACACACTAAAGATATAATAATTTCAAGACTTAATTATAAAAACTATCACATACAAGTAACACCAACATAACAGAGTAAATAAAGGCTGCTATTAAGGATTCTTTTCATTATAAACTCCCGTCTCTGTGGGTGCACACAAAAACAAAAGCACAAATAATAACTCCCATGCAGCAGCGCAGCAAAAGAAAAACCCAACCCAAGCAAGAGCTAAGGTACAAAACCCATAACATCTGACGTGAGCATCTAAAACACTCTGGTCCATGACATTATGAGCTGCAGCAAAACCTCGGTCATTAATCTGAAAGCTCTAAGATTACTTTTAATTAATTAATTATTTGACTGTAAAATGTCAATAAACGGAGTACACTCCCATCTAATATCTTTAAAATTGCCAGTTTTGATCTATTAGCACTCCAACATTTATATAAAATGAAGTGTTTATAAGTTTTCAGACAAATATGTGATTCTGGAGTAGCCGTAAAATGTTAAGGAATATACATATATATATATATATATATATATATATATATATATATATATATATATATATATATATATATATATATATATATATATATATATATATATATATATATATATATATATATATATATAATATTAGACCTAGTGGGAAATCAAGTTCAAATGAGTCTGCACTGGATTTTTTAATAGTCCAACAGAGTGCTGCACTCTTTGCTGAATAACGACAGAGGACCCGACCACATGGCCGATTACCAAGCCGTGGTTGGCTGACTGATTAACGAGCTGCCGAAGCCCGGTGTCGGAGTCAGTGAGTGATCCGCGGCCTCTGTATCTGATCTAGCAGACAGAGGAGCATGATGGAGAGGGCTGCCAGGCAGATATAATACTGCCAGAGGTCATGACCCGCATGTTCAGCTCTGTAAACCTGACATCTGATAATGAGGCTTCACCGGCCCCACAGCGAGACCCAGAGCCACCAAGTGCTCAAAGCCTCGACTCTGTATCAGTGACACAAAATTCGGGTTTCTTAAACCACTGCACTATGTTGTCTGAGAATTTACTATGCTGTAGTTTTTGATTTATCAGAACCACTATACTTATACATATATGATTCATTTGATTTATCTAAGTATTTTGATTCAACATTTTCCATTATTGCAATTTACTCTCCCCGTTAAACCAAAATTGAATGATACATCTAAAAATGAACTGCTTATAATTAAATAAATGCAATATGATTTTTTTTTGTTTTTTGTTTTTATTTTTACTTTAAAGTAAAATAAAATGCTGGGCCAAAATTAATAGAGCCTCTCAAAAAGTGACAAAGCACAAATAGATAAACAGAACTTCCAATAAACACATACATGGCAGACTATATAACAAATATCACAAATATGTGGGAGAAAGAGATTTTAAAATGGTCTTTTGTCATATTTGCTGCAGTTTAGTGTTCAATAGTTCAGTGGAAATAAATGGAATACAATGGTGTCCTCAATCCAGATAATGCACATTCAGTGATTTTACTCCTGTCCAACATTAAGGCTAACTCTAGATTTGATCAAGTTGTGAGTGTTTCTGTCGACTGGTCTCTTCCACGAGGAACAACCTTTACCCAGCCACTCACCCGGCACGATCAGCCCCGGATTAAAGCACTTTCCTTTACTGACCGAGCTATCGAGGGAGGTGAGGGTGAAGAAAGTAGATAAACAGCTCCATTACTCAGTGGTCATTTAGAGTGAGTCAGCAGCAGCAGTGCTGGTGAGAATTTGACCAGTCCTTCCCCTACATGCTCTCCTGACCTCTCTGTAGCCCCCCAAAGCTCATCAACTACTACCCAGCCAGAGTGGCTCCAACTGCTCATATCAGACCCAGGATTAATGCTTCAGTGGGAGGTGACCTTGTAAATCCTGCAGCTGCCACCACCACGCACCTTGGTCTGGTTGGCAAGCCGAGACCCCATTTTTGGCCCAAAACAGTGGGAGATAATGGAAATAAATCAGGCGGACGATCTTCACGCCCGACAACTGCCTACCTTTAACCCCTGACTTCACGCGTTAATGTGCTCAATGTGGGCATATTTACATATGGGCGGTGTTTGCGGCGCGCAGACCATTACAGGAGGCAGACGTAACAAACTCGTGTTTACAAAGCAAAAGGTCCTTTACAGTGTGTGGTGACCTCCATTGACCTCAGACACTCCTCGTGTCGGTTTCCATCACCTTAGATCAGGGGTCTCAAACTCCAATGACCTGTGGGCCACTGAGTGTCTTGTCTGGTCAGTCGGGGGCCAGTCAATTAAAAAAACAGCCAACTTTTTTTGGGAAAAGCAACAGTCGCGGTGGACGATATGAGCTCAAAATGATATATCAATATGCTGTATTGATTCCTTTTCTATATGTACTCCATTGCCTCGTATGAGCTTTTCTGTCTTTATACTGAAGTGCTTTACAAATAAAGTTGGATTGGATTGGATCATTTCAAAATAAAAGTGCTTGTTTTAATATGCAACAATATTCACAATAAAAAAAAAACATATTTATGATGCAAAATGAACTTGTTACAACTTGATATTGTTTGGAGGGCCACCCAGGCCGCAACTTTGAGACCACTGCCTTAGATGAAGCATTTTAAATGTATCTTGCTACATGAAGGCCACCATCGTGCATGTTTCTGATGACAGACCAGTCAGAATAAGCATTTTGAAACAGAAGCTCACCACACAATCAAAGAACGATATCCTATCTGGTATTCAAAGGCCGCCTTAGTTTCCTGACATGTTCAGGAAAAGGAGGGGGTGAGCAGGAAAGTCCTTCTGTCACCATTAGATGTCACTAATTCTTACACACAGGACTTTTAGTTCAGGGACAACATTACAGATAACAAATGGAACAGAATGATGCTATAGTGGCTCACCTGAGACTGCTCTATTTCTGCTTTGTTTAGCTTTACACCAAGAATTTCAGCAGCAACCCTCTGGAAACAAAGATACACCTGGAGAAAGACAGAAATCATGATTATGATATTCACTTTACCATCGACTTGTTGAGCCAGCCGGGTTACTCACCGAGTCGCCCGTTTTGGCCGACACAAACTGACTGACGAGGCCGTTCTCTTGGCAGAAACGCTGGTGTTTGTCAGACTTCACTGTCCTCATGTGCTCCAGGTCGACTGTGGACAGAACACAGCGCGACGCGTCAGACACAAACTTACGAGAGATGGATAGATAGATTTACGCACTGGTTACACAGCACTCTCGCGGGGTTAACTGTCACATATCAGAACATAAACAGAAAAAGATAACTGTTTACGCTTGAGTTAAGATGGAAGGGGTCTGCCTAGTGTACACGGACGGCGGACATAAAGAGATGTGAAAACAAAAGTGTAATTCAGTTGTTATGCTGCCGCAGAGGCCACTTGTTGCGACATTGAATTCATGGAGGGGGAGAGTATGTGTGTTTGAGAATAGAAATGTCGATTCAGAGGCCCCAAGCTCCTCTTCCCAGCTGGCATGAGAGCTTGATATGACACATTCCTCAGTGTAAGCCTAGTACAGTTGCACCCTGAAGCCATGAACCTCTGTTTGACCCGAAACAGACAAACCAGCCCAGCTGCAGAGGAATACTTAAGGAACAATACGTGGGTGACCAAAGTCTTGAGGCTACACTCACAGTGAGAGTGCAGATGGAGAAAGCGGTTTGACTTATGAGCGCGCCGGCCCTTACGGTGGGCACAGCGGCCCAAGAACTGGGGCTGTCACCTTTGCGCTGATTTACCGCGGGCGCACAATGACAGCGCCTTCCTTTTTAGCTATTGTGATTGTGTGTCTGTGCATTTGACTCCCGTGCACTGATACCAGGCGCTTCGCTTCTCTCCTTCCTCACTCACGGGGTCACGCCGGGGTCGATGAAGAGGGTCACCTGGGGGTCTTGCCACTGAAAGTAATAGCTTCTTTCTTTATTTCTGGCTTTGTGCAGAAAGGTGGCCACACCCGCTATCTGGTGCATACAGGCTACTGTACGGTGTTGCGTTTCTTTGTGTGAGGTTTCATTGAAGTTGTCAAGGATTTACCCCGTTCTCATGCCCCCTTTTTAGTCTGTGTGTGTCTGTGTGTGTGTGTGTGCGTGTGCGTGTGCGCCTGTGTGTGTGTGTGTGTGAAGATAAAGCGAGAAGCAGACAAAGAGAAAGAGAGATACGTATCATGGAAGAAATGTAAACACTGCACTAATCCGGTATTATTAATATCTCAGTAAGCCATATGACCCCATAAATGTTAAAAGGCTAATCCAAAGAGAGAGAAAAAAAACAGTTTGAAAGAATAAATTTAGACTAAATATTATACCGTCATCATAGGTGACATATAAACACAAACCTTTCTGGGCAGGGGCTGACACTTTTACAACTACTCAACATCCAGGGCAGACTGTCATGTCTGTGCCTGTACATAAACAGAGCTGTCTCATAGGCGTCAGCAGGTTATTAATTCTAGTCATTAACAGCGGAGGTACCCAGCATGCTACTAGGAGTAAACACAACTAATCCTTTGGATCCTGCACACTTGGGAAAGGTTATCAATCATGTGTCACAGTCAGATTAGCCAACATTAACAAAGTGGCTCGGGAAGATGCGTCAGTGTAGGTCCAAAAGGTAAGTACTACCCAGACATCGCACATACGGTCGTAGAAAAAGGTTAAATCAAGCTGATTCTAAACAGAACTACAACAGCACCAGAATTAATTAAATAGTCTTTTGAAAAAAAAAATGTCACTGGCAACTATTTTGATAATCCAACGAACCAAGAAAAATAATCCTACAAATATTTATTTCCGCAAAAAAATTTTCCTCAGACATTTTCCTAGAGGAGAATGTCCATAGCGTCCGAGCGAGAGGCGGCTCCGAGCTTCAGCGTGCAGGAGGCAGAACACTCACCCACCCACCCACCCACTCACTCACGGAGTATTATCCAGAGCTTTTCCTGCCGTGTTCTCACATGAGCTCATTCAAAACGTGTCCAGGAGTTTGACTCGAAAAGCTGGCAGGACAAATGTCCGGCCTCTAGTTCATGTCTGAAAGCAGCTTTTGCAATAACCTCAACAGCTACAAACCGTAAACCCACGGTGGCAGTTTCAGGTTCAAGATCTTGATGTGTGAACGCGCATGCGGCTCCTCAAGAAATACTCTAATTGGGCCCACATTCTCACGAAAGAATTTTAACAGCATGTGGCATCTGTCTGTGTAAAATGCACACAAGACTAATCCCACAGTTTCAGTGTTATGCTCCATTTTTCTCCCTAATGTACCCATTTCTACTTATCAGGTCAAAACAATCTTCCTCCGACGATCTGGTTTCCTTCTGTGTCTGTCAAACTGTACATCAGCTTAACAGCCCCGAGGAAGTGACTGCAAACACGAAATAAACTGTTTAGGCCTACGAGCGCATAGAGATAGCGGAGGGGATCATCACTCGTCGGGAGCGATGGCTCTCCCTCGCTCTGGTCACCATCACTGTTTATTTAAAAGGTCTGCCTGTCATTACAGGGAATTGCAAGACAACAGTTTAAGATTAATATCTGGTGGATAAATTAGGGGGGAAAAAAACAGTTTGTTATTGTGGCAACTTATGAAATAAGTGGGAATACAATCAAATGAGAAGAAAATATGGATGTGCCTCTCCACAAATTAGTGTCTGTGGGGATGTCAGCTTAGATCCTTCATGGAAAGAATCCTCTTACTGGCAGACTTGATTATCCTAAAAAAACAGCCAGACTTGGAGAGGTTTCCATTTTTTAAACTTGAAATTAGGCGGTTGGTTTTTTTGTTGGATTGTTCTGCCTCGAGTATGCTTTTGCTATTCCACCTTCACTGGAAAGAAGACACAAAAACTCCCACTGAAAACCCACTCCAATGAATGAATATTTTAATACGTCAAATTAAATATTGAGTGGAACTAATTCACGGATGCGGTGAATGCCTTTAAAAAAATACTGTTGATGTGGGAGACTTGTTTTGCATGTGGTGAGGAGATCACTGTTAATAAAACAGTTAATTCTGTGTCAAAAAAGACACAGAAATGAGCACCTAATGGCAGTGTACATCTAGTGGGACAGACAGAGGTTGTTGTTCCAGGTTATTCATATTCCATTTAGACGTCACACCCCGACAATTTCATCATCATCTACTCGGTTTTAAGAGCTGTGATCTGGGAGGCACCGCTGGTTCCATAAATGGCACCCCTTTCTGAATGAGGGATTTTTTTTTTCCCATTTGTACTTCACCAACAAATGTTGCTAAGACAAAAACAATAAGCTATTAGCAGTAAAACATACAGCGCAATCCTCACAGGGCTTTTTAAAACCATGCTGTGATAACAGAGACACCTACTTACGGTTCTGCCAGGTCGGCTGCTATAGGGACCAATTGGAACAGTTTACCCAGCCAGAGAATAAGCTTGACATAACACAGTTAATTGCCGGCAGCCTTGCATTAAACTAAACAGCAGTTGGTACTGTGGGGAGTTTGAGGGCTGAGGTAGGAATGTGTGAACTGTGTGTGTGTGTGTGTGTGTGTGTGCGCGTGTGTGGTAGTAACGGTTGGATGTGCGTGCGTTGCTGGAGAGTTGGGGCTCTGAGGGGTCATATCCCATTAAGTGAAAGTTACAGGGTTGAGCTAATCAACCCCATGGGAGAACCTATCACTTCCCAACATTACCTCACACTATGCCTTTAAGGCCCTGTAAAGAGGGTGTGCCTCAGCGACGACCATGAACCAAGTCAGACTGTACAGTGACACCATGGCTTATCAGACCAGGTCCAACTCCTAATGAAATGACTCATAACTGTCTGAGAGAATTGTTCACCGTGCACCATTTAGTTTTGAAACATCCCAGATCTGTTCCGTAGGTCTTTACATGAACAACGATTTGAGTCTCTATTTAATATCCGCAAAAGTCGTGCCAGACATTATCCGGAACTTCTCCAGCCAGCTCCCTCGTCAGAATCCGGGTAATGTCTGAGCAAGTCCGTGTAAGAACTCTGCTCTGGATCATTTACAGCGAGTGAGTGTCCTACGTTGTGCACGCTCAAGCAATCCTGTGCTTGAATGTTTCACACATTATCCTGCTGTTATTAGCTCATCTCACCCAGACAATCTTCTGCTGTGTTTGATGTATGTGAACGGCAAGCTCTAAAGAATTTTCAGACCCAGTTTTCATATCTGAAAATGGCTTTAAAAGGACCAAGGATAGTCACGGCAACCTTGAATTTCTAATTTGACATATAGCAAATGATGCTGCAAACCAGTCCCCATAAAAGACCGCACTGAGCTAATCTACAAATGAGCACCACCAAAATCCAGTCAAATACAGCACAATCTAGTCCAGAAAAGTATGGCAGACCGTCACAGAAACAGTACCTCAGTTACCACATTATTGTGCGCCATAATTGTTGCTTTTCTCCCTCAGACCATACGTTATGTAACGATACTTTTCATTATAGAACAGTTTGATTTGATAGGATTGTCACTCTTGAAACCAACGTTCATTGAAAAATTACTCTTTAAAAAACCCGGACTATCTGTTAAAGTGCTGCAGTCAAAGGATTAGGACCTCAAAAGTAAGGTATCATGACAGAAATACAAAGATTAAAGTATTTCTTGCAAGAGTTGCTCGCGAAACAAAGTAAGTCTTGGAAGAGTTGCTGTTAATAGTTAGTGGAAAAAGTGGAAAATATGTACCGTCAGGAAATATAAAAGCTAATTTTCGTAGTTAAGTGTTATTCTGCTGTTGCCAAACGACTGTAAACCTGCACTGTCAGGTATTTGTATCCTGGACTACAGTAAATGCCATATTATTCATTTAGCCTGTTTTTTTTATTATTATTATTTTTTTTAGAAAAGGCTGTACTGAGCTGATTAAAACATAAATATATAAAATTACAGTGATAAACTGACATCATCTCATTTGCAGAAGACCACAAGTACCTGGTGCTCGGAGCCATGCGCCGCCCGAGCTTTGATCTCACACGAGACTTCTGCAAACATTTGCCTTATTATTTGAGTCATTGGCCGTATTTAATGTGGACATCTGAGAGTACAACACTATACACGGTGCGAGACCACTTCATGGGAAAGTGGTCTCGCACTTTTGGACCCCGCCGTGTGCGACGGGCAACAGGCAAAAGCAAAATAGGTCCTCTTTAAAAAGTCGTGTGTGTGTGTGATGTGTGATTGAATTAGACATTGATTTAACTTTCACAGCACAAGTGGCCAATAAAACAAATGACTAGTAGAATTTATGTGAAGCACTTAAAATGACCAACTGGTCTACAAGGCTTGGAGTAAGCTCATAAACTCTGTGGGTTTTGAAATATGAAGGGCGTGATAAGTCTGTACTTGCATTAAAATATGGACAGCATAATGAAATTGCATACAATAACTACTTTTCCCCTTCAAAGGCGTACTGGCTACTTCCCAGTTTCATTTATTTTTATAGGAATATAGTGCCATACAGAAGTGCACAGAAAATGGTGTGTTTTCTCCACATTTAAGACACTATGCAGTCATTCAGAATCAACTTTAACAGACTGCACTCTTGCACATTCTTGCACCGTTCATTAGACAGTGTAGATATTGTTGGCAAAGTTTCCTTTACTGTTGATGGGAATAACGATGTTTAACGTCAAAATGAATCTAAAATCTTGAAAGACCTTCATATCACCGTTCACATTAACAGATCATAATTCCAGCATAAAGTGCACAGTAGTGGCACAATATCGGAGCAGTCTGTAGCCAATCTTATGTTGGTGTTAATAACGTCAGACATTGTATAAGTTTAACTACACTTGTGGTGAAATCCATTGAAACAACAATCGGGATATTAAAGTTTGAGGGCAAGATATTATCGAGACTTTTTCGCAGTACAGACAGATGAAGTGCTGTTACTAGACGGGTGTTGTCGAGGTGAGCAGGGCCCGTGCAGGAGTCCTCGGGGGAATCCTGACAGAGACAGAGCGCTCTTTGTGCTGCGGCGCCCCTGCCCCGGTGGCCTGAAACGGGCTGGGACCATCAGGGGACTCGCTTTCCACTAGGTCAGAAGTGTTCTGTCGACAGTTCATTGATCACAGCTCATCTTGTCATTTGATCTGTCTGTCGTGAAGCGACGTGCGGACACGCGCTTGTGAAAACACACACACACGTGCACAATTCACACTTTAAAACATAATCAGATGCTCCGCGGCGGCTAGTAAAACAATGTTGTCGTCTTCCTCCCCGGTCGGAGGATGTGAGAGACACGGTAGCTCTGCGAGTACCAGTCTGTCACTGCTACAGTAAAACGCTCGGCTGAGGGCCTTACTGGGTTTACGGGCTCACAGGACTCGTGAAAACTGAACAAAAGACCCAGTTCTGAGACGACCGCACAAGACGCTGCCCGGGGTTTCACTGGCCGTGTCCTCTGAGCTCTCCTGTCGCTGTTAAACTAAGTGGACTTTTATGGGCGAGCAGTAATACATGCCTCTGTGAGGTGGCAGTGTAACTATGAGCTATAATAATTACACAGAGCACGGGGGGGGGGGGCCTTCATGATTGTATGCATTGCTATAAGTCTACTGATAATTATTAAGCCTCCAATGGCCTTAAGTCTACGACTGTCTGAGCAAGTGTGAAGTAAAATACCTGATGCAGGAGCAGTGATGTCATAGTTTAACACCAAAGTAGATTTAACTAAAAAAAAAAAAAAGGAGGGGAAAAAATGTTGATATTTCCCATACATTTATCATATATATATGCCTGTGTGTCCAGATCAATCGGTTATTTACCCAACCCTGTGTCAGCAAGGCCCCTTCCAGGAATTCCTCCATATCAATGTTGTGGAGCAGCAGAGAAATAAAGCACAGCCATGAGCGTGATGAGGGTTCCAGGCTGCCTTCAGGTCAGGTGGCTAAGCTGTGTGCTGTGCAGCTCAAATGGCCCGTGACTTACCACACAAGAAGGTATTCGAAGACTGATCATCTACTGCATGTGCAACAATATTTGCTTTATGGATGACTAAAATGAATGAGGACTTTCCAGGCTTTCGACAGGCATGAGAGTCAGTATGGGATGAGTACAGAGAGACCAGATCTGGGTCAAACAGTTGTTATAAGTAAATCTTCGCATTTTTAGTTCATTGGGCAAGAATCGCCAGTTGTGTGAAGAGGAAAGGACCACCTATCTGCTGCACGAGCAGGCTTAAATAAATGTGTCTGGATATTTCTCTTAATCACTGCTGTGATTTTACACCGACTTATCAGCCGCAGAGTAACACGGCAGTCATTCGTCATTCAACCCTCAGTATCCAGATCTCTCTTTCCAGACCTACAGAAGGACAGCGCGCCGCAGTCACTGCGGTTACCGAGACAATTTGATCCACACGTCTCAGCTGAACCTTTACCTTAAATAAAATGTGAAGAAAAACAGGAAACACTGGATTCGCTGTAAACTGTAAACATTCCAGGTCTTTACCCGACCATACGCCATGCCTTACTGGGTCTATATACTGGATATATAATGTTTTACAGTGTCGGACCTGTGGTCACGCTACCCACAATGCAACACAGACACTGCTGACGTGTTCATCTCTTCTATCTGGGGAGGGGTGAGGGTGCCGGGGGTAAGAGTACTGGGCTTTTGTCCCACCACATGTCTATTGTGGCTAAACCTTTCCCTTGGGGGCAATTAGGACCTTTTAGTTTGTTGTAAGAGGACCTAAGTAGGAGTGGGTTGAGCCAGGAAAAACATTTTTGAGCTAAACCAAAAACAGAAGCACATTGAGCTCCTTTGCACTCCTGGACTTCTGAGCATCTCTCTATTAAGAAATGTGCAGGCCTACACTGAACAGACAGGAACTGTGGCAGCTTTACTGGGGCAGGGAGGTGATGGGGGTTAGAGAGCTGAGGAAGGGGGGTTGGGTTGACTCCTCCCGAGTCCTTGCCAAGAGGGCAAACAACTCAAGACCAACAATGTTGGTGGTAAGGACATGCTCCACGAGAATCAAGAGTTAGGGGAGATCCAGCGTTTACATGGATGGATGGAAAACTGCAGAGAGAGAGAAGTGCGATGGGTAACGGTATGCAGGGAGCTCTGCTGTAGCGTGCCGAAAGCAAACACGCGCATGTTGTTTCACACAACGGGGACACGGAGCCAATGAAAAGACGGTACTGTAAGCAGAGAAGTGTTAGCCGAGACATGCGAGAGATAAGAGTTTAGAGAAGAGTCCACGAGTGTGATTGAGAGAGTAAGTGTTTGAAAAGGGGATGGAAATGAAAGAGCAAGTATGTTTTAAGAGATGTTTCGAGATAGGGACCTGGAGAAGAACGACGGAGGAGAATAATAAACAGAGCAGAAGAGAAAGGCGGGTAAGACAAAGTCTACTAATTGTCTTGATGCAGGGACCTTATCTCCCTGCGGCAGGAAACGTTTCCCATGGCAGGCCTGAGTGGATCGGCAGTGAACAGTGTTAGAACCTTGGAGTAAGAAGCCATGAGTGATGAGGAGAGGTTAAGAGAACTGAACCCATTTAAGTCACCCAAATAAGGGCTGTACAAGCCAATGATGGATGCTCTGGAGTTCCTGAGGGAGAGAGCGCTAGAAATGGGAAGCGAGCACGGGGTCCTGCGATCCCCACTTAATAAAAACAAATTGGTTTGATAAACGACGCAGGTTTAATGTCTACAACGAAATATGTGCAGCCATTTCCAAAAGTAACACGGGTCACTTTAAAACGGAGATGGTCCCATAAAATGATAATATATGTTATTATTATGACACACAAGAAGAGTCAAAAAATGTAGGAACAGTAACTCCTAACAGTATGCCACTCAAAACACACGACACATTTCAATCCACTAAAAATGAAACACTCGAACGATGGAGGAAGACGAGTGTGCAACAAGCCAACATCTCTCTTGAGAAGAACCTGTGTACCATATGGTGTTACGGCAGGCCTGCGCTATAATAAACCTATAAAAAAAGCCCAAGAGTTTAGCCCATGTGTTCTCAAAAAAAAATCAGCAAGTGTGTTCTCTTTACGCGAGTGTCTCTTTCCGTGCGCAGCTGTGAGAGTCTGCCGTGCACATGTGTGTGTGTGTGTGTGTGTGTGTGTGTGCCCTCGGTAAAACGTTTCACTGGTTTCCTCTGCGAATTGTTACAAGCGGTGCCATTATTTAACACAGGGCTCTGGGCGGCATGCAGAGGGCATGGGAGTCCAGCACACTGGTGCTTAACAAGCACACTTAACCTCAGCCGGCCATGCTAAGCCAAAGAAAGGGAAGGTTGTTCCCCCCCGGCAGTGACATGGCACAGGAGGGCAGTCAGGGCAATGTAAGGAGAGAGGAGGGGACAGCAGCATCATTAATGAACTAGTCTGGTCCATAGGCTCGATTACAAGTAAACAGTATACTATGTAAAGAAGACAGTGTTTAAATTAAATCACAAGGCATGCGTGGAGGAATTTGGGGACATTTTAGGCAGCTTCATGTACTGTTAATAACAAGCAGCGCTCTCAGTAGACCACACGAAGCGTCTCATCCCACGTGCGATACATATAATATACTTTACATAAGTGCAATACACTGTTTATACTGTAAATATCAAGGCTGTGCTGTATATATTCTGGTAACTGTCTATAATGTTCATTCTATTTCTACTTTTTATGTGGAAATGCACACTTATTATTTATTATCTTTATCTTTGATGCTGTGACAATGTGAATGTCCCCACTGCAGGAACTAATAAAGGACCATCTTATCTTATCTTAACTCCATTTTGAATCAGATTGTGAAAATAAGCCTTTCAGCTGTTGTGTGTCCAACTCTGTGTGCTTCACCGACAAGTCAATGCGCATGAGTGTTCACCTCCGGTTTTATCTGTGCGCTCGCACTAAAAATTTCGGAGTGGTGAAATGACAAAATCTCCCCGAGGACAAGCTCTCACGGAGACATAAATCTGTAGTGTTTTTATAAGCTCCTTGTTATGTCTGTACTTCTATTTCGGTTGTCACAAATATGTTGCCTCACTCAGTCAAACATCATGGGAACAATATAAAAGAAACCTAAACTCTGCTCCCTAAAGAGTGCTGTGTATCCATTCATATGTTCTGTCTTACTGTTAATATGTGCCAAGAATTCAGGTTGGAGGAAAAAAGAAAAGTGGTATATATCTATATATATATATATACATATTACCAAAAAAAGGGTAGACGCTCTTCAGTGTAAGACAAACAAAAAGCTCAGACTGGGTGCGGAGAAGACAAAGTAAAACAAAACTTTAGGTGTGGACGTTTCTAACTCGATAGCTGGACTAACTTTCTTCAAGGTCCCTTTAAAAAAAGAAAAAAAGAAGAAGATGATGGGAGTTTCCTGGGTTTCATGAAGTCTCACAAGGTAATTGATTGCTCCTCGTGGGGCAATCTGTGTGGGATTTTGTTTTCTCTTTTTTCAGCTCGTAGGAGCAGAAAGAAAACACACACATGGGCCATTCTCAGCAAGAGAAGAGCCATTAGGGGGAGAGCCAACGTGTGAGTGAGCCTGACAGCGGGATGTACACTACTTAAATATTACAGTACACACTCAACCACACACCCAAAACCTAGCCTAAATACAGAGGCGCCCAACGTTAAAGCCGCGGCATTAAGAGATGCAACGGATGCGAAGACAAGGGAATCTGCTCCAGACAGGCGAATTAAACCGTGACCTGTGGTCCCTGTTGAGTAACATTAGCGAGAGCTTCCTGTGTGCAGGCACCACTCTGTTGACCGTTCATCATTGCCCGGGATGGTGGACAGTCACCATTACACACACACACACACACACACACACACACGCACTCTGACGCCTCGCTTTACAATAACACGGCAGCCGCCATGACTCCACATCTGTCAGGGGGATGTTTAAAAAGAGTCATCATTATTACTCTTTATTTTGGAGATGGGCGGATGGGCGCAGGCTGATAGGAGGCGAGTCGTCTGGTTAACGTCCAGTTCCTCTCTTTTACCAATGACTCTGGTCAGGAGCGCGGGCTCTGAGTGAGGAGGGGGCAGGTGGGTATTGACTGGGGGGGGGGGGGTTACTGATAAGCGGTGCCCTAAGCCCATTGGCCCGGGGATCTTAAATCATTGGCCTTCACTCCCACAATTTCACAAACATCAGCTCTCCCATCGCTCCAAAACCTGACTCTCTTATCAACAGGCTTATCACACCGATCAGTTATCTGGTGCTCTAACAAACACGTCTGCTACCATCAAACACTCACTCCTACGCGCACAAACACAGACACGCAAAGTGAACTAACACGTCAGGGGGAAAAGAATGGAGGAAAAACTCTGCACTCGTCATCTCCTGCTACTCAGGAGAAATAAAAATGAACTCCTATCCAAACTTGAGTGGCAAAACCTGCATCTGTTTTTTATAGTGTAAGTGCTGTAGCGCTTCTTCAACCCTGAAAGGAAATCGGGTGTTGTTCCTCGATGTCTACGTGTAACACTCACTTTTGTTGCCCACCAAGGAGACGACAGGCTGGACGTCAGACTCCTCGTTGGCCTTCTTCACCATCACGAACCAATCCTCCAGATTCTCAAAGCTCTGGTAGTTGGTGATGTCATACACCAGGAGAACGCCCTGCGTTGGTAAAAAAAAAAAGAAAGAAAAAAAAAGACATTTAATGACGTCACACATTTACATCAGTTCTCTGGTGAATTAGGGATGCGAGTATACAGCTGGATTTTTTATTCTTATATTCATGGGTGAGCATGGGAACAGTAGGTGGCACTGCTCCTCTTTTTAGAGTAGGGGACAGTCTCACACAGACAGGGGACACACACACACACACACTCACTCACTCACTCACTCAGTCATGCACTATTATGATCAAAGAAAGGCCGTGCAACTCAAAGTGGCTCTTGTTTAAAAATGAAAACACTACATTTGCAAACAACATAACCAGATGTGGTTATCTACGGCCTGACCTAATGAATTAAAGCCGTCTACCTACAAACACTTTCCTCCTCCCAAGCGTAATCCCCAACGCTGCAATAACAAGCGGGAGACATTTTTTGAGCAAACACCAGAAGCTGCTTTATAACAACATTAATTAATCAACGAGTGAACAGCGATACAAGAATTTAATCAACGAGTAAACAGCGATACAAGAACTGTTGGCACGACTCGAGAGAGATAATCTCGTAGTTCAACTGCCTGCTATCACTACTTCATTACTCTGTTATTTCTCCAGGAACTAGAAAATGAACATGAGCCAAGGTAAATGTCTCTGCGTTTACTGCATGATGCAACATGACTTCAGGGGGGTGTCTGTCGCTTTTTGTCCGCGCAGACACGCACTGTCACAACACGTGGAGCCGGTGACGACAGCTCGCGCCCTCTGACAATTACGGCGAGTCGTTCTGAAGCGACCATGATTGATTACAGGACGCACAGTGGTGAACAATGGGTGTGAAAGTTTTCACGCAACCCAGACGAGAAACTCCCTAAGCAAAGTGTTGCATTGTGGCAACTATGTCTGTGAGACAGTCAAGGAAGTGCAGCAGACACGTTTGGAGAATACAGTGCAGAAAACACTGTTTTTGAATAGAAAAGAATCTACATGTCACATTGTCTCGCTTCACGAGAGCTGTTGGTCTTGTTTGCTTAGTGCCGCGGTGCATTAAACAAACTGCGATCTTTAATTAGGTCCTCTTCAGACAAGGACACATTCTGCGGATGACAGATAGCACTTGTGTGCAGCAACACTTCTCACTCTGGATGCGGACGGCACATGACAAAAACTACAGCTGTCATTTTAATCAGCACACTGTTCTTAAATGTTTTGTCGCCTCTCTCTTGCCTTTCCTTTGATGCGTGTGTTGACATATGTAAATGACAGGTGAAAGTAAATAAGATCATTTAACGGCCTATTTTCACCTCAGGTTTTTTTTTTTTTTTTTTTTTAATCCAAGAAGAAGAAACTTTGAGTCATGTTTTACACACACTATTTTGTTTTATATAAAGTTGTCTGATGTCAAACAGAAAGGTTGAAGTGTGCGATGCCCACTGTGAATCCAAATGATAGTTTATTATGATTTGGCTGCACAGGTGGGGAGTGGCAGCCTCGGAATGAAAACTCCCAAAGCTCTAATAATAACTCTTCAGACGGGAGTCCAGTGACTTTTTCACCATATGGGACGTCATTATGTTTGTATATTTATGAATCTCTTATCCTTCCTGAGGCTGATGGAGTCAAACTCGTTTGTCTCCAAGACAAACACTAGATAGATTGTGAGGAAGAATGAAGAGGACGACGGGCTATGACTTACATGAGCTCCGTATACGTATTTATCCAGCATTTTCCCTCCTAACGTTTGGCCTCCAATGTCCCACACCTGCAGGGTCACGTTCAAATTACCTGCAGTGGGGGAGAAACAGACAGGAATGCTATCAATATCTCAAATGAAAAACACATTTACAAATCAGTTCTATGAAGTGGGGGTAGATCTTTCTTTCTTTCTTTCTTTTCTTGAGAACAAAAGTCAAAATTCCACAGTTTGTGGCTTTCCATAGCAGATTCTTTCCCCCTTTTTAATAATTAAGTTTTTGTCCTGAAGAAACAGCTACAGCTGCCTGTATAATTGATGATTTTGGTCAATTTTTTTTATCATTAAATTCCACACTGTTGATATACAAAATGGAAACAATAAGTCAGTGATCGATCTCTCATGTTAAGGACTCTGGCCTGGCAGGTTCACCCACACCTCACATCCAAGAATATCCAGCACTGAGATTGAGAGGCATGAATAGGTGCGCTTACACTCTTATTTAAACAGCCTCGATACACTGGCAGTAGAGAAATGATTACTTATTAGCCTTGGAAGAGCTCTTTGCATTGTGCCATTTCCTGCCAAGTCAGGGAAAGTGAGGAGAATTATGTGCTGTTAAGGAAAATAGCAATAATTAAACACAAAATAAGAGGAAAAGAAGACTCCTGTCCTTATGACCATGGAAAGAGAAGGAAAGAGTGAATGGGAGGGGGAGAGAGAAAGACAGGCACAAAAACCAAATCCAAATAAATATTTTCTTCCTCTGGAAAATGAAAGGGGTGGTTAAAAAAAAAAAAGAAGTCAAAAAAACAGGAGGAGGAGGAGGAGGAGGAAGGACCAGACAGCGAGGAGTTTATGTTGGTGTGATGAGGGCCCAGCTCTGGGCTGGAGCAGTGATGGGGAGCAGAGCGTACCCTGTGGACACGGCTGGACGACTCAACCCCTTCATAAGTCCCCTTTATAAAGCAGGGAAAGGAAACGCTGAGGTTCACAGTCACTACATCCAGACTATACAGTGTCAATGTAAAGCCACGCCGAGCGGTGCAATGAATGATGGCTGAAGAGCCATCCCCACCCATCCTCACACACCAGCTTTATTTATGTTACTGACATTCACGTCGACTCAACAGCACTGACCTTTTTCAGCTCACAGAGAGTTCTGCCTCACACACGCGGCATCTCTGCCACAGTAAACGGTGAAATTGTCAGTATCGGGCATTTTCGAGGTTGACGCCGTAGTTAGTTGATGCCATAATGAGCAAAATTTCTAACCATCCATTAACGTCAACATATTTAGATCTTTAAGCGGACTGCCTCCATCTTCCGTGCTCGGGTCAGCGCCTGAGGGTGGGAACTGCGGAGCGAGAGCAGAGCGTCAGAGCCAATTTGGGTCCAGTTGTAAAAGTTATTAGACTCCCAAACTCATTATGTGGGTGTGTTGGGTTTCAACCAGACAAACAGGATAATTAGGTTTTTCTAATATCAGGTCATTTGTATTGAATAAGGTCAAAAAAGGACCACGTTTAAGTACGACACAGTTAAAACAGCCTCTGAAAGTTTGAGTGTGACAAGTAAATTTCACCTTTGCTCTGCTCCCGTCACCACTTGCACCTCGCTGGTTTGGCAGGGACATCTGGACGGGGCATTGTTATAAAAATCACGCACAGAGGAGGCTATTGTGTGCCAGTCGGCCTCACCTCACCTTTCCCTGCGTTGGAAAATGTACATTAAGTTTGACAAGCCGGGCCTTCATGGAGAGTGAGGCCAACACTGGCTATAGGCTTCTCTCCCCCCCGCTGCAATAGACCCTTATAGCCCCACAGAAACCCAGAGAGCCACACAATCTCTCCAATACAAGGCAGGGTGGAGGTCCCAACAAAGTTTGGGACCACCCACCTCACAGAGCCACCCTCCTCTTCATCAGCTCATCAACACCCAATTCCCCATAAAATGGGACATTTAACAACTCTGGTGTCAGACCTTGTGTTGTTGCTGCCCAGTGATACACACGTTCAGTGTATAAGCCACATTTAAACAGAGCCTCCAGTTAAACGCTTGAGGGATCGTTGATTATTTCAGGAAAGAAACTTACTGGAAAGAGATTAACAGCATTTGTTCAAGTTCATTTTACACAGTTGAGCCCAGCCTGTGCTTTTAGTTGGCTCTTTCATTCTGACTCCACCACAACATTTTTGGGGCTTTAGTTCCTCTAAGTCTCATAAGCTGAAACTGACACAAAATCAAAATAGAATCCCTCGGCCAAGTCACAAATCAGCATAACTTTTACATTTAGCACTTAATTTGCCCTCGCTTAATGTTGTTTTATTAGTAATGAAAGAATGGAGCCACTTTGCAGATTTCTGGAGCTTAGGCCTTGGCAGCGTTTGAGCAACGCCATTTAAGATGCTGACAAAATCCCCATTTCACATGGTAGGAAGTAAAAATGGAGTCTAAATATAGCATTTGTCAATAAACATTTATTTTACAAATCTAAGGGGGATACAGTGTGTGGCTTTATTTCAGTGGGTTCAACGTAAATAAATAAGAACATGAGCGTTTTATGCGGTGCAGGACAAAGATCAGTTGAACTTGGGGATCGGCAATATGGATGTAAAATGTTAATGTATTTACTCTGTTCTGCGCCCACAGAATTACGAGCGAGGCTCCACCATTAAGACATAAACTGTCCACTGGCCTTGTGGAGTAAAAAAAAAAAAAAAGTATGATGTGTGCTCTGGGGGGGGGGGAGCTTTCAGGGTGAATAACCCTGAGAAGTGGCAGACGCTCGACAATAAGAAGCTTCCAGAAAATTCACATTCAGCACCCGAGTTGACCTGAAGAAGAAAGAAATGGCAATGTAGGACTAGAAAATATGAGAGATAAAACATTATTTTGCATCAATGGGTCCTGTTTAACCGTCAATGAACATTCTAGGTCTTTTTAATCCTTTGCCACTGAGCGTATCGCAGACGACGCATTTATGCACTTTGCATTACCGCAATTATGCAACGGTTTGTGCTATCGGAAAAATCCCAACGGATTCGGAAAGCAGAGAAGTCGCACGTGAAAGCCAACGTGTGGTTATTACGGTAATTTAACTCGCGCTGTTGCAGAAAGCCGGCAAATCAGCGTCTTTGTCACCAGAGAGGAGAGAGTTGGAAAAAACGCCTGTACATAGTTTCCATTCTTTGGCACAATATGTATTTTACTGTTCAAATTTAAAATTTAACATGTAAAATCTGGCGTTCGTGACTCAATAAAAATAAAAAAATTGGTCAATACACTATTTTAACATGCAGTAAATGGTAAATAACAGCCAGATATTGAAAGTTATTCTGGAAAAATGGGCAAAAGCACTTCCTCATAGGACATATTCTGGCACTTTTATGGTTAAAATAAGTTTTAAAAGAAAGTCCAGACACACATTTTGAGGCATAGGTCAATAGGTCAGTTCTGTATCCCAGTTCTAAACGGGCACTAAGCATCAAGGCACAGCCGTCTTAACGCAATCTCTGCCCCTGCGTGAAAGCACAGTGCACGTGTCCACGCAGAGCCTCCAAACAAGCAGACACTCCCAAAAAAGATTATGAAGGTGTCTCACCTGGAAGGCTTATTCTCTTCAGAAAGAAATCCAGGCCGATGGTTTGTTTGTACTGCTTCCCAAAGGCCTCCTGTGAAAACCTGGTGGCGAGTGACGTCTGAAAAACAGAGACAGACGCAAGAGAGTGAGAGTGAGAGAGAAGTTAAAATGTGTCATTTAAAACTAATGTGTTTTTAAAAGAAAAATGCTTTTAAGATAAAAGGTGATTCTTTACATAATATTTGCCCGACAGACAATATTCACTCATAAATACATAACTCAGAAAACCAAATGAAAAATCCTAGCGTCGCCCAGGGCAAAATGTAAGATGCTGCAGAAGTTCCTTCCAGAGAAAATATACAGTATATTAAAGAGCTTCCTGCAAAAGGGATATTTCAGTGGTGAGCAGAAGTAAAGAAAAAAACTTAATTCATTCACACTGAGAGAATGAGGTGCCAAACAAAGCTTTTTACAATATTTCAATTTCTAAGATTTCTAAGAACACAAGGGTATAAAGTTATCATATCACAACACTTCCATGTGTTCCTTTTCCACTACAGTGCACAGCCAGATATCTAGGGCAATGTAACTCCGAAGTGTGCTCCGCACGACACTCATTTCATCATTACAAATCCATCTACACAAAATAGCGGCATGATTGACTCGAAGGCGCACTGATGTAATTGTCTGTCTCCTCCACCTTCCTCGCTGCTCGGCCCGCGGTTGTGACAGTGAAATTCGACGTGAATTACAAAAACAGGTGCGGGAGTATGTGTCATGTCTCCAGACAGCAGACCTAATAATTGCCACAAATTATAAAACCTCCATCACTGTCACTGTTGTGTTTGACGAGGAAAGAAATAGCACGTTAGGGGCTCTCCTGAAATCCATGGGAATCCGTAGCACAAGGCTTGACATGCCAAGTTTAATTCATTTTGATGGATGAGGACGAGGGGGGAAAAAAATGAAGTGCTGAATGTCTATTAGCTATCTTTAGAGCAGTGTGCTTACATAAACACAACAGAAAAGTGAAGCAATGGGACTCTCTGAGTGTTCATGTGGCAGCAAATGCATTTTAATGTGGTACTTGACAATCACTGAGGGTTAGAGGATTTGAAACTAAATTCTTTCTTTCAGTCCACTAAGCTTTCACTTGAGCCTGTGCCCTTATCTTTCTCCAGTCGTACTCAAATACGACTGCACTTTGTCTTGTAACTGCTCCAGGGAAAAGAAAAAGGAAGATACTCAAATTATTATTTATATTATTCTTTCTTTCAAGTCATAGTCCCTTTCAAAATAAAACCTCAACATGTAACCGCGTCTTTCTTGATCAACGTGTCCTTCAGGGGTGCAGCGCATACTCCATGATCCATCTAATTCTTTTAAAAGTTCACTGACCTGCAGACTTTTTCAAATCACAGCACGCAGGGCATATCATAGCCCCGAGAGCGGCTGAGGAATGACTAGAGGTGACTGACGCAACAAGGAGAAAATCGGCCATTTAAGTAGCCCAAACAATCACTGACAACACAGGAATAACAAGCTCGGACAGCAAAAATGTATTCCACATGCTCGTGCTGGCCTAGTTGGCCATTTGTCTTGGCATTCCAGTAGCTTGGCCCTCCTCCCTCAAACGTAGACCTCTTTTTTTTTTTCCACCATACAATTGGAGCTAACCAGCGAATGTAAAAGCTGGCGTAATCCTGACACTCCAACAGAGAACAGCACAGGGTCACCGATGATACCAGTGCCGGGAAATGAGGGAAGTTCTACTGAAACAAGAAACTGAGAGAGAGAGGGAAAAAAATATGGCAAGCTGATTATGTCCATGTGATGCAACTCGTAGGAGAGAGAGAGGCCGAGCATTTGTTGCAGCATGGTATTAAAACTGCCTCTTTATTCTCCTCACAGACAGATATAGAAGTTATTCTGATGAAGAGTTTCTCTGTTGAGGACGTTGCTGGGAAATCGGGGATTGAAAAACAGAGCCGTGTTTAAGTTAATGCCCAGCGCCCTCATACGTAACCCACCATATTTTAAAAACATCTCGCTCAGGTGGACAAGCCGTCTCAGATCCGCCCCTCTATTTCTAAATGGACACCCGACCACAAGCAAAAATACCGCTTGGACTACACCGTCCAAGAAAAACTGATCCGATTGCAATTTGCTGAGCAAATTGACATTAATAAGGGGGGGAAACGGCATTCAAGGTGTCAGTCAGTGGTGCCTGCTCAAAATGGGGGGCAGGGCTCCTGTTTTCTGCCCAAAACAGACAAGCAGGTAAGTCATTCAGACAGTGACGAGCTGACACCTGGCAGCAGTGTGGGGAGGGTTATTAATGTAGCGTATCTGCTGGGAACTGAGTTGTGTGTGTTCTCTGATCAGACCCCCAACCCCCAAACCCCAAATGAAAATGTCGAATTTCCAGAATGAGAACATTCATTTTTCTCATCGGGTCTCACCATTACTGCTACATTCATTTTCTTTCTCCCCGAGGAAGGAGAGATTAGTTATGAAAGGGGATGTGTAGCTGAAAAGCACTTGACATCATTCTCTTAACGTTCGCACTCATTCATTCGGGGGGATTGGAGATGCAGTGAAGAAGAAACGCAGCTCAATTGTCATGACGACCTGCAAATAATTGTTTGGTGTGGCAAAGGAAAAAAAATTCCACTGTTATGGACGTAAGTTAGACCGTTTTTTAATCTGGCTCTTTCATATTTTTTTAATGAACACACTGAAGGATTCAGTCCAGTGGTTTTGAAAAGGGAACTGGGACTAAGAGCAGTCCATGACATCACCCGCGGGCAAACACAAGGCATCAAGAAAAGTTATATTTCTCCTCATCGTTCAGACACAAACTCTGTTCCCAGTGTTATTTAAATCAAATGAGAAAATAATAACGTCTATTACAGGGATTAAGCAGACTTCATTTCCTTAAATCTGGAGCCAGATGCATAAGGGGGTCTTGGCCTGGAGAAGAGAGGTGCACTGACAGAAAACAACAACCAGCTGTAAGATCGTGGCTTTAGCAAACGGTGGGCTTCTTTTATCAATTACCACACTCGCTGCGATGCACCCCGAGTTCACACAGCAGTAGCTGTGAAGTGTTAAGTCAAATACAGGAAGTGTAACTTCATAATTTAATATTCAAAACAATAAAAACAATTAAACAAACTAAACATAAAATTTAACTTGTTTTTTGTTAATATATGTCTAATAGAATAGGATAAAATAGATCTAGATTATTGTCCACCAAGGTAGAAGTTATCCTTAAACACAGATTAAAGAGAAGCTTTTTATTTCATGATTCTCTCGCAATGCAGTCTAACATGTGGGTTTGCATCACCATGAATGCAGCCATTAAAATGCACAATAAATAACCTTAATTTTAATGAATATTACTGTTGATGTGAAGTGGCAGGATGTTTACATTTTGTCTCTATCAAGACTTCAATTAATTCCAAAAATATAAGGAAACGACATCATACAGACAGATAATTGTGTAATTATTCAATCCAAATGTCTACAAACGTCGAGCGAGCTGCCAAAATAACCCAGTGAAACTGTGTCCGCCTCCGTACATCACATGCGCTCACACTCATGTCTCCAGTCTGAAAGTCTCCTCTTCTTAACTGCAACATAAACAATCAACCATCCTGCTGAGTCACAGTAAGGTCAACAACGTCGTTGCATCCATCTGTACGGAAGAACAGCTCGGAATAAACGGACCGTTTTGACAAAAAACACAAGCAAGAATCCAGAAGCAGGCAGTTAATGCCACAGCACGACCAATCATCATCACTGCTCTCTGTTTATACACTATGGTAATTCCTACTGCCATTAGCAACCATCCTAATCCTCCTGAGGTTTTCAGTGCTCAGATGCAGGCCAGAGAAAAATGCAGAGGCAGAATAAGTGAAGGCAAAGAATGAAATAAATAAATAAAAATATGTTTTGTGTTTGTATTGGTTCATGTTTTCTAAAGTTGCAGTGTGAGGAGCTCTCCTGGCCACTATGGGAGTACAGAAAATACATCATTTGTTGCAGGACAAGTACCTTAATACTGGGCTCTTGTTCACATTATAACCTAAATGTTGCCTTAATTAAGGTCATGTGACTTTACACTTGGCATTTCTGAATTGAACACCTTTGCACATCCTCTGACGGCCAGAAAAAAACATCTGATTTCTTGGCATAATCCATATTATCCATATAGAAAAAGAAAAAGAAATCCGATTTTTTCAAATAACTCAAGATCTGTCTCAGTCTGAACACTCTTGGCTGCTTAAATCGGATTTCAAATCTTCTTTAGCGTCACACAAAGACAACATGGAAACCAGTATCACACCCGCAGTGTGAAGAAAAACTCGGCGACAAAAGGAGCTTTGCACCACAACTTGACAGGGTGATTATTTGGAGAGCAAGATGATGGAGCGATGAAGACCACGCCACAAACACACAAATTCTGATTCAAGAAGGATTCTAATTTTCCTGCAGTCCAAACACTCATCCTGTCCAAATATTCATTGTTGTTTGCAATGTTTATTTTTTACAAAAGTACTGAAAACTATTCTGTGCTTTTACTGATGTAGATTGGCTTTCACTACAAACTGTTTTTTACACAAATGTTTCAGTACTTTGATTGAGCGGGGTCTAACTATTAGATGTTGTTTCACCATGTACAGTTTGTGTGTGTATGTGTGTGTGTTATTGTATGAGTAGCTTTGTGAGGACTAGGAATGGGACGATTTTAAAAGTTTACGTCTCGATTATCCCTGGCCAAAAGTAATGCGATTAACGATATTATTAGGAAAAAAAATGTGTTTTAATATGATTTACAGGTGTAGCTTCCTGTCTGCACTTACAGTGGTCAGAAACATCGCAGAAAGGATACGTATTTTAAGTGAATAAAGATTTAATAAGTTCATAGATGGTGAATTAAGAAACAGATCACAACAAGCACTGAATGCTGGTGAAATACCGATGTTTTCCTTCATTCACGATCAACAGGATAATAGAAATTCACCACGATTAACTTATTGTAAGTGCTTTTAGTCCCAAAAAGCGATATTATTGTATGTTGTCCCAAAAAAAACAAATAAAATCATACAGAGTAAGGACTTTTTGCATTTTTGGCCTGTCCTCAGAACTTTAAAGGGCTTTTTCAGGGTTAAGACCTGGTTTTAGGGTTAAGGCTAGACTTAAGGTTCAGGGTTAGGGACTTAGTTGTAATGTTTAAGGTTAAGGTAAGTGGTTATGGATTGCGTTATATTTACGTATGAGGGTCCTCACTTGTGTGTGTGTGTGTGTGTGTGTGAGAGAGAGAGAGACTGTTAGCCTATCGTGTTATTAGCAGTTAGCTGACTAAGCTAGGTCAGCGTCAGTCGCCATGGTGACGGTGCACGAGACGGTTACCATGAAAAGCAGGATACGTGTGTGTGCGCGAGAGAAAGGGAGACAGCGACAGGGAGAGACTTACCTTCCCACAAGCACCATCTCCAATCACGACAATTTTGAGCTGTTTGTCCTGACTCTCCTCCTCCGAGTCCGACATGGCGCTGAAATAAATGAAATAAATGAAATAAATGTGCCTCGACTGTGTCGCTGTATGAACCCGAAACGCTCTCAAGCTTCTCCCCCCCGGTGTGTGAACGTGTCTACGAGGATAATCACAGATGGATTAGACAAGCGTTTGGTGGGGAAACCGACGCCATTTTGACTCTGCTAACAACACCGACTGACTGCTGCTGCTGCTGCTCGGCGTCATACACTCACGCGCTGCTGCTGCTGCTGCTGCTGCGGCAAAAACACACTCTCTACACGGTTTTAAAAAAACCAAAACATGAGAGCGAATATCTAACCGGAAAGGAGACAAAAGCTCGTCAACTGTCACGACAGTTTGTCCCTGTTTTCACTGGCGCCACGGACACCGGAGCATTATCATGGGGGAAAACTGCTACAACAGAACCGGAAACCCAGCCAGCGCCAGTGTGGTGGTGGTTGCGTCCCGTATGTGACGCGCTGCAGTTGCCATAGTAACAGGGGTCAAAGTGTAACTACTGTGTGTATACAAATATGAAATATATTTATATTAAAAACAGAAGCAGAACAACTACTTTTGGAAAATAACTCTTAAGAGGGAAACATTGTACTTTTGATGGCTATAGTTTAAAAGTACACAATAATATAATAATAAATAAATAAATAAACAAATTACAATTTTAAATACAAATCATCAGAGAACAGAGAATCATCAACAGCATTTTGTCTCATCTTGTTTCATTGATCACGATGCTGACTTGATGTATGTGAATGTGTGTGTGTGTGTCAACACTTCATTATTATTATTATTTGTATTAGGAATAGAAGAATAAATATGAGTTATTTTACATTTGATACACATATTGCTACATTGTAGACTTTGGTGGTGGCAAACGTGACCAGATCAACTTTCTTCTAAGTGTGAGTGGACTTGTTCTGACCCACTCTGTGAATGAAAGCTTCATTATTTCTGAGAGACAGAAAACCTTTGATACCACACTGTGTCGTGAGGCAGAATTAGTCAATTAAAAAAGTCAATTGATAAATTTAAACGACTTACAGTCACTGGACTTTTGATTGATATTTAACAGTGAAAGTCATGTGACAGCATAAATGTAAAGAAAAGTAATCATTACTAGTTCATGTGAATAATAATAATATTTATAAATATTTGTATTTCAGCAATCCGAGTCACTGATGTTTTAATAACAAAAGTTGTCAGATGATGTTATAACACTATTTGGTTGAGGGTTTTTTTTTGCATGTGTTAACAGACACACAGACTCATTGGAGGTAACTTTGCATGTGATATAGTCCCTCTGCAACACAAGGTTAGAAACTGGAGCATGTGGACCAGATTAAGTTTATATTTTACTCTGGTGCTTTAAATGTCAAAGATTGTGATTCATCAGATGAAGTCAAAATGATACAGACTGAATATGAGGCTGTTGTGGTGTCTGTGGGTCTTGGAGAAAAATGTTCTGGTAGAAAAATGTTTGAATGCAGCATTTTAACACGTGATAGATTATATTTATATACTTGTGCACACAATAGCATTTCATTTGAACTTAAATAGTCTATTTATGTATGTTCTGCACCTTGTCTAGAATTCCTATTGACTAAACATTGTCATATTTCCTCCATGAATAGACATAAACGTGTGATATTATGGTAGGTTACTACCAAACAGGTGATATACTATGATACTACTATTTTTGGGCTGTCTTTCATTCAGTTCACACATGGACACACGCAGGCATTATGGGTAACTGTAAAGGTTATATATGATGATTTCGGTTCACCTTAATGAAAACACAGTTCCCAGTCTAAATAAAAGTTTCAGTTTCAGCACCTTTAAGGATTTTACATCACAGTAAACCATTATGGACAGTTGTTCCTCAGCAGACCTGTTCATATAGAAAGACCTTCTTATTTTTTATAGCTCAAGAGTCTCCCAGTCGGCCACAGTTCAGATATATCAGTATTTGTTACCAGCTGTGAATGCAACATGGATGTTTTGACCAAATGGGCATTGGCTGAAAGATATTATTTTGTTTTGTTTATTTTAAATACAGTTATTTGGTAACAATAACTGTTAGGGTTAGGGTAATAGGGTTTTAATTTGTAAAATTATTCTCTATAGATTCCATAATCACAATAAGGGGACGGAACTTATACTTTATGCAGCCTATACCTCTTTGTTTTTTTAGATTGGAACCAAAATACACCAAAAAGTATTCAGTGTGGGTTAGGGTTAGGATTATAAATAATATATCATTCAATTTAATAATAAAGTCTTAAACACAAGGCTGTAGAACAGGACACTGGATTTTTGTACATTCAGGAATACAATATGTGGAATTAGTTTTTAACCAAATAAAAAGTTTAACTATACACCCTTTTGTGAGTTGTAATATTCAGTAATCTACACACAATTCTAGTGAAATGTTTCACTCTGTCATGGAATTTTCTTTGGTATGAAATCTTATTTGTGTGTAGGTTTTGTCACACACAAAAACCTCATGTGGTGTTTTAAAAAAAAACAGAACCTGAACCTGAATCATGGCTCGTCTTTCACATTTGGCTTCAGGAGACGGGGAGGAGGATGTCGCTGGAACATGGGGGACGAGGAGGAATTCGCACCTGGGCCACTTTGAAGCAGGTGGCAGTGGGTGTCAGTCACGTCCGTGTCGTCCTGTAAAGAAATGCTCATGGGGGTATGATTGACAGCTTTCAAACCGGAAGTCTCATTGTTGTTGTTTTTTAGAGGTTGCCGTGGAGACGATCGGGATGTTGAAGGGTGATTGAAGGTGATTAGTGGATGATTTTTTTTTCTTAGACACACCAGTGAAGAAGAGAGCGTCTCTGATGAAAAATGTGGAATATGATACTGATTTAACACAATTTTATATACAGTATATACAAATACCCATATGTGTAATTATTTATCCTGATGATTTTGTCATAAAATCATATCATATAGTCACATTTAAATTGACTTATAAAGGTTTTTCACTTTGCAAAAGTTGCTTCATCAAAGATAATTTTTAATGAAATAAAACAAAACAACACACTCAGTAGACTATATAAAATATGCGACTGGGCCTGTTTTAAAACAAGTGCAATTATTGGTCAAATTAAAAAAATATAAAATAATAATATAGGCCTATCAGTGCGTAAATTAACCTCCTGTTGATTATTAGGCATGACCTTAATTCACGGGGGCATTGACAATATTAAATTAAATAACATTGAGAATGAAGTCTGTATTAAAACCAAATGGGCACGAGATTCATGAAAAGATATTTTTGCAGCGTGATTTTGGGGGAAAACCGTGAACTCCTGCTGTGTTTCTGACTTCTGACTAAAGAACTCCATTCACGTTGTCAACCACAAAAAAAGACAGACGTCCAACCTATTAAGTGATAAAAGAGGAGCTCGAACTGACTCAAAAGTCTTAATTTAGGTCGAGTTTAAAATAGTTCACGTGTCCACGTCTCTGTGCGTGTGCAGCGTGTCTATTAAACGCCAATTTTCTATCATTGATTCTGTAACTTGATATAAATCAACAGCTGGAGAGTCTCAACAAGTGCGAATAATTACAGCTCAGCACAGAAGTCAAGAGCGCGGCGGGATTGTCCTTGGCTCTTGGATGCGAGATGGCGAAGATCAGTTCAGGCCACGCAAACCACATTTTGATCGGAGAGAACGTTATAATCATTCGACAGCAGCGAGAAAACCCGAATAACAATTAAATCAGGCGGACTAAAAAACGTCTGTTGAAAGTCAAGTTCAAGCCCATTATAACTCCATGTTTTTTTCCCACCACAATAGGTTAAAAAAAGTCCCAAAATTGCATTGAAAACACCATGAGATTAAAAATAGCTGTTCCTTTGTTGTTGAATAAGACGAGAAAGTGCGTAAAACATCCTTAAAACATCAATTCTTCAGAGGTCTCACCTTTAATTTTCAAAATCCAGTTAATCCAAAAAATGTGCATAAAATCAGCATAATTTAAAAAAGCAAAATACACCAAGTGCTTTTCCCACGTAACCAACGTAAAGTTTGAAAAAAAAAAAAAAAACATGCGGTGGAATGAGGCTAATGTACACCGATGAGGGTATTTGTAGTTCATCAAACGCAGGTAGAGAGGAAAAAACAGCCAAAGCGATGTCTCTCTATATCAGATATCTTCACATGCAGGTATGAAAGGAAGTCATGTGGGACGGTCCACTCCTCAGTATCCTCCTCTGTCCTTTAGGAGACAATGAGGAGCATCACTGCCGCTGGAGATCATGGCCTCGGGGGCATGGCAACGCTATATATGTATATACCTGCATCAAGCAGATCAGATTTTAGAACACAGATGGGCCGCTCGTCAGTATAGGAGGACTGGTTTCACTACATTGGGTTAAAAAAAAGATGCAGCACTGATCAAACAAAACCTCGCCTTTACCCTTATATACGTCAACCCACGTGTCCGTGCGTAAGAGGCGTCAGTGCGCAAAAGCAGAGTGTCATTACGCACTGCGGCTGTCAGCTCTGAACTGGACTATTTTCACATTTGGGTCCCAATAAATGACACCTCTGTGACTCAGTGACCTCCACTTTACATATGGTAGACTAAATGTATGCTGTATATGCACACACACACACACACACACAACTGTGAGACGCTGCCCACACCATTTTAGAAACCTACAGTATCAGTGGGAGTGAGAAGGTGTCTGTGATGTCCGACCCAGACTTTACACTCAGACAGAATAAGCCGATACTCCCATAATAATTCAATTTAGAGTGAACTATATGCCCATTATACATTAATGGCATTTTCACGTTTGTTACATAGACAAGTGTTGCTATTTTCAGAGGCCAGAAAACGAGAATCTCCTCCTTTTTCCGCTTCTTTGGTTTATATTTAAGCGCAGTGACACGGACTCCTTAACCCCGGAATACCCCTCTCCTTGTGTTGACATGCAGCCCTAAAGGTAGCTGTCAGTTTACCCTGTCCGAGAATCACAGTGCTATTCATCATTATTTGACAGGTGTTGTTTGGGAGAGAAGTCATGGTGGCCAACATGAGGAAGAGGAAATTAAATACTTGAATCCAAGAGGTTTTCCTTTTTGGGAGAGACGTTTTCCTGTAGAAAAAATACGAATATCGTATCAGTAAAGTTTTGCAGAAAATGAAAAATTAACTAATTTATTGATTGATTTAATTGAATCAGCTATTGATATATAGGCCAGTTTCAGTTTGTTTAGCAGGGAAACATACTATTTGTTATTTTAACTGATAACTATGGTTTTATGCATCAACATCAAACATAAGCAATAGTTGTTATTTGTTTATTACAAAGCAGTAAATATTAAATGTGTCCTGTGTATTTCCAGCGTTCAGTAAAAAAAATATTATTATTACACCATTAACCAGCGCTTTACGTGAAATAAGACAATATATATCCAACTCAAATGTGTTACAATTATTAATAAAATCAGACTGTTTTATTAGAGTAGTTTTTAATAGAATTCCTCCATTGCCCCCGCATTACACTCCAGCATAAAACGCCTACAAATAAAACTGCATTCAAGCGGAGGTAATGCCTGATATGTTTTAATGTTGTCATTTAACACATGTACAATTTATCCTGTTTTCCTGCCACACGATCACTGCAGACCAACGACACAACAACAACAACACCACCCTCTCTTCAGTCTGACACTGTACAAAATATCCGAACTATAATGTCTTTCTTTTTTTTATACATTGAAATAATGTAATAATGCATATGCTCAAAAGTGCTGAAATATCTTACCTTTACAAACACAGCAATGAAACAAAAACAAAAAAAAACAAAACAAAACAAAAAACACACACAACCTGTAACAGAGACAGTTATTTGAAAAGTCAATGGAATATGCCTATTTCCAATCACTGCAGAGGTAGGAAGGCGCTTGTAAAAAATATAAACCAGCAAAAGGTGACACACTTTCAG
The DNA here is from genome assembly GCF_958295425.1 of Solea solea. Classification (NCBI taxonomy): domain Eukaryota; kingdom Metazoa; phylum Chordata; class Actinopteri; order Pleuronectiformes; family Soleidae; genus Solea; species Solea solea. The sequence continues at coordinate 22,674,183 of NC_081147.1, forward strand.
TCTGTGGAGGCCTCAGGGTCACAAAATGGGGTCCGGGTCCGGGTGTGGGGGGCTTCAGGTGTCCTTCGGGGAATCCCTTGCCTTTGATGTTCTCCTCAAAGTTTAACATACTGATATTTAAAAAGAGGTCCAGTCTTATCGCTCCACCCTCTCACAGCTCAGATATTCAGGATTATATTCTTTAAATCGTGTAGAATATCGTCTGTATCGGGGATCCTCTGTATTAACTCACAATAAGGAGTCATTTTTGAGGATGTAGACGCGTAAAAACGCTTGCTCTGGCCTGAACAGCAACGAAGATGCACTTCAACCAGAGACCGCTGAGCAGATTATCCTCCTCCTCTTGTCAGAAGAAAAAAAATAGTTTAGTTTATTTTGTTTGATTTCCTGGGAGCAAAAAAAAAAAAAAACAGTAAAAAATAGGATCTGAATAAATACAGTCATGACTGAGATCTCACTGGTTCCCCGCACACGCAGAGAGTGTCCACGCAGGGAGGCAGTAGGCGTAGGGGTAATAGTAGGACGGCTGCAGGGAGAGCAGCGGGGGCCGCAGGATCTCTCCCGGGCTGTACTGTCTCTGGTCGTCCCGCACCAGAACCTTCACCGCCACTTTCTTGGCCGCCGGGGTGGACGCCATCAGATCGGCGGCCATTTGGCGGCGTTTCGTCTTGTAGCGACGGTTCTGGAACCAGATCTTGACCTGAGTTTCTGTGAGCTTCAGGGAGGCCGCGAGGTCCGCGCGCTCCGGCCCGGACAGGTACCGCTGGTGGTTGAAGCGACGCTCCAGCTCAAAGACCTGCGCGTGGGAGAAAGCGGCTCTGGAGCGCTTTTTCCGCTGTTTGGGCTGATCCTGGCTCTTCTCGTCCAACGTGCTGGAGTCTAAGGAGACACGCGCACACACAGAGCATATGAAAGTGAATTCCTGTGTTTATCTGTTACTCATAATCACAGTCAGATAAACTTTGACGTGGCTCAGCATTTGCAGTCTTCAATACACAGAATAAAACAAAGCGCCTTCACGAGTGTTTTTGTTATAAACGGAGTCCTAGCTGATAATCTGATTGCTTTGAAAATGTGAACCATCCGATCAAAAAGGTAGAGACGTGAACCTGGCGGGGAGAACTATTCAAGGACAAAGTCACCAGAAACTGAACATGAGGGTCTGAACGTTGATGTGGGATTCATCTATGACTCAAAAGTGCTGCAACTTTTAGACATTTTCCGAGGCACATGGACACACTCACTTTGTACAACGAGAAAGGGGCCCTGTGTGGAACTATGAGAATGTATCTATTTTCGTTTGTTGACGAACACTTTTTTTCAAATACATAATAAACAAATCACACAAAGTGAGTGGGTGCTTCAATGTCTGCGTTACATTTGTCTTAATGTGTCTGGATGTTATGAAATCATGTGATCTGCAAAAACAACCGATTGTTTTGAGAAAGTACATCTCGATTCAACACAGTTTCTGACACTTAACGTGCGTAAATCCAAAATAAAAAATATGTATTTTCGACGAGGCACGAATAAGCTTCACATAGAGTGTAACGACTCTCTTTCTCAATGTCTATTTAAAAAAAAACCACACAACTTTGTGGTGGTGCCAAAGTCGAACGATTAGACAGTGTTGTCTGATAATGACCGTGCGTAAAAGGTGCATATAGTTTGTGCGTAAAAATTGCACATTTCTGTGCGTAAAAGTTAGCAGGGCGTGGAGAAGTTTTGCAAACAGACGTGATATTCTTCACTAACACAATCATGGCTCTGGTTATGATCCCACAGCAGCATAAAACGTGCAGCATCAAGAGAGTGACGTTTAAGGCAATCCTTTACGTACTGCGTCAAATCAAAGAGCTACAGATTTTTATTGTTATTATTATTATTATTGTTATTTTTAAGGTTATAAATATGAGTGTTTCGGTCTGACTCACCAGTGGCATTGTTGGGCTCACTGTCGCTCTTTGCGTTCTCCGCAGCTGCAGACTCATGGTCCGTCTCCTCCTGCACACTTTCCTCCGGCACATCCGACGCGGCGTCCCCGTCCTTCTCCGACTTGCACGTGGCCGGAGTCTTGCTGTCGTTGTCGTCGCTGAGTCCCGAGTCCGAGTCGTAGTTTTTCTGGTCCATCGGCTCACACGCTTCACCGTCGTTCCTCCTTGACCCGCCGTTCATCTCCCCAAATATTTTCCAGCACGCAGACTTGGAGAAACACATGTCCAAATCTGGCAAGTGTCGGCTGTCGTCCTTTTTGTTCAGGATGGCTTGGATTGAGAACGGCATCAGCGAGTTGCCACGAACGGCCATTTTCACTGCAGCAAAAAGAAAAAGTTTCCTCTGTCTTCAAGTTAACTAAATAACCGGCCCGGATAAGTGGAGTAAAAGTCACTTCATGGACATTTTAGTCTCCTCCCTTCGTGGAGCTCTGCTGTGGCTGTTAACTTTTCCCCTCCACAGTGGGTTCGTGGTCGCATCCCCGCAGGAGAAGCCGTGGAAAGTTCCTGCTACATCCGCAGGCACGATGCTGCTCCTCCGTACAGCTCTGTCATCAGCCCGGGATCGCTCCACTCTCTGGCTCTTTTCACCCAATTTTTTCTAACGTCCACCCTCACCTGTGACTGACAAGCGCTGCTCGTCGTCTCCCATTGGCCCAAAAAGGGAGGGAAGCTCTGTCGTGATTGGCCACTGTAAATGACGTCACGCCATAATTCAACCGGATGGGCAGAAAAAAGTTTCGTGGACGCTTTTTTCGCAGGAGGCAAAACTGTCATGATGAAAGTTGCAAAAACACACGTGTGTTCCATTGGAAACTTTAATCCAAAACACGAGAACAAACTGAATCTCTGCGTGGATTCTGCTTATAATTATGCGTGTCTAATTAGGATCTCTGATCCTTGAGGGTTTTATGATTATTTGTTGTCGGAAATGTATACATTTAAGCTTTGGTTAAAAACCCTGTAGTCAGGGAAAAGCTGCGTCCCGTGCGTAAAAGTGTGAAATCTCATGATTTTTTTAGCAGCAACACAAGAACGTGAAAAATTAAATAAACGTTCAAATCTCATCACTGCGAATTAAGCACCAGAACAAGAATGGACGGATGTCAATTTAAGAAAAAAACCGTAACCCTTCATTAGGTTTGTTGGGAGTTTGTTATATTGTTTCCCTTTGGCAACATTTTTGGACACAAACCAACGCGTAACCGTCTGTTACCAACTCCTTCCGTCAGTCTACGTTTTATTTAAATCCGTTTTAGTTTCATCGAAGTGACCTCTCTCATTTAATTTGACAGTGCTTCATGACCAGGTACAGGCCTCGGTTTGTGCGCAAACCAAACCAAACCAAACCACTGCTTATCGTCGATTCTCTATGAGATACAAGTCAATTCATCAAAAGCTTTTCTCCTTAAAGTGAAACTGCCTTTAATTAAATTAAGGAAACATTTGTTAACAGGTTATAACGTTTGTTTCGGCGCGTGCACACTGATGCGTATTTGTGAAATGAAGTGGAACACCTGGAATACATTTGTTCAGTTGTTGTTCATCATTATCACTGTGCGTAAAAACGTTTCCAACTTTAACATCAGAGTGAAAAATTCCCGGTACGTATTTTTTTGCATGCGTTAAATTATAGGTCGTTAATTTTCAGTGTTTATCTGCAGCACGTGGAGAATAAAACACGAGCGTGGTCAGACACACACTCAGCTGTGACTCTGCGCGGCTGTAAGTGGACAAACATCTGTCGGATGCTGCAGATGTGGATCATGACCTCTGCTCTGCTCCGATCTCCTGCGTGGAATCTCACAGCTTCTCTACAGCCTTCGACATCTCGCAGACTAGTAACGTTTTATTTTATTTATATATTAAGCTGTTGTTTGTTTCGTTTGTTTATTTCTCATTTTTAGGTTTGAAATGTGACTTTTCTCTCGTTTTTATCTTGATGTATTTACAGTATATTTAATTATTTCAGCAGCCTTTAAAAATGAAACGAGCTTTTATTAAATAGAACGATCCAGGCATGTGGTAAATTATGTTAGCGACTGTATTATATTAATTTATTAGTAGTAATATTATTATTATCATTATTCTGACTTTTGAACAAATGTGTTTTTAAATTTGAAAAAAAACCTCGACTCACAGAGGTTTGGCTGCTACATATGTAGATTTGGTCTTTCTTTTTTAACCTCGTTTTTATTTTACCGTTACGCTTTATGATTATGATGATTAATAATAATATTAATATTTATGATTCCTCTGAGTGTGAACGTGCTGCGGCTGCATGCGCGCATGCAAAATATTAGTTTTAGACACGTGATGTAACGTGGTTTCACCGAGCTTCAACTTAAATTATATTTTCAAACCTGAATAAAAAACAATAATATTAATAATCACAATAATCTGTCTTTTTATGTGTTTCGCGCAAATGAAAACTTAAAAAAATAAAAAATAATTGACATGCGTTTAAAAATGTTTGCACATCACTTATAAACATACACACAGCTCTTCGGTAAATAATAATAATAAAAACGAGATAAACTCCGGCTCCAGGTCTCGTCTAAGGCTGATTTGAAGAGACTTCATCAGCGCTGCTGCTGCTGTGACCTTGCGCAAACCTGTTGCGTGCATATATTATACCATCTAGTGGCCAGTGGAAAAACCTCTTCATCCTGACATCTTCTGCCTCTGGGGTCAGGAAACAAGCTTAAGCTCAACTTGTAGTGGGGCACAAAAGAGCCTCTATTTCTCCTCCACCACCACCTTATTATTAGACAAAAAAAACATATGACTTCTATTAGAAAATTTAAAGTTTATTTAAAGTTGCATCACGTTTGAAACGAGTGTGGTGCTGCAGGGTGCCGTGTGAAAACAACACAGACAAAAACAAAACACTGACAGTGTCTGGATATTTTCACACACCCTGCTGTTCTTTTAGAAACCACCCAAGGCCGATGGTGGTGCATCATCATCACATAGTTTTTATTGTATAGCAGAAACAAGAAGGTTTTTTCCCCCTTCTTCTCTCGGTTTTTATTGGCTTTTGTCCTAAAAAAGTGACCCGGCGGGCTCAGGACTTTGCAGCACGCTGGGAGAAAAAGAAAAAGAGAAAAATAAATACAAGTGTCTGCCAGTTCTCCAACAGAGTGAGCCAGTGTGAGCCAGTGTGAGCCTATCACTGTGATGTCAAGCAGAGCAGCACGAGTTTACGCCGTGTTTTGGTAACCACACTGCGAGCTGCAGTAATACGCAGTAAGTAGCTGTAAGTGGCAGGAAATGTAAACACACACACACACAGCAGCTTTGGTTTTTCATTCAGACAACTGCGGAGGAATCAACACGCACGCACGCACGAGGAGACACTGACACGCACGCACCTGTGACCAGCCAGTGTCATCACTCTCAGGTGATGTCACGTGGGTGAAAAGCAAGCTTTGATACGACAATGTTTTAAAAAAATAATAAATTGGTAACATAATAACGTTAGACGAGCTGCTCAAATGCATTTATCACATTATTATTATGTCATTTATCTATTTATGTTGTCTTTTGTACAGAAGCCAGTGGTTTCTCCAATTAAATTAATATTAAACAACTACGATATTAATACAAAATAAAAGAAAGGAGGTAAATAAAGGACAGAAGTATTCGATGGTCATTTTCATGTTATAAAAGTTTAATTTTAACAGCTTCTTATTGTAGCCTAATTATGATGGCAGTGTGTGCATGTGCATCATATATATCAATTATTGCTTTTGATCTTATTTTGAAATGCACTAACTGATTCACTTGTTAAGATATAAATAAATAAATACATAAATAATAATAACTAAATATGAACAAAGTCAATTTATAGCATGAAAGTATCATTAGATAGAACATATATGTGTTGTTGGGTGTATTCAGTTATACCTTCTACTTAAATTTAATGTCTTTTTTCACATGTAATCAGTCTTGTATAAAGTACTTTAAAGGGGATACTTGAGTAAAAGTGCAAGTATGTTACCAGAAAATGACTTTGGTAGAAGTTGAAGTCACTTTTTTACGATATTACTTCAGTAAAAGTCTTAAAGTATATGACATTTACTGTACTTAAGTATCAAAAGTAATTTTCTGATATAAAATGTACTTGAGTTTTATGAGTAAAAGTATTAAAAAAGTGAGCCATGGTGGATCAAGTGGTAGGGCGAGTTGTCTTTCAACTGGAAGGGTGTGGGTTTAATTCCTGGCTCTGCTAGTCTATATGTGTCCTCCAACTCTTCTTCTTCTTCTGATTATATTTGGTAGTAACGAGTAACCAAGATAGTTAGAGGAAATGTAGTGGAGTAAAAGTAAAAGTTGCTAGAAATATGAATAACAAAGTTAAGTATAGAAACGTGAATGTTGTGCTCAAGTACAGTAATGAAGTATTTGTACTTTGTGACATTACAACACTATATTTAATACTGTAATTCAGACAAAATGACTGAATTTTAAAGTGTTTTGTATCACATGTTTCACTTCAATGGGCTTCTCTACTATGAAACACATAAAAAAGATCAGGTTATAACTGGTGAACAGATGAAATGTCCTTTACAGTGCCGGCCCAAGCCTTTATGAGGCTCTATTATTGATACAAATATCATAAATTGCAGTATAGTTGTGTTATTTACAGCCCAAAAGTGGCCTAGTATTCAAAGTATGTTCTTATTAAACTTGAATTAAACAAATAAACCAGTTTAAAGACTTTAGTTATTAAACTTAGAACACAAGTAAATATGAGCAAACTTCAACTACTTAATAAAACCAAATAATTATTGACACTATTTAGATATCTAAATATATCCAAGTTATAGATTTCTTTAACATGTTAAATGTTACCTCTTTTTTTTTACACACTATTGGGGGCCCCTTGGTGATTATGGGGCCCCACTTCTGGTTTTATATTTACAATATTCTGAAAATACAGAGCACAAGCTGTAGATGAAGAAATAATGACTAAAGTAAATATTTGGATAAAAAAAATATAGTAGAAGCAACAAAAGTATAACTCAAAGTCTGCTGTCAGAGTTATTGTGGTCGATTGAGATGAAGCCAATTTAAACATCTGTGGCTATGGTTCTGTGTACGAAACTAAGTATATATGGATACAAGTACTTCAAAATTGTGCATGCACTCTTATCTTTATGTATTTAATGATGTAATATGTCATTTTTCTTTCCTATTCTTGTGTAACGGTGTAGAATTGTTAGGGATTAACTAACCCCGTAGTTTTTATTTTGCATTAAAGTTTGGGGAAGATGACAGGAATTTCATTCTAAAAATGCAACTTTCTACTTTCTGCTTTGTGTGTTTCAGCTTGTTTGATACTTAAACTTAAACAGCAGAAGCAAGTTTAAATGTAGGGTTATTTTGTTAAGATTTATTTATTAATTACTTGTTCTAACACCTAAACACACCGACATTTACAAAGAAGTGAAATAAAAGAGTTCAATTTTGCTGGAGAACTACGTTTTTGTGTCTTTTTACAAAGTGACCATGAAGCTGAGTCATACTTACAACTGTTGTTGCACTGGAGGGCTCCCTCTACTGGTGATGACGAGGATGTGCCCTCACAGGGAAAAAAAAAAGAAGGTGATATTATGGAAAGATGATCTGTTTCACTACATAATGATCATGCCGGGAAGAGGTGGTCTGCAGCGTCTGGGGCGACACGATCCCTCGACGTCCTCAGACTCTTTGTCTGCACGCTCTCCTCCAGTGTGACGCCACGCTCGCAGAAATTCCCACCACTGTTCCCTGTGAAGAAATAAACGTAAATGGCACATTGGGTTATTATTTCATTTGCCCCCCCTCCCCTGCCTCTTCTTGTGTCTTTAAGCGAGACATCGTGCTCGATGCAGCAACATGCCAGTCGCCTTGGTAACGTCTCTGTTTCCCCTCCTCTGCAGTGTATGTTTATGACAGCTCTTTAATGTTTTTTTTGTGCGTGCTGGTATGAAGAAGGAGGTTCACAGCACGCCACATACTCCTCCACTCCTCCTCCTCCTCTTTCTCATGTGAGAATAGGCACCAAATTGTGTTCAGGTGGGTCAGTACATGAGAGGGCACTGCCAAGAGTCATTTGCAATAAACGCTTCCAAAAAAAACCCCATAGATTTCTCACCAAATATCACATGATGCACCATGATAGCACTCTTAACCAACCTCAACATTGGGAAAGTGGAAAGGGCGGTGGGGGGGGTTTACTGCCAGCTTTAAGTTTGCTTTTAGTCCCCTCAGTTACAATTGAACCCTCTTTCCAAAGGGAAAAATTACCCTTGCATGCGATGCAGCACTAAATAGAAGAGCCCCTGGGAGCGAAGGAGGCTTAACACAGTAAATGGAACCAAGAGACGAGCAGAGAAGCAAGTTCCTCCGTCTCTTGGAAGAAATTCAAAGCATCCCAGCAATGGCTGCAGACACGGGAGCAGGAGCTGCTGTGGATGAGGAGGAGGAGGAGGCCGCCTGTTACAGTCCAATTAATGTGTGTAGATAGTGCACAAGTGATTTATAGTTTATTTTTCAGCTCTGCTGTGCTGACAAGTGAGCTTCCATCCGCTTCTGGCACGCAACAGATAAAGCATGCAGCTCAAGCACATCATGAAAGGCTTTCTAGCTCAGGTCTGAGAGGCCTTTCACTGTCTCCTCATGGCCCCTGCTGCTGGTCTCCTTTCTCCTCCAGCACACGCTTAAATAAAGATGTCCCTCAAAAGACGCCGGGCCCTTTCACCAGGCTCCGTGTCACGTGTAAAAAAACAAAAACCTGCCACCTTTTGAACAGCAGTTCAGTTGATGTAGTTATGAAAACTTTAAGGACCATTTAGAAATTCTTGAGATATTATGGGCCCCCTTCTTTTCACACGGTGAAGTAGCTGTCATTGACAACTGCAGCTGCAGCTCCTGAAGTGGGGCTGCTCGGCAATTGTGGACGTGCACCAACGACAGATTTGTCTCTGTGACGGCTGCTTAAAGTTAAAAGAGAGAGAGACAGGAATATGGACAACTGGTGAAACAAATCATGTATTAGTCTATTTACTCATTCAGAACTCTTTACAAGGGAGCTTTTTTTGATAATAAAAGAGAGGAAAGCAAAAGCTGTAAGCAGCCAATGTTCTGCACACTTGTTTTTACTTATAATTCAAACTGCTAATCAGAAAATACTACATCATGTATAATTCATGCCATAATATCACATTGTCTATGTTTATGTCGATCATGTCTTTCCAGCCCATCCACTGAAAATATTAATATTTATAAACAGGTCACACTCATTTATGATAATTATTATTAATAATAAGAATAAGAATAATAATTTAAAAAAGACAAAATTATCTTCTTGGACTGCAGTTGGGTGCAATAGATTTTTAGTGAAACATAACTAGAGTTGCATAATATATAATAATAGCATAATAACCTATAAACAACAAGATCTCCAAATGTTTCCCTTCGTTAGTATCGTTTTACAAAATTTCTTGAGAAAAATAAGTGCAATTTCAACAATATTAGGCAAACTTTACCATTCACACATTCACACATATAACTAACAGATCACAGGGGATCGACAAAGGCACAAAACATTTAGTCACAGGTCACTGAAACTGACAAAATATAGTATTTCACATTAGGATTTGACTGTAAACATACTGTGAAATTTTAACAAATTCATCTCGGATAGGACCCTCAGGTGGGCCGGTTCTGGCCCACGGGCCTTACGTTTGACACCCTTGATTTAAAGCCTATTTTCACTCTCTCAGCCACAGTGTTTGTTGTGGTGTGAGGAAAATATCACTTTTTTAACATGTTTTTGGGGTAAACAGAAATCAGCTTAAATGTTCTACTGTCTCCCTTGTACTGCTTCAACTAAATGCCTACATTTTTCTAAAATTGTCTCTTAATCAACTAATCGCTTATTAGCTACTGACAAATTCAATGTTTCTTTACACATTTTTAAATATTTAAGACTGGCAAAATACTTTCAGAGGCTCTCAGGGTGAAAACGTTGAATTTAACATAAATGTAGTTACCTAACGGGTCTTTTTTGTCTTATGTTGCAAAAAAAAGCAAAAACACGTCAGTCTGAATGATGCGTTTCACATTGTGAAGCTAAAACCTGTGTTGTTTTTTCACTATTACGTCTCATACGATGCTTTTATAACTTCAAACAAAGCTGAAAGTATTTGCACCACTGAATTCCATCTCCAGTGTTCGTCAGCAGAGACATATTTCAGGAAAATCTTTGAGCTGTGTGTGTGTGTGTGTGTGTGTGTGTGTGTGTGCGTTGCAGCTTCAGATGCCACAAGTTCATCCACATCTCGACTCGACTGCACAACTATTCTAATACTGCAGAAGAATGAAACAAAAAAAAAAAAAAGAAAACAACTTTAAGACTATAAGCCACCACCCCTCCCTGCTCCCTGTCGTTGGCTATTTCTACGCCTCTCATACGAAGCACTTCTGACGTTAAACACCTGTTAACTTTTATGGCTTGAGAGAGGCTTGGCTGAATGAGAGAGCATTATATTCAGCGCCAGTTAGCCAAGCCAAATCCCCAGTAGAGGAAAGACCACTCCCAGTGCAGCAGCAGCAGCAGCAGCAGCAGCAGCAGTGAGGGGTGAGGGGGTGAGTGAGCCCCCTCACCCCTCACTGCTGCCTGCAGGATCCCCCCTCCACTCACAACATGCACTTACCTCTATTCCAGTTGACAGCTGCGTGAAACCGCCTCCTTCCCTCAGCTCCCCACCAGCAGACGCAACTCAAAACCAAAGAAAAGTGAAGTGGTGTGATGAGGTCTCAGGCAGGTCACGTTGTTGCTGTCGTCTTCATACATTTTGAGGTGCGAGACCCCAAATGACTGGCTAACCTGCCCGTTATGAGGTGTTGCGGAAGCTCCTCGAGTGTCTTTAATTTAGGTTTTATTGCTGGATCGTGCACCAAAATCTTGAATTAATTTACCTCATCTTTCAAAATGTTTTGATGTTTCTAAAGAATCAACTGGGAACAGGCAGGGAAAAGAAAATTAAGCGTTTAGGTTTTCAGCACCTGATACTTGGAATAACATTAACATTAACATTTACTGACCCTAAAAGAGTTAAAGGTTCTGGGAAATGTTCAGTAGTCAAGGTTTTCTGTGTTTTAATGGTTAAATAAAGGCGAACTATGGTTTTATAAGTTTATCTCTATCCATTGCTGCTGCTCATCCACATCCCATTTATTTGACTGGATACATTTTCTATAACGCAGAGAAGTACTGAAAACAGTGCGTCATCCGTTTCTCCATTTTACTTTTAAACTCAGGTTGAACTGACCGTACAGCAGACTTTAAAGTCAGCACTCCTGTCCTGTTGTGGGTCATTTTCCTTCATGAGGCTGGCGTCAGTGTCACGGTGTCTGTAGAAATACAAAGAAAACTACAGACAGACATTGGAGTTTTAGGTTATACTTCATATTGTTGTTGTATTTGGGTGCATTCATATTTTAAGGGTGTTAAATATGTTTAAATGTGCAAAAGCAGTGGAATGTTGAGTCTAACTTCTTAATCTGTTTGTATTTAATCTCTTTATGCAACTTCTTACTCCATCATTCCCTGAAAACACAAGGAGCATGAAGAGCTTATAAAAACATTGTGTTCATTTGTGACAAGTAGAGATGAATTAAAGACGTTGAACTGATTAACCGACTAAATATTTTATGGTTCCAGATGTTCAGCTGGCAGAATTTGCCTTTTTTCAGTTTGATTTCTTTTAATATCTGTAATTAATTTGCATTAATTGCTTAGTTTCCTTAAAGGGGACATATTATGCAAAGCATTGTAAAAGTGTCATTATTTTGTTTTTATGTAAATGTGTAAAAATAATCCAGTAAAAAATAGAATATGTGCAATATTTAGAACATTTATTGTGATTTCTACTCATTTTTGAGCAACGTTTATCAACATTAATCAGTTTTTTGTAAAAAAAAATAAGGGATGATGATTGTAAACTTAGTTTATCAGTTTATTTTTGGTTGATCAATGGACTTCACTGTATCAGGAAATGTCAATGACGACAAAGACTTTTGGTGAATAAAGCAGAAAGCAAATGTGGAAGATTTAAGTAAAAAATTACAAATAGTAGAAGTGTCTGAACTTTTTCAGAATCTTGCTGTGAGGTCTCTGCTGAGCTGGATTCACACATTAAACCTGCTGCTATTAAAAGTGTCAGATGTGTCTTCGGCGGCAGATGAAAGAAAAAATAATAATAATTTTAACTACAATGCAAATGACTCTAATAAAAAAAAAATGACTTCTCATGTCGTTCCAGTGGCATCAGAGAAGTGAAAGGAGCAGCTGTTTGTCTGCCAGACCTGGTGGCAAAAAAACGAAAGCCGACCCAAACCTAAATTAAATGAGACATTTTGGTCTAATGTTTTAAAGGCTTTGGATTGCAGCATCAGGAAATACCTGAGCGAGGGTACACACCTTGAAGGAATCAAAATTCAGCAATCCACAGGAATGGTTGGGGGGGGAAGACTTCCCTGGATTCCACAAGTTCAGGTGCAGCAACTAAAGACTCCTAAAGACTGATAATGAAGGTGGAATATTTCATTCTGAGTTTGTCAGTTTTATCCCCCATTAGCAGGCAGGAATGTCCTCTGCTCGTCTACAATCTGAGGTGATTGGTGAACGTCTTTTGACTATTTACACGTTGCAGACAGCACATCCATTTAGGAAACAGAGGAGATAAGGCCCGAGACATAATAGGGGTGAGTGAATAAAATTCTGTATATTCTGCGCTGTGAACTGTTTTTTATCTTTTCATAAACAAAGAGATACACTCACACACACACACACACACAAGGTTTCCTTTAACATAAATTTTGCACAACTGAACCGTCGTGTGTCAGGTCGGATCTGGACACATTTAAGCGGCAGATAGTGTGTGTGTGTGTGGATTCACTGCATGTTGTATAAAATCAAAGGGAAATATGATTCTATCATGGCAGGTTTTGAAGATACTAAATCGATTTAACATGCTTTTCTTTTTTTTTAATCTCATCTTGACTGGATTATTCGCAACAGTCTTTTTACCTGCCTGAATAAAAACATCTATATTCAGGCTCCAGTTAGAACAGAACTGAGCTACCAGGCTTTTAATCAACGTTGCCTCTTCCACTACATTTTATATTTTGATTTTAAAGTTTAATGTTCTATTAAATAATGAATTAAAACATTTAACGGACGGCAACTCTACTTTATTCCCTTCGGATCCTGTGACAGAGAAGCTTCCTTAAAATCACAACTTGAAATTTTTTATTTTATTTAATCTTTCTGGGTTTACTTAACTCAGGTTTTCATAATTTTTTTATGGTTAAGTGTTTGTATTATGGTTTTATTATTTTTATTACTGTGGATGTAGTTATTTGTGTTATTTTTTTGTTTACGTCATTTAAATTTGTTTCAGGGCTGCATCAAATCATTATTTTAATCATTGATTTATTAATTGACTGATGATTATAAATTGTTTAGTCCATAAAATGTTTAGTTAAAAATTATTTAGTTAAAATGATTTCTTTGTCATATGGAGCAAAGAAACCAGAAAATGTTGTTTTAACTATTTAAAAAACACAATGAATGGATTATCAATATATTTTATACGATTAATTTAGAAATTGTTACAGCTCTACTTTGAATTGTGGTATAAAAATAAAGATTTCTAACTAAAATATCACTGGCTTTCTAAAAGCCATGAAAGGACGGAATATAAAAGATTAAGATTACAATGATAGAATTGGCCGATGATCATCTACAGTATGTATACATGCATCACCTGCAAGTGAAACCTTTTTTTCTTTACTCTGCTAATAAGAAATGTTAATGTGTCGATTATGATGCAAGACAAAGAGATGCACGTTTAAAGAAAAGGGAAAAGATAATGTGAAGTGATCACATTAATAAACGGCTCTACGACCACACTGACGCACCGCTGACCAACGCTGAGCATTACACTTCACAGTTGTGCATACTTATACATCCTTTTCTGTAAATGTGTGTCAGTGTCTAACAGTAATAATCAAATGTGCACATATTTAATTTACTACGAGTGCCGTGACTATTTGTTGTAACACATATAAATTATGAGAAACACAAGACGTCCCTCCCGAGGGTTTCGTGCAGGGGGAAAAAAACAAACACAAGTAAGAATCTAAAGTGATTTATACCTTCTTGAAAGAACGGGGGGTGGGGGGGAAAGATATTCACATTTATGAAGTGTCTTTACACTGACAGGATTATTCTGCACATCTACTCAATTCTACAAGAGTAAAAAAAGAAATCTGTGGGTGTAAATATGTCATGAAAAAAGACCCGAGTTATTCAGAAACTGCTCGTGTTTTCAGTGACTAGCACTACTGTTATTTCAGAGAAATACAAACCTTTAACCCACTGGAACAGTATACATATAAAAAAAAGAAAACATAAAAAATAAGGAAGGAAACTTTGTTCATTCACAGAATGAATATTAAATAATAAAACTCATAATGAATCCGGGATGATTCACAATGATTTCTACATCTAAACATGTTTGGACTTGCAAATCAAAAACGATAAAAAATGACTAAAGGTGACGTTAAAGCCTCTGACTGACTTGACGGCCAATTTCAATTCATCCTCTTCATCTCAGCTGGTCTGGGCTGCACATTAGGCCTTTGATTGGCCCGAAATACTCTGGTTTACTGGGCTTTACTGAATAAACGCAGGAATGACGAAGGCTGATCCAAACCATATGGGCGTAGTGCGGTAGAAAGTATTCTGGGGGATTTCTACACAGATCCTCAGGTTTACACTCCACCATCAGAAGAGAGGGAGAGAGAGTGAGAGTATAATACTATCCAGAGCCTTTTTTTTTTAACTATGAAGCACAAACAGCTTTACGTGCTAACTCACTATACAGCTTCTCTGACCCCCAACAACAAAACTGACTTGGATATGTAGAAGAAGACGAAGAAGGGAAAAACACACACACACACACACACACTGTCTGCTGCTGTCGCAGGTTTCAGCGTTTAGCTCTCTTGGACGGGGGCTCCTCCGATTTCTGTCCTCCCCGGGTTCGCACCGCAGGGGGGCTGGCCTCTCGTTTACGACCCCCCTTCGCCGCCACTGCCTGGCCCCTCGTCCCGCTGCGGGAGGTACACAAGGAAGCGAATCAGTACGTTTGTCTAAAGTGTCAAATGAAGTGCCGTACAGGTTTGTCTTTGTTAATGCGAGAGTTATTCACAAAAAAAGTGTCATAGCAATGACTAGAAACAAGCACAACAACGTGTCGGCACACAAACCCCTGAACAGAACAAGCAGTGTTGAGGGTAGATTTTTAAAACTTAAGGATTTAAGAGTAATAATTGAAGCTAAAAAATGAACATGTGTGACTAAATCTGCTTTTTTTTTTAAACTAAACAAATAAAAAAAAAAAAAATCTGTCAGAGAGTCCAATTGCATTTTCCTGCCGGGGGTGATAGAGAAAACAATGACAAACAAAACATTTGCATAATCCAGTCATAGACACAGGTCGATAGTCTGAGTTTCAAAGACGGGAGGAATTAATGAGAGCTGAAACAATTATTATCGATTATTAATCGATTACTAAATGAATCATCAACCATTTTGACCATCCATGAATCGGTTCGAAGCTTTTTTCATTATTAAAAACAGGATTTCTGATTGTCTCTTTGCTCCGTATAACAAAGAAATCATTAAAAGTGAATCACTTCCAGGTTTGACAAACAATGAACATTTTTTAACGTTTTCTGACATTTTATGGCCCAAACTATTACTTGAGAAATTAATAAATAGATTAATCGATTATGAAAAGAATCGTTAGAATTAATACCCACAAATGAAAATAAATGAGCAAACACCTTTTTGAAAATAGCACTAATGGAATAAGTTTAAAGAAATAGTTTTAAAAACATATTTATGTCTTTCAGTCGGCGCTAATAATTAATGAATGAAACGAAAATAAAATTAAAATAATATTCAATCATATTTTTTTTTCCTGGAAACATTCCCTTGTTTCAGTGTAATGTGTTGCTAATGTTTTTCCTGTGTTTTTTAACAAACTCCTGGTGGTCAAAATTTCCATCCACCGACCATTACTAACACGACGTGTTTTTCACCACTGCTCGGGGAAAAAAAACAAGTCATGAGAAGACATGACGCTGCTCTTTAGAAATCTCATTTCCTGTGTTTTATTTCTGGCGTTCCACAGAGCAAACGACGACACAAATGAATAAAATAATTAACCCAGTTTGTAAAAAAGTAGGGCTGCAACTAACGATTATTTTCATAATCGATGCATTCTTTTCTCAAATTACCATTTCTGTGTTATTGAGAGCGAGGAAACGAGAAAATATTTACACTTAAGAAGCTGAAAAATCAGAGAACTTGTTCTAATTGATAAAAAAAAAAAACACCCTGTTTTTCTATAGTGTGTATTTGTGATAATCTATAAGAGAAGATTATGACTTAAATTCATCATGTTCATTGAGCGTCTTTGTGCTGTGACTCAGTGCAGAAGCAAACATGCTCTGTATATGATTATACACCGAAATAAAAAGACTACTTATTTCTAAAGTGACAAAAATAAATCAATTTATCTTCTTTCTTTCTTTTTTTAAAAGCCTATTTAAGGCTTTCTGAATACTCTGGATTTGTACTTCCATTATACACAAAAACATGTACCTCCTCAAACACTAATATATCACCATAACAAATTATTCGCAAGTCTACTTATTTTTTATTGACCGTGACTCTGTGGCTGTAGTGTAATTCAAGATATTTAATATACTTTCCCCCTCAAGCTCAGGCAATGCAAAAAAATGATTTCTTACTTTAATTTTGTGCATAAATAACTCCAAAAAACGTTTAGAAATTCCGGGAAAACGTTTGGTAAAATGTCCTCTTTCACAGAGCAAAGACCCAGCAGTCAGATTTGGTCGGATTCCCCCTTCAAGCAGGGTTGGTTCTGCTGAACCTCAGTGAAACAAACTCACCGCGTGCCAGCTGCGGTCTCGTCTTTACCGCTCTGTCGACTTGCCCGGGTGGATGGTTTACTTGGCTTGTTTCTGAGAAGCAATAAAAACAAATATGAAACAACAGTTGTTACTTCAGCACTAAATCTCCCCGGGTTTCATTTAATAGAATGTGACAGTGATGATGCCTCCTGGGTGCTTCAGAGTGCAAACATGCAGCGCTAAAATAATCAGAGAGTCATTCATCACGGCTGACTTTAGACGACCAAGGGCGATTCAGTGTCGCACAGTTTACAGCTGCACAAATGACTTTGATTTCGTGACACATTACAGAGCCGTTGTCTGGTGCTTTTTCTGCAGGTGCTCCAGTCATTTTGTTGTCATTTTTTTGTCCATTGTTTAGTTGGATATAAAATACTGATACCGATATCACAAACTCAAAGTCATAATTCTCCAACTGTATTACAAATGTTCTTCTTCATGGGAGAACAGCCCACAACATGACTTGGCTAAAATGCTATTGCTGATTTCTTATTTACATTTTTACAGCCTGTGCATATTGAAACATGAGACATAGGTTTTTTGGATTCTAGCTGGGTTTTTTGGGTTAGGGTTAGGTTTCATCCGTCCGATATCCAATCCAGTATCGTAACGGCTCATCCCTAACAAAAATTTCTGCTTCAGAATATCCAAATACAATATGACTAATGTTACATATTTTGCTGAGTAGTGCAAGTATGTCAGTCAAATCCATATTTTTACTCAAGTTAAATAAATCATTTAGGAAAAAGAGAGAAAAGAGAAAGAGAAAAGAGAAAATCTTAGTCTCTTTTTTATATAATTTCAATATCGATATATAGATATATAACAATATAAATCAAATACATTTTTATGTCACGGTTAAAGGTAAGGCAATATAGCTTATATATAATATCTTGACCCATATACAAGATATATCAGGATATGAAGCTGCACACAGGTTCCTCTTCCTCTTCCTCTTTCGCCTTTACACTGTGCAATGATGTATCATCATCACAATAACAAGTTTAAGGTGTAGAGTCGTCCGTTTCAGGTCAAAGATGCAACAGACGAGCAGTGAGAGGTGTATTCATGTTTGGTCACTGTCAGAAAGCTAAAGCAGTAATATTGTAACTGATGATTTTATCTTTTAAATTAAATGCATGAATGTGTGTCGTCCTGATTCTGAATTTGTGTGAAAGCGACAAGAATCAGGTTTATTGCCAGGTAAAGTTCACACAATACTATGGACTTGCTCTGGTCAGTGGTGTACATATAAAGACTGAGAGATAAATAATATGAGGAAAATAAAATAGTTAAAGAACGAGTTATTTACAACAGAGGGAATATAATTGGAAACAAAAGGGATTATAATTTAAAACAGAAAGCCAGTGCAACATGAGACCAACACCAGTGCAAGTCGTGCAATATGAAAACAACAATGTGTCAGACAGAGAGAGAGAAACGACTGTTGTGTCCATGATCAGTCAAAGTACCTTTCAGCCTCTAAGCGTGACGCTAACCGCGTGGTCGCTCTGGTTGCAGTTCCTTTTTCTCCCTCTCCGTCCTCCTCCTCCTCCTCCTCTTCGTCATTTGGCTCACTTTCTTTGTCTTCAGCTTTTTTGTCTTTTTTATCTGCAAGAAAAAGATAAACAGTTATGGAAACCACACTGGTTACTGGAGGTGTTTTAATGTGAAAGCATTTTTTTTTAAAAACTTTTCACTAAATTCAACATTTCTAACCTGAATCATCAGTGGCTGCTGCTGCCTTTGAAGGCCGCCCTCTCTTTCTCTTTGGAGTCATGTCCTGGTCCTCCTGCTGTTGCTGCTGCTGCTGCTGCTGCTGCTGCTGCTGTTGCTGCTCCTCCTCGTCCTTATCCTCCTCCTCCTCCTCCTCAGCCTGGGAAGATAAGAAAAACAGGGATTTATTTAAGAATCACAATGTAAGTCATATATAATGACTATTTTACTACGTACATCGTCTGGTTTCTTCTCACTGTCGCTCTCCATTTTAACCTCCTCTTGTTCCTCTGACTGGCTCAATGACGGAGAACCACCTGGAAAAAAATAAATATACAATACAGAGGCTGTAATGACCAAAGAATGAACAGCTTCACAGGCAAGTTTTACTCATATGTGACTGATAACAAGAGTTTTTGTATTCTTTGCACATTTCTTACCACTGTCTTTTTCAGACTGCTGCTCAGTTTGTGCCTGCTGACCGTTTTCCTCCTCTTGTTGACTGATTTCCTCCTCTTGCTGACAGATTTCCTCTTCTTGCCGACAGATTTCTTCCTCTTGCTGACTGATTTCCTCCTCTTGTTGACCGATTTCCTCCTCTTGTTGACTGTTTTCCTCTTCTAGCTGACCCTTTTCCTCCTCCTGCTGACGGATTTCCTCCTCTTGTTGACTGTTTTCCTCTTCTAGCTGACCCTTTTCCTCCTCCTGCTGACGGATTTCCTCCTCTTGCTGACCCTTTTCCAAGTCTTGTTGACTGATTTCCTCCTCTTGCTGGCCCTTTTCCTCCTCTTGTTGACTGATTTCCTCCTCTTGCTCACCCTTTTCCTCCTCTTGTTGACGGATTTCCTCCTCTTGCTGACCCTTTTCCTCCTCTCTTTGACCCTTTTCCTCCCCTTGCTGACTGATTTCCTCTTCTTGCTGACCATTTTCCTCCTCTGTCTCTTTTTCAGCCTGGGTCTCCTGCAGAATGATGTTTGAATGCATATAAAGACACACCAATTGTAATTTAAAATACAAGTAACAGCATGTTTTTATTGTGGGGATAAAGTCATACGGAGTTTTTTGCAAACCAGCGTCCATTTTAAATAAAACAAAAATCTCACCTCAACAGTTTCCTCCATTTCCTCTGACATTTTTCTCTTTAGTGCTGATTTACCTGACAAAGAAATGTGATTTTTGTTGACAAATCAATACGTTTTTCTCAAGATTACAGCATGAAGCCAACCCTCCAACTATAATCATCAGTCAGTCCTTTAAACAGAGCAGTGACTAAAAGAATAAGAGGGAAAGTGCAAACATGACTTTAAATGAAAAAAGTATCTTACGTATGTCAGTGGAGTTCTCTGAATCTTCATGGGTCTCTGGTGCATTTTCTTCCTCAGTTTTCTACAAATTAGGAAAAAAATTATTTGAATATGTACCCAGTACACATGTTTGTACCTGGTGAAATAAGCACTGTCTCTTACCTCCTCCTTCTCTTCCTCCTCTGCTGGTTTGTCTGAAGAGGTTTGATCAGCATCGTCCTCATCTTTCTTCTCATCTAAAGTTAAAAATAAAATAAATGCTACTTTAAGCTGCCATGTAGTAAAAAATGTTCTACTCTGAAGTACAAGATGTCAAATAAATTAAATCCACAAAAGCAAAAACTGCCTACTTGACATAGCTAACAATTGGAGTCTGTGTCTTTGTTTGTGTGAACATTTTCCATTTTTATCTTGAATTATTTTGTCACATATTTCAAACCTTTACTAAAATGTAATACTTGGCTAATGTACGCTAAAATAAAACAGAAGCACAATAATCAAGTGTTCAAAAAACATATTCATTCTTATGATCTGTATTTAAAGCAGCTTCAAGTACGTCATTAAGACAGTACAGCTTTACACCCATTCATCATCTGTCATACTCATTCACGCTCTACCTGAATTATAGCTCTCATTCCAGATTAAAAAAACGAATGATCACTAATTTTAAACGATATAATAAGGAGATTAACACATTTTCCATCGTAATAATTTTTTCAAACCATAACAACGTCCATATCTCTCATTTGTCATTAACAGATTACCAGCAGTGGTTTCTTTGGTTGCAGCTCCTGAACGTCGTCTCCTGCGGCTCGGTGTCTCCTCAGTCTTCTCAGGCTCCTTGAAATGGTCCTTCTCCGTCTCCTCGGTTAATCTAGATGATCTTCCCCTGCGAGGTGTTTTCACGTCTACAACCTTCTCCTGCTCGGTTTCCAGAGAGATTAATAAAAAGAAGTTGGTAAAATTAGTTTCCCCTCTTCAAGGATGGACGTTTGACTGCTGTTTTCTTCACAATGTCATAATTTGAAAGGAGGGACATAACGACAAATGCATTTACCTCGACAGACGATTGCTCCATACTTTCGTTTTCATCTCTCTCGTCACCTGATCAGTTACAAACACATTTTTTTTCACAGAAAAGATGAAGTTTAGTTGCTACATTGTACAATCAGTGAACAATAACATTGCTTTCTGAATGGATTATATAATTAAAAATTCTTATTGAAGGTGTCACAAGACAAATCCTTTTTTATTTTTGATTCAAGGCCAATATACCAGATTCTTTCACAGCTGTAACTTTCTGAGTGGACAGTTTTCTTTTCCGTCTTCCTCTTCCCTCCGTCTTCTCTTCCTACAAGACAGAAAAAAGTGTCAGCACAGACAGTTGTGTGTACACAGGAGCTGAATTTAATACAGTACAAAGGGATTGTTCAGGAAAAAGTTACCTTTTCTGACAGGTCTGATCCTTTCTCTTCTTCCTGGCTGTCTGTGCTGGAGATGTTACCTGAGAAATAGAGAGGAAGTGGAAATGAGTGGGACCTTTTCTGCAAAACAACACGTGTCTGTAGAAGATGACTTGATCTCCCACAGAAAATCACACCTTTCTCAAACTGTGAATATAAAAAAATTACAACATTCATGGGAATTAGTTGTTCCGACTCTTTGAGTGTCCAGGTTCTCTAAAAGGCAGAATCTGGAAAACAGTTGTTGCAGCGTTACCAGATTCCCTGAAACGACTTCAGTGTCGTGACTTCACTTGTTGTCCATTTAATAAATATAAATAAATAATAAAAACGTATAGGACGTACCTAATTTGCCGGAATTAATCTTACTCAAACTGTAGTTCAACATGTGTTGATGTCTCAACTCATGCAATAAAACTTTTGACCCAACATTCTTTTTTCCAGTCCGGCACCATGTGAATGCACAATATAATACAACCCTCAGACACGAAAACAAACCACTCAGATACAACAGCCAAAAAGAAACAATAGATGTGGATATTTTTTGATAAAAACTCACTGATTTGTTTGACAAGTTTGGGCTGACACTCGGCTTCACCTTCTCTGACCTCCTCCTCCGACACCTCTGGAACGTTGGTTTCCATCTTAAAAACATTCACAAATACAAAGATCAACACCCAGCACGGATACACGTCAGCGGGCATAGATTAAGGTTCAATACTTACAGGCTGGAGATCACTTTTCTCAGCTGCAACACTGTCTTCCTCCTGTGTCTTTTTCTCAGATTCATCTAGATGTGAAAATAAGCTTCATTATAATATTGCTTTATTTCCACCTTTTCTTTAATTCCTTTAAAACTTTAATTGATACTTTTTAAAGCAGATCATTTATTCACATATTTGGATTTGTAAGTAGAGAAAATGTACCCTCATTTACAGCCGTCGCGGCCTGATTCTCCTCAGCGACCGACTCCACCGACTGCTGAGAGATGATTGAATCATTTTTAAGTCCCGCTTTAAAATTTAAGACAACAAATGTTAATGTAGAGTGTTAACTCACCTCTAAGCCTATGTTTGTGACTGGAAGATCCGGCTCACTTTCATCTAAAATAAAGACAACGTATTAAATACGAACGCAAGAAGAAAATACTCATTCATTTCAGTACACCACGCGTTTTTAAGCAGTCACCTTGTTGACTGCACATTTCAGAGTCTTGTTCAGAGGCATCGCAAACAATGGAAGCCATGTTTTCCTCCGTGTTTTCTCTGACTCCTTCTGTTTCTGACACAACAACATCAGCAGCAGCTGAAATATTAAAGAAAGTAAAGATGGAGACAAAGATTGGTCAATGCAAATGTCTTTACAAAAACCATACATTTCACACTGAATGTCATGGAGAGAAAAATGTGCAAAGATGGTAGGAAAAAAAGTGAATATAGGGTATATTAGTTTTTTTTTTTTTTTTTTACCTTCTTTATGAATTGCTGGTGATGCCATTTTATCCTGTGACTGTGTATCAGGAGTCATTTCAGCAGTGTTAGTTTTATCCTCGTTGGAAGACGCCTGACAATCATTAGAGGTCGCGTTGTCGTCCTGTGAGGCAATTTCCCATTTATTTACATTAATGAATCAACAAGACGTTTACTAGCACCATTAAAATAGTTAAGACTTTCAAAATGAAAAACTGCTGCAATCATTTCTCTGTAATATAGTATTAAATTAATCGCCACCTAATTTGATAATCAGAAATTACCTGTGGAGGAAGCGCCTGAGAGGTTTCGACATTTGACATGTCCATTTCTTTCTCTGGACTTTCCATCTCTTCTGTTAAGAAAAAGAAAAAAAATAAATATATATGTATAAAACATTCTGACATGCATAGAGAGAATATGATTCACTTTTATCCTCATACCTGCACTGTTTGGTGTTTCCTCCATGAACCCAGCTGTCTGTTGAGATGGAGTTGACGACATCTCAGTGGCAGCGACCTCAGTTTCAGGAGGAGGCCGCTCTTCCTCCTTAGCTGCAGCCATTTCCATCGGTTGTGGGACGGGCAGATTCACCTCTTGTTCTTCCCTTGAACAATGACTTATCAACCTGGAGGACATTGTGCTGTCCGGATCCATGGAGAGCAGAGTCAGAGCTGCCTCTTTCATTTTCATATCAGCTTCCTCAAATGCTATTTCCGCAGTCACCTCCTCTTGGATGCTCTCTGTTGGAAGCCTCATCTCTGCCGAGGTACAAACATCCATGAGAGTCAGCAGAGCATTGGCCTCAGCCGGCACAGAGGGCAAATCACTGAGCCGTGACTCTGTTTCTCCTTCAGGTGGTTCGGGGGTGATGTCACTTAAAGCATCGCATGTGTCGTCTGAGAACGACGTGGTGACGGTGGTGGTGACGGGCTCAGAGTCTGTGCTCGTGTCTGGGAGAAGAAATTGTTTCTTCGATGGCTCTTCAGTCTCAAGACTCATGGCGGAAACAAAAGTCTTTGCTTCCGATTTGTCAACGTTTTCCAGGTTTTCTTCTACGGGTGCTTTCTTCTCTTCTTGGGCATCAGCTTTCTTTTCTGAGACTTTATCTTTCTTCTCCACTTTTTTCTTTGCACTCTTATTTTCCGATCTTTCGTGTGACAGTTCTTCAGAGGTTCTCCGTTGTTCCTTTGCAGTTCCCTCTTTTTTCCTATCTTTTGTTGTCTCAGGTTTGCTGGTAGCTGCGCCCGCTGCACTTTTGACTTCTAAACTTTGAATTTTCTTATCAGTCTTTAACAGAGTCTTTGATTCAACTTTAGATTTGGATTTTTCCAAGAGTTTTCCTTTCTCTGTTGGTTTGACTCTTTTTGGATCTTTGTCTGTCTCGGAGCTAGGCTTGTTTGACTTCTGGCTGTCTTGATCGAGTTTAATCTTGTCCTTCTCACTATCTTTACCTTCAGTTGTAGATTTGGGCTTTTCTCCTTGCCTGTCCTCAGGGCAGCTCTTTGATCTTTTCAGGATATCCTTGGAGTGTTTCTCCTTCTTCTTGCTGCCGTCTGGTCCAGGCTCCATGTCAGACCGATCCTCAGAAGAACCGGCCGACTCGGGTCGAAGCAGCTGCTTGAAATCACTTTTTGCTGAGGTTTTCTCTCCTTTTGCCTTTTCTCTTTCTTTGCTCCTATCTTTGTCCTTTTCCTTCATTTTTTCCTTCTGTTTGTCCTTGTCTTTCTCTACTTTCACAGCCTCATTGGATGGTGCTTTAACCTTCTTTGCCTCTTTAGGACCCTCATCAGCGACACCTTCAGATGCCTTCCCTTCTTTTGAGTTTCCTGTCATTTTCTTGTCACTTTTAATCTTGGGTTTCTTCTCAGCTTTTTCTTCAGTTGCCAATTTAACGCCATCCTTCTGCTGAGATTCCTCTGTCGAATATTCAGATTTCTTTTCCTGCTTTTGTTTCAGTTTGGCACGTTCATCTGACAGGCTGCGCTCCTTCTCTTTGCGTTCTTTAGAGTGAAGTTCTTTACGGGACAGACGATCAAATTTTCCAACCGAACGTTGTTTGAGAGCCTCCTGGGAGCCTTGCTCCAACTCCAGGATGAAGGAGTGTGTCCGGCTTTTGTCAGACAGCTTCTTGGTTTCACTGGAATCCTCCGAGACGCTGCCGCTTGTCCTTCTGTGCCTCTCATCAGATGATGCCGACTCTGACAGATTCCTAATCAATTTTGGCTGTGGAGTCTTGGAGGTAGCAGATTTCACTTCCTAATTTTGAGATAATCAAACACAATGTTGTGTTTTACAACTCAACGGTCTAAGGATAGATGGTTACTTTCCTCATGGCAACTTTCACGTACCATTTTTTTGGATCCTTCTCCTCCTGTGTCTCCTTTCTTCTTGCTTGCAACATCTCCCTCTTTTCTGAAAAGGGGAAAATGATACATTTGCAGAGTGTACATCACAGAGTTTGATTGTGTTGAGAAGCAGCTATATGAATTTCACTCAATTTCTGCACATACCTTGAGTCTAGTTTCCTCTTCCTGTTGAGAGCCATTTTCTTCTCCAGTACTTTCCTCTCTTTACGAGCTTCTTTGGCCCTGGGACGCTCTGGCCCGGCAGAGCTTCCACCCTTTTGTTTTTTGTATTCTGTGTTGATCATAACATTCCAAAATGTTGTGAAAACTACAGCTTTTACATCGTCCCAACAAAACCTGATCATTAAATCTTCAACGGGTTTAAAGATAACTGTAATGGCCTCAAATGGACCAAAAACATTCGATAAACATCTGAGGTTGCTGTATTGATTAAAATATCATGTGTTGCTACTCTTTCGTAGAAAAAGTTGGGGATGGACAGAATGGGCAGAAAAGACAAGATAACAAATGACATGAAATTACAAAAATGGATGACTGTACCATCTAAATTTAAGCCCACAACTCTAAAAGCATTTGAAAGCAAACATGAGACAGAAATACCTTGTTCCTCAGCCTGCACTGCTTTCTGTTTACGCTTTTCCTCCATTCGTTCTCTGTTCTGCTGTCTCTTGAGCAGCCTTTCTTCTTTGTCCTTTGCCTGAGATCACAGTCAAGGACACGAGAGACACAGCAATGACGGAATCACAAAAACAAAGAATGACTTTACAGTGAAAGACTATACAATATATCATAAATCAATTTACCAAAGGAGTAAAGCCTTTAATAAGACAACTTACAGCATTTCTGCGACGTTCCTCCACAGTGATTTCATCATCCGAATCACTATAGTAACGAGAGTAGAGGAAGGGCTTGTGAACATAAGCTTTGCGGCGAGGCTTGCGCTCCTCTTCTCCTGCATCTTCAGTGGTGTCGTTCTGTTCTGCCTCTTCACCTTCATCAGGTGAAAGATAGTACCACAAAAAAAAATTATTTCTCAAATTCAAACATCTGTAGTACAGGCCATTTTTTACACTTTTTTTACTTCAGTTACATTTCATAATTTATATATACATGAGTGAAATGTTCAGACCATCAGGTGGAAGCTCCCCTTCTTCAGACGAGTCAGACATCAGCTCGTCATCTTCACTTTCCTCCTCAAATGAGGACAAGTCGCTGGTGTGGACGGAGCTCACTGTGATGTCACTCAGACCCTCCAGATCAGAGTCCTCCAGAGAGTATTCTGCAGTGAAAAGGACATTTTATCTATGCAATAACATTTTGTTCTTTTGCTCTGTTTAAAATATAGCATTAAAGAAGGAAATACGTGGAAATGAAACATTTGCATGTCTTTTTTACAAATTATTTTCTTGTGTTTTAATAACAATCATCAACTGTTATGCAAAAATTCAGTGTTTTGCAACCTGCAGCTAATTTAACTGAATAACTACAGAAACCTGGTCATATTTTACAATATTTACTGAATACTTATCAATACAAGTCATCTCTATTTTTAGAAGTGAAGAATATTCATTATGGTTCATAAGATGTCCATGTCCAGAGAGGGTATGTCTAATGCTGCTTGAATTTCTGTAAATACATGTGTGCAGAGGATACAGCAGCTCACCTTCCTTTATCCTCTCTTTGGCTTTTTGCTTGGCTTGACTTGTAGAATTCAGGAGCTCATCGTCCTGTTTCTCTTCTGAGGGTTTTCCAGTGAATCGGCTGATGACGTAGTCTCTGTCCTCCTTTTTCTGCTCCTGAGCTTCTGACTCCTCATCCTCCATCTTCACGTCTTCTAATAACCCCTCCTCTCTATCCAAATCCATCTGCTCCTGAGTGTCCTCTGTCTTCACTTCTAACATTGAAATCTCTGATGCTTCCTTCATTTCCTCTGCCTCTTCCACAGCTTTTCCTTCATGGTCTCCGTCTTCTTCCTCCACAATACTCATTTCCTGATCACTCTCCTCCACAAGCTGCATGGGCTCATCTGAAGCTTGACCTTTTCGACCTTTCTCTGTGCCTGAGCTGGCTCTGACACTCGCCTCCTGATTGAGCGAAGTTATCGTATCCAGGATGGACATGGCGTCACTGGCTGCAGTGGTAGTTGGAGCAGATGTTGACGCTGTGAAGAGTCAGAGACTGTTTATTTAACAGATACTTCCACTTGTTTGTGTTTTAAATCTCAATAGAGGAGTATGTAAAGAATGGATATTCACTCTACTCTGAGAAACAACATCTGCGTGATATGCAGTATATTATAAGTGTTTTCCCAAATGTTAAAACACATTTCTTGAAAATTTGGCACAACTTCTTAAAAGATTTATGCTTATGTCATACAGAGCATCAAAGAAAAGAAAACCAGTACACAGATACAAAAAGGTAACATAAGAAATAGATATTAAAGGTGACTTGAGATATTTTATATCCTGTAAATACAATTGTTCTAGGAGTGAGATAACTTGTAATCAGGTAGGTTTAGGTGAACAGTGTGTTATAATAGGCAATGTGTGTTTATCTGCAAAATTTTGATGTAGAATAATATTATGAGTGTGAGTGAGACTAATGGGTATGTGCTTAGAGTTTAAAAGTTTGTAGTTGTGGTGTTGATAGATAATCTTCACATTTTCAGAATTGTGTGCATAGTTCTCTGTATAAAATGGGGGGGAAAGTATAATATTTACAGGATCAGTAACGTAGTTTGAACTCCAAGTAGCTTTGTGTTTTGAAGAATTTCAAACACGATAGTTGTTCTCTGCAGATCAGTGTACACTTGACAACTGCAGGGAGTGACCTGCATACTGACCATTTTACGTTTAAAGAGGGAAATGATGTCTTTAACTTTTCTTTGATGAATAGCAAGAAATCAAAAACTGTGATTAGGACTTGAAGCACAACATACCCTGCTCAGGAATGCTGCTGTCTGGTTTGATCTCTGTTGGCGGCGGTGGGGCTGGCGGCTCCTCAGAAGAGCTGCCAGGTGACAGAAATTCTCTGACCACCCTCTCCACTTGTGGCCTGAATATATGGTTGACTTTGGGATCCACCACCTGGGCAACGATCCTGTCCACTCCCTGTTCCAGCATGCCAGATCTAAGACAAAGAGCTTAATGTAGTGGGTCTACTGCACCAAAGAACTATGAACATAAGCAGAGATAAAGAAAAGATTAAAAAAAAAAGTCCTTGCATTCACACTTACTGTAGCACAAGCTGTCTGATGTTGTTCCTCAGCTGGTTTTTGTTCAAATGTGGGCTCCATGTGTGATTAGAGAGGTGATTAGAGACAAAGTTGTCCACTCTTTGTTTCAGGTTCAAGTAAGCTGGCTGCAAAAGAAAAAGCAAGAAAATTACCACTGCTGAGGAGGTTTATTACTATCTGCCGGATACAGGTACTTCTCTAACTAACTTCATCACTTTTCCTGGTGGGTAGGCAGCTCAAGTGCAAATTGTTTTGAAACTGAAACCTTTATATCCTTTATCAAAATTCATGTTCACCCATTGTCTGTGTCCAGGTGACATTTTTGATGACATTCGCTGCATAAGGAATTGGGTTATTGGGTCATTATATCACTTTGAGGATTAAAAATGTCTAAAATTGATTAACAGCTACCTGGAGTCTAACTTGAATACTATAGAAAAATGTCATGCTATGTTGATTTAATTCCTTATACAACAGCTACCAATAATACTAAGAGAACCAAATTAGCTACAATGTGTGGATATCAACATTTCTGAGTATGGGCATTCTTAAACATATATCTATCTTCAGTAGGAAAGACAAAAGGTTTTAAGAGACAAACTAACATACTCTTGTACTTGAATTGCACTGAATTTACTGACAATGAGGAAACATCTAATATAATTCATCAGGGCTGCAACACTTCATTGATTAAATGATAGTAATTAATCACAAACTGTTTCACTGATTTCAGTTTCTCTATGACAGCAACAAAACTATATGTATTCTCTTTGTTAGAGGATATTATCACTTTGACATAAATAGATATTTCAGTGAATGAAACAATCTACAGTTGCAGCCCTCTAGTACATTGCCAATTAAAACATTAAGAATAGATATAGCACTTTAAAATCAAAAACTCAAACAAACATATGGCAGAAACCTTTAATGCTTTCGGGTGTTTTTTGTCCAGTTTATAAAATATGAAATCCCAGATTATACAAATTATCCTCAAACGTTAAAAAATAGTGGAATAACTTTCTCTTCCACATCAAGTGTTAAAGTAATTGCGGTGCAAAATAAATGGAAATGGATAAACGTCAGGGGCATCTGATGTTCTTGCCACGGCAGTAAAATAATGTACTGGGATTTAACAGAGATTTGTTTAGTATGCTCCAGCATATCAGTCCCATACATTAAATACTTCAATGACTATATCGTAACAAATACACGTTATATAAAGATGCCATCAAATTGTATTTTGTTAACTATTTTACCTTCGTATCAACGTCTGCCAAACAGTCCCTCCTGAACTGGTCGAAGAGTCCCTGTGTTTTTAAATGATTGACGATCATTGAGACCAGCTGCGGGTCTCCGGGAGGTAAACCAGCCATTTCCCAGTGAAGTTAACTTTACTTTGACTGATAAAATAGAATAATACTGAACAGACATAGAGTAAAAACGCGTCCTGAACGCTCCAGGTTTTTGTTGTGGCACTAGAAGTTCAAAGTAGCTCTGAAACGGAAGAAGATAAACGTCATGGTCATTTGAACCGGAACAACTTCAAAAGAGACATTTGTCCTTTCGCAATAAAAGTTCTAAAAAGTAAAACAGTTATAGGCGATAATTCAACAAATGAAAAACAAACTAGATTGTTTTCAACACAAACATAATCTGATGTAGACATATTTTCAGTTGTTATTGTTCCATAACTTGATTCTTTAAACTTTAGAACAAGTTTTCACTAACTGCCTTTTAAATACGCCTGTTCCTCCCAGGGTATGGTTTATTTCCATATGTATTCATTTTTTTTGCTACATACGTAATTTGGCAAATTTTGAGATCGACCAGATATTTATATTTGAATGATTTCAGTTTCATTAAAGCAATGTAACTTAGAGTTATTTGGCGACCTCCAGCGGCAAAAAGACAAATTCAGACACACTGGCCTTAGTTGCACATCATTACAGTTCACAGTTAGCTTGATAAAATACTAATGGTGTTCCGGACCAAATCAGTAGTTGTTATGGAGCAGAGATTATAAATGATCATCTTTTTTTACTTGTTTCTCTGTTGTCAAGTGCCCCGTGTTAAATCTGGTTTTCAAAATAAAACGTATCCTTTCTTACACCACTCAAAGGCTATCACAGATAACACACACACACACACTACAATTCAGGTTATTGTTTTTGCGTTGATAAATACGAAACGCTCTACCTTGAAAACGAAAAAGTGATGGCAGCGGTGGGATTCGAACCCACGCCCCCGAAGAGACTGGAGCCTTAATCCAGCGCCTTAGACCGCTCGGCCACGCTACCGTGTGACGCCAATGGGGAAAACATAAACTATGAACCAAACAGGAATTCCTATTTCATGTAGATATAGTTCTACTGAGCTTTTTTTGTTTCAGGTTGATTCACCGTCATTTTTCCGAGTTACAAGAAGTGGACAAATGATACCTGTGTTTTCCGGCTGCAAAATGGCTGCAATGGGACCGATTGCTTACAAGCAGTACGTAATATAAGTATTGTGGCTCACTAGATGAGCCATGACACGTGTAGAATAATAAAATACTGGAATTAATAAACACTTGGGGACCAATTACTTAGTTAGACTTGTTCAATTACACAACACTAATATCTAATCAATCGTATTGGCTGCAACACTTAACATATTTGGGTATTAAGAAATACGACCAGTTTTATGATTTAGGGAGAAAGGTCAGAAAAAGAGAAATTACCCATTGAGGGGGCAGTTCTCTGGAATTGCCTCCTTGATGCCAAAGGTCAGACAGAGACTAGCCAAACACATCAACCCTTGAAGCAGATACAATAAGGTTCACCCAATACCGCAAGCCAGTGAGTGTCTTTTTATAACATTTATTAGAATATTAAAGCAAGGACTTGAGGTCAGATAGGAAAAAGACTTTCAACCACACCCCTCAAAAACATCACTGTTACTATTGAGAATATATTCAACTCGAGGCAGTCTCGTGGTACTCAGATTGGAGCACCATTAGAAACAGAATTTCAAAACAGCATTTACCATTTTTAAAAGTCTCAGAGAAGACATGACAATAAAATGACAAGATATAACAATAAAATGACAAACAATTCTAGGCAAAGTACTCAACACTGATAATAACACCACACTGTACAACATAAAAAGTGGGTACACATGGCAGTGAAGCTAAATCATGCTGGCCCAGTGTCTCTTGTGGAGAATATAAAAGACCTATTTAGAAGGAGGTAAGGGGGCTAAACAGGTGGGTTCAGTGTTTCTTGGTAGGGTAGCTTGGGGGTAGGAGCCGATGAGAGTTTGCGCGCACCCACGGATGGTCAATGACACTCTGTAATGGGAGGCGATCGACGGGGTTGTGGCGGAGCAGCTTGGTGATCAGGTCCCGAGCACCATCTGAGACGATCTTTGGGAACTTCAAATCCACCTGTAAATGGAAAGATGACATTTATTAAATGAAATTAAATTAAAAAATATTTATTCCAGATTCTACTTTGGAAATGATCCACAAACTAAAGGGAAAAAAAACAAACCTTCATGATTCTTTTGTAGGTCTCAGAATGGCTGGCAGTTTCAAAAGGTGGGTTGCCAACTAGGCATTCATAGCAGAGGACCCCAATGCACCACAGGTCCACCTTCTCACTGTGGGTATGCCCTTCAATCATCTCTGGAGGGAGGTAGTCCAGTGTGCCACACATGGTCCGACGTCTAAAAAGATTCAAAGCAAAGTGAGTAAAGACACAGTGATTAACACACTTACAGGTTTAATGCAAATTTTTTTTTTTTACAGATGAAGGAGCAGTGACACTGGTTTCTCACCTTAAAGAAGGTGCATGAACAGACCAACCAAAGTCAGCAATTTTCAGCTCTCCACGAAAGCCGAGAAGCAGATTCTCTGGCTTGATGTCACGATGAATCACTTTTCTCTCATGGCAGTACAACAAAGCATCAGATATCTCCTCCATGTACTGCAAATCAAATACAAAAAGGAGTGAGCATATACATATTCGAAAAATACAAACACTCAATACAAGCCATGTGTTAACTTGTTTACCACACTGTGGATGTTTACATTATTCTCCAATAATGAACAAAATAAAATAATTTAAATCCTTACTGTGGCAGTACGTTGGTCATCAAATCTTCCACATCTCTGTAGCTCTTTGTACATTTCCCCACGGGGAGCATATTCTAGTACTAGGAATACTCTCTTGCGGTCATGGAAATAATTGTAGAAGCGCAGGATGTTGGGATGTCTGAAGAGAAAAGTGATTTCATTTTCAATTGGCTAGTTGTTGACAGCATTTCCAGTCAAATGTGTTCATAGCACAACTTTAAAATCCCCATAACAGTAGTTTTATTTTTAAATTCACCAGTTTTATCTTTTCAGTGGTACATTTGCCTTTTTTCAACATACACAACCTTTCTCCTAAATAGTCCAGGTGTGTTCCAAAGTTTCAGAGCCTGTTTCAATTTGTAATTCGCAGTTAACTTGTGAAACACATTATTTTGAATTTAATTAAGCCTTTATTTCTAAGGTTTCATTTGTGATATTTATTATAATAATTTGATTGCATGCTTTAGTAAACTGTTCAAGATTGTGAGCATGAGTGACTTACAAATATGTATAAATCAGCTTAACACAACACACAAGAGATGATAACAATTTAAACTCACTTGAGATGTGCCTGAATCTCAATCTCCCTCCTGAGCTGATGCTCCACACCCTCCTTCTCCATCTGCGACTTGAATAACACCTTCAGTGCAACAATGGCCTGTAGCTTTTTTACTTTTGCCAGGTAGACATTACCAAACTTGCCCTTCCCTAGTGGTCGACCAATGTCAAAGTCATCAATGGTGACTTTCCTGAAGAAAGAGCAAATACAAACATTCTCCTGTTAAACAGTGAACTAGCATGGCATGGATCCTAAAAAACGACACAATTTGCTTTTGCACCTACTTTGATAAGCCTGAGGATGAACCAACACACGCTCTCCCTGGGCCTATAAATGGAAATACAATGAGAACAGGGAGACTTCATAGGGTTTGAATGTCATTTGTATGCAAGCAGATCGTGGTTACCTGCGACAGAACTTTTGTCCATTTCTGCACGTGGCTTCACCAGAACACGCTGTGGGCCTCCCTCCAAACTTGGGGCAGCAAACTGAAAACACAAATATGCAGCTAGTAAGTACTTGTACCGACAAAAATGAATCAATAAAGCAGCCATTGGTAATGAAACATGTTCAACAATTTCAAACACTTACTGGTCTTTGTAAACCCCGAGGCTCATAATTTTCCTTATTCTGTAGAGAAATAAAAGCACATAGCTCACATCAGGTTTACAGTTAATTTCAGTGACTGTGACTCTAGTCACTCAGCCGTACTTTAGTTGTGTTATTTGTTTTATACCATATTTGGGGATATTTTCCCAGTTTTGCAATTGACAAAGTTCATCTATCTATGATGTTGGGGAAACACAGTGTGTGCATCAGTGAGTCATCGTTTCTCTGTGGTGTTTTACAGTAGCTGGCATCAGTACTGTTGCATTCCTGCCACCTTCTACTCCTGACTGTGCACACCTTGAAAAAACTCTAGATGGCACACTTTCTCAACGTTTTTCTTCATATACCAAGGACGTCTGTTGTATTCTCTACTGTCCATTGGTGATTTTTTTCCCCTTTACCTCTTGTGTCAAGAGGACATCCTGAATCACTTATTGTTTCATAATTTTCCTCTACTTTAGAGTTTTCTTAGTTGATTCTCAGTTTTGATTATGTGCATTAGGTAGTCTTAAGTTGAAATGCGATTTATTAAAGTTCTATTGCATTGATTAGGGCTGCAACGACTATTCGTCAACTATTTTTGATAATAGAGTAATGGGTTCGGGTGTTTTGTATAGCAATTGAAATTCTTAAATGTTAATATTTGCTGGTTTATTTGCTCCATGTAACAAATAAATAAAACGGAATAACTGTAGCTTGTGGATAAAACAAGACATTTGAGAACATAATGTCCAGGTTTGGTAAACAACGATCAACATTTTGCGGACCAAACAAGTACTCTGAGAATTGAGAAAATAACAGACAGATTAATCGATTACGAAAATAATGCTTAGTTGCAGCCCTGGAGCCAGATTTAAGTGTAATAGGCTACACAACGCGGCTTGTCGCCACCCCAGTCACACAATAGTAAACCACAACAGAAACTTCCTTTTATTAAAAAGTGGATCTCAGAAATACAGTCAATCGCTGTAAATGGAACTCAAACATAATGACAGTGAAATTTGAATGAACATCGCCTTTGTGGCACGATGTGAAATCCCTCGCAGCGCCAGCACCACTCATTTCACAAGACATGTTAGATTTAATTTCCAATAGAAGTTACAAGAAATTGAAAATTAAAATGTGAAATGTTCCCCTTTAACTTGTTTGGTCGAGTACGCACATTAAATCATGTTTGTTGCCGTCCGAACTCAAGTTAACAACAGTTCAACGTTGTGCTGCTAGCTCGGTATGGCTAGGTAGCAGACGATCCCAACGTTAGCCGTGAAGACAACATTGAGAGGAACGGTTCTGTGTTCTCGGTTGTCACCCACTTCACTATTACTAACAAACAAAAAAACATTAAGCACTTGATTACCTGCATCGTTATGAAGATATGTAGCGTTAAATTTCCAAAAGCGTAGAGCGTAGCCTTTATGATGTCCCACTTCCTCAGACCGCCAACGTTTTCAAAAAGCCACCCTCGACGCATGTAATTGGCCGGGTTGCTTCGTACAGAAGGCTCCCATTGGCCAAAGCAGCTGCAAGACGACGCGCGTTATTGGTCAATACCAACGTCACTCGGACACGGACCCGCCTTCTTGTTTTCATTTTTCGTCATTTTATTAAATGTTTATGTTAGTTGTGTTACATAACTGCTGTTTGTACTTCGCCAGTTTTTTTAAAAAAAATAGAACTGAATGAATATGTTTATGTTATGTTATATGTTGTTTTATGTTATGACAGACAGAGACACAGACAGACAGATAGATTTTTAATGAGTCAAGATGATGTACAAACTCCAACTGGTTTTCAATTTCAATAAAGTCAGTCAGTTTGGTTGAAAAACAAAGACCTTTAATGATGTTAGTATATTATGCAATTCATTTGAATTCCAATATACAAGAGGAATAATACAACCTTCTTTGTTTGTTGAAAATAGATTTATTCAAAACAGTTTCGTCTTCAAAAATTCTACCTTCTTCATAACTGTCTGCGTCCTTTATACAATCAACAGACCTCTACAATTTACATTTCTCGTTTAATTATTCCTAAATAGCATGTAAAGCATACTGGGTTTTTTCTGTATCACTAAAACCAAACACCTGCTTGTGACAATTTAACTGTTTTCTGAACATAGATAAGAACAGGAAACAGCTGCATCATTGCTAGTTTCAAATCTATACTGTTGTAGCTGACACCTGCTTTTGTATTTACAGTGTGGCAGTGACAGTTCAATATTGTGTTGATGTGACTGAGTTTAAAAGGGTATGCAAAAAAAACACAAAACAAAACTTAAAACTTCCATATTAGTTTACAAGTTCTAGGCTTTTTCATATGAGCAATTTGTTTTGGAAGTCAAAAATGTAATTCAAAGACATGACATCACGTTTTTGTTATAAAATCATGTTTTTAAAAGAGACAGACAGGCTTGTGAAGTCCAAATCCCAATAAAGTTCTGAAATTGCTGTGTGAAAATCTCAGTTTGCGACAACAAAAAGCAGTCACAATACACAGCACATTGCCAGTTTGCCGTGTATGGGTCAGCGTAGCTTTACGCCAGTCAGGTGCTGACCAACGCCCACCACAATAAGCACCTTAAATTGGAATGTGAGCAGGTGCCCTTGCAGGTGGCCTTGTGTTAAATTAATGTTTAACATCATGTGGGCAGTCAGGTATGTGTTACACATGTATCTGCAGAAAATATGGCAACAGGATGCACTATAGGAAGAAAACAAGTGTGATATTCTGGGTAAGTTATTCCCAGAAATTTTAGGTCCAGGCATTCATGTGGACATGACTTTGACACATAACACTAACCTAACCATTACTGCAGACTAAAAACATCACATTATGGCAAAGCTGGTCACTTCTTTCGCCAAGATAATGTGCCACACTACAAATATTGTCCAGGAATGGTTTTATGGACATCTCAAATTACCAGACAGTGGGCATGGATCTTATACTCCATCACAGTAAATAACAACAAAAGTTTTTAAGTTGCACAATTAAGATCAAGTATTGTTTTTTCTGGCTAAAATATTTAAAAAATGGCAATTGGTAGGAAGTAAAATTGATGTCAAATCTGACAATATGATTATAAAGTTGATTGGACCATTTTTACACAAGATTTGTGAGGGTATTGTTATTTAATGATGCCAATGTCTGACAATCTGAATTTGAAAACAATATGTAAAAGGAGAAAACTGTCTCATATGAAATTTTAATACCTTGTAAGCCAATGATGGATAGGTATACTTATTTGTATGAAACAATAATAAAAATTAATGGTTAAAACAGTAATGCTGTATAAAATTACAGTCTTGTGAGAGTGAGGATCTAGTTTCAATCTAACTGGAGCCACTTGTATTTTTTCTACAGAAGTGGAGATGTCATTTAGTCTGCATTAATCTGAACAGAGCAGTTGGTGAAAACTAGAGTACAGGATGGTAACAGGACAGCCAGTGAGCGACGCAGACTTGGAATGGGATCCAGTGTCTCATTGTCATCGTTGCTGTTATCTCCTGCTTCAGCAGCTTCCTCGCCATTCTGCTCCTCTTCAGCACCACCCTCCCCTTCCACTACTGGAGGACACTGACGAGGCTGGAAGACCACGTCCAAAAACTCTAGCTGACGGAGTCCACGGAGTAGACGGCAGCTGCGGACTATCTGCATCTCGCTGAGGGTGCAGGCCCACAGGCACAGTTGCTTCAGGTCCTTCAGACGGCTGGCACAAAGTAAACCTGGCCCCACCTCTTTACCACCGAGGCTCAGTTCCTCCAGTCCAAGCCAACCTGCCCCCAGACCCAGGGAGGCCATCTGTAACTGGTAGCCCTGCCGGCCAGTGATGCCTATTTCCAGAAACTTAAGCCTGGAAAGCCCTTCCACACCACCAACACCATCTTTGGCAGCACAGCTCCTGAGCCCATTGGCTGTCACACGAAAGGTGTCACGCAGCTCTAGTCGACTGAGTCTCTCCCATGATGTCAGACTCTGCAGGTGCTGGTCCGTGAAAGAGGGCACATTGTTAAGGACTAAGGTCTGAATAGGAATTCCTGATGGAGAGCTAAGCTGTTTTCTTTTCTGACCCCGCCCTTGGTGTTGAGCACCAACACTAGACGTGGCTTCTGCTCTTTCTTGGGCAGGTGAAGTGGGCAGTGTTTGGTTGAAAAAGCCACGTGGAAGCTCACAACCACACAGTTCCAGCACCTGCAAAGATGAAGGTAGGAGCTGGGAACTTGACAGAGTTCTCAGGTCTGTGTGCAGAAGATAGAGCTTACTCAGGCGAGGGCACTTTGTGGCCAAAGCTTTCAGCCAAGACTCAGATAGAAAGGTGCCGCCTCGGGCAGAGAGCAGCAAACCACGCAACCGTAGGCACCTTAGTCCACAACCCAGGTACTGACGCAGCAGGACCCAAAGTATGCGGGATGTCACCTTGCACACAGTAGAAGGTCCGTGAATGTGTGTGTGTTGGGAGTGGTTGAAAGGAGGCAAAACAAAGAGTTTTTGTCAGTAACTTCACAGACACACAAAACTGTATATACAATAGTGTTAACTTCAAAAGACTCTTATGGCAAAATACAATGAGGATTATTTCAAAGTTCTCAAAATAATGAATGATGAAAACCTGCATAAAACAGTACACATGCACAGTAATTGAATACTCTGCGCCAGTGGTTACTCTGGACAGTGTAAAAGTCTGAAATGTAATGTATTTATGTATTAGTATGTTGACCATTTTAGATCAACAACTGGAAACTAGTACAATAGCCAGATCATTTGATTGAATCTATTCAGAAGCGCTTTTTTTTGTAAGACCTATGTAATCTCATAAAAGGTGATGAAAGCAAAACAAAATTATTCTTTAGATTATAAAAAATTGTCACAGTTGCACAGTTTTCAATGCATGTGAATTTGTAGATTGGTCGATGTTACTGCCAAAGTTTAACTTCAGTTAAGACTGCTGATGTTGCTTTTTTATGGTGTCAGATAATCTGATTTCATGTATAAAAGTATATTTTGAAGGAACGTCTTCAATGAGGACGTGTTGTGTAATTTTGAGAAAAGCGGTATACTAGGAAAAGATACATTAATTAAAAAAGGGACAAAGGCACGTTGTCAGTAACTTACTCCTTTCCACGCAGTCAGGTCGACAAACCTCCACAATCTCTGATCTTTAACAAGGCGTTTCCACCTCTTACATACTCTGAAAAACACCGTGAAATGAACCAGGCAACTTAATCGTGTGACTTGAGTCAGAACAAAGGCAAATGTGGCAGATTTCTGTTTCACAGGACGAATAACAGTGACAGCAAAAGTTGGATTACTCTCTTACCTTCCGGCCCTGACGAGCTCGCGTACGCTCAGAAACGACAGCACGTCGATTAAAATGTTTTCAGGAAAATAGTCCAAATCGCAGGCTTTAAATTCTTCCATTTTGTAAACAAAACTCTTCAAACCTTCGACACGGACTGATATCCGGACGTACAGGGGGTTGCGCCCAAGCCAGCGATCCCCCGGAAACAGATGCACATTGACTGTAGGACCTAGCGTTAATATCACGGTTCACTCAAATACGCGTTTCTATGAACAACGTGTCGTGTCTCAAAAAAACACTAATTAATTAAATGGAGCACTCGACAAAAACAGCAAGTATGTGTAAACGGTTATTTTAAAACATCCTGATGTGGCGACGTTGCCGCCGTAACGTTAGGTCAACAGTCCACTGCGCCTGCGCGGTTTACCGGACAAGATGGCGACCAGCAATGGTGGAGGAATGGAAGTGGATGGGGCAGGCGAGTATTTCATACGTATTTCACTGATTCTGCCGGGTATTCACATCATCCTGTGTGCACCTCGTGTTATGTATAATATTTTTGTCCAATCAGTGGCCGTTAGAGACGATTTATGTTAGGTGGCAGGTCGCGGGCTGGCTAATACAGGCGGATTAACGTAAAGTACATCTCCTGTGAAAGGTGTCAACAAATCAATCACTTTGAATGTTTCATCATGTTTCCTCTCATCTCCACTTGAGCGTGTAGGTTTAATGAAACACTTCTTACAACCTGGCTGTATAACAACACCCCGGTGTCAAAGTTAGGCTGGCTTAAGACGCCTCATATCTATGAGATAAAATATTGTACCAGCCTATCTGCATTATGTAGTGTTCAAAAACGTTTTAAGACATTTTGAATGTATCGGCTTTGATCAATAAAACGAGTGTCTGGAAAGGTTGGCAAAAAAA
Source organism: Solea solea (assembly GCF_958295425.1). Lineage (NCBI taxonomy): Eukaryota > Metazoa > Chordata > Actinopteri > Pleuronectiformes > Soleidae > Solea > Solea solea. The sequence continues at coordinate 22,714,301 of NC_081147.1, forward strand.
AAACCTACAGATATAAATATTAATTTATAGCGCCTTTAAAAGTCCATGATCTATGTAAATAGTGTCGACTTAATAGTGTTTGAATGAGTGAAGTTAAGACACTGCTCCAATCATTACAGCTAGAGGCAGTTGGAAGACGCCCAGTTTCCCACAAGTCAAAACACTAGTGGTGATTTGTTGCTGGATCACTAACCAAACTACTAACTATTATGTCTTCCTTGGGTCATCTGTCTGAAATTGTATTACAACTCTGATTTACTTTTTGAGCGAAGCTAATCGCAGACCCTCAAACAGAGGAAAAACAGATGTCATATAATAAGTGTAATAGATGGGACATTAAATGTTATTCACGAAATCTTTAACTAGTTCAAAAAAGGCTTTTCAACTTTCCAAGACCCAAGATGCCTCACCCATTTCTTATTTTGCTCCATCATTTATCTAAAATCCAAAGATTCAAATTCATTTACAATAAAAATAATGAAGAAAAATAAGAGTTGCTGGAGCCAGCTGTTTTATGGCATCTTAATCTTTAAAATCAATATTGTATTGTAATATTTGCTATAGAGTAAAAAAACAAACAACATCATTGCTTGTGTGTGACTCTGATTGTAGCCAGCCCCAGTGTTATGGCCTCAGGAGTCACTGGGAGCGTTTCCGTGGCCTTACATCCCCTGGTTATTCTCAACATATCCGACCACTGGATACGTATCCGCTCACAGGAGGGACGGCCGATGCAGGGTACGTCTGTGTGCTACTCATCTTATATTGTTGCATGATTGAGAGTATTAAAATAAGGTATTTATAACTGTTATTGTTTTCTCTTCTGTTTAGTGATTGGAGCCCTGATTGGGAAACAGGAGGGTAGAAACATTGAGGTGATGAATTCTTTCGAGTTGCTATCTCACACCATAGATGAACGGGTGTTAATTGACAAGGAGTATTACTACACCAAGGAAGAACAATGTAAGTGGTTACAGCTATGATTAATTATTTTTATGAAATGCAGCGATTTGGTTCCTGTTTGTATGGGAACATTTTGATTTGAATTAAAAACCTTTTATAGCCTGCTTCATCAAGAGAGCAGAGGTCTATATAATCCTTCTGTAACATTTCATCATCTCTCTCTCTCAGTCAAACAG